>NW_026067980.1:2784564-2997011 GCF_014885135.2 Alexandromys fortis
GTGTATATATGTATGTGTATATATGTATGTATATATATGTGTGAGTAACTGAAGCAGTAGACATGAACTAGCCCACCATGGTCTGTGTTCTTTCATTTACCATACAGCCGTGTTTGTGTTTGTTTAATGAAGACTGTTCCTCAAGTCACAGATAAGATCCTGTAGTGCCAGCGGGAAATCCTGTCAGTAAGCAGGGTGACAAATCAGTACTGTGTCTGTGTGCCGTGACTCTAATGAGCCACGGGTGGAAGACGGAGTAGTGGGCATGCTTCTGTAGCCACACCTGTGCACATCCATGCCATGCACATCCCACCAAGATGAACCCCAATTTACTTAATTAACTTCTTGCGGTATACGCTTGCAATAAGGAATAGTTCAGCAGCGTATTCAGTGTCCTCAAATTTGGGATTAATTCTTTGGATAAATTCCCAGAGGCATTTCTTCAATTATTAGGTATGTGCATCTTCATGACCTTTGCTACCACTGAGGCAACTGAATGTGTATAAAAAGAAGCTCGCACAGGCCCGGGGAGAGGCGGGTGACTTCTCCCGCTACTCCTCGGAAAGGACTATTCTCTTGGGTTTCCCAGGACCCTGCATGGGGCACACTGAAAACACAGGGACCAGCTCCTTCTCTGACTCACCCATCAGTGTCCACCGAGCACAGAATGACTCAGAACAAGCCCCGACTCCAGCTCGGGGCTGGTGGCCTAATAGCTGGGTAGATCTGCAGATAATTGTCACCAGGATGCATCTGCTTGATTTGGGTTCTCTGCAAAGTTGGGGGCAGGGGGAGTTCGTAGAGGTTACAGCGAAAAATTGAATCTGCGATGCCGTCTGATAGCTAGACGGAGAGGTCAGCAGCCAGGCCCACTCCACCTGTGAGCAGTGGAGACTCAGATGTGGCCCGCAGTTTTTAGAAATATGCTTTTTAGTCTTTGAAGTGTTGGAGGTGTGGAGCCAGTCTGGAAGCTTAGAAAACGAACTCATTCTTCAGAGTTCATCTGAGGTGAGCAGGCCCTGATCTCCTTTGTTGGTGGGGAGATAACAGTGATCTTTAAGTCAAGAGAGCGTGAGAAAAGCCTTGATTAAGAAGCACTTTGGTTTTTCCAGCCCCGCCATACACGGCTCCATTTGCTCGGTGCCACAGCTATAATCGCCGCAACTTCTGACTGGCAGCAGATGAGAGAGCCTTTAATTCTTCAGATCCATAGGGATTTCCTTCATGTAGAAGTCGTGTCTTTCCCCCTATTTAATTAAGCCTTTAATGAATATTTTATCAAATGAAGGCCATGTCTTATATTTCATTATTCATGCTGTTTGCAGGCCCTTGCCTTATTAGCATAATTTATAAACTAAGATTATAGGAGCAACGATGGTTTAAAGGCAGTGGTTTCACAGTCTTCCAAATATGGGCAGAAACGAACATCGTGGGGCTGCAGGAGAAAGCGGGTCTCTGAAGTGTGTGTTTTGCCTGGGGTGACAACTTCAGGGTACAGGGACTGAGTGTTAGGTTGTGCTGTGCACTTTCTGCAATATGGATGACTGCAGCTGTCTGGGGTCTGTGGAGGTAAGTTCAGATGGGCTGTGTCCTGACTAGGTGTCTGTAGCCCTTGTCCAAGGTCAAGGTCCTTTTTACCCGGCCTAGCTCCCTGGTGGCCTTGCTAGCCAGCTTGTAATGTCCCCTTCTACTTCCGGCTAAATCTTATGGGCCTCCCCTCCTTCATGCTGCCTCCATTTTCACAGTGGACCATTTCCATCACTTACTCTCTTCCCCCTCCCCTTCCTTCTTCCCTCCCTCTCTCTCTGCTTCCCCTCCCTCCCTCCCTCCCTCCCTNCTCCCTCCCTCTCGCCCTCCCTCCCTCCTTCCTTCCTTCCTCCCCACCCTTACCCTCTCTTATCTTGACTTTGTGGCATGTATCAGTTCCATCTTCTAAATCCAGCACATTCTTCAGTAGCCCGTGTCTCCTTTCTGTCTGCGTGCTCAGGACCACCATGTCTGTCTCCCTCACAGCCCTCACACATACCCTGACTTCACCTCTCTTCATGTACTTTCTTCCCTTTGGTTCTTTGCACTCCCAGCTTAGGATCAATCCAGCTGTTGTCATCCTTCCTGCCCATCACCCTCAGCTCATGCTGGTTCCCCCTTCTCCATGACTGTTCTTCCATGTTGGGCTCTTTCTGTTCTAGTGAGGAGTGCCCTCGGTTCCCATCCGAGCCCCTTGTCGGATGATCCTTCCTTCCCTTTCTCCACTGCAGCGGTGGGTGCCTAATTGTTGCTTGCTTCCTGGGAGGCCTCTGAATGGCTGCGATCAGCTGACTCGCCTACAGCACCTCTCCTGTTCTACCTCAGAATTGTTGCTTATTGCTTACACGCTTATCTTTTCAAGACCTGGCCTAGGCTTTGTAGGGCAGACCCAGTTTCAGACCTTCTGTTTCTTCATGTCCATGAAATGCCCTAGAAATCCTGTTACTTTGGCATCCAAATGCCATTCTGACTGTCTCTCAGAATTAGAAGTAGATTAAAAAAAAATCTTTTCTCAGCAGGAGTGCCCTGATTTTTAGTTCACAAACTTTCTGTGGTCATCTTGATTATAATTTCTATTGTCTGGACATGTGGTCTAGAGTTTGGAGGGCACAGGTATTGGACCAACTTCTTGAGCTAAATCCTAACTTCACTAATTGTAGCGGAGTGACATTGAGGCAGGTACCTCTCAGAACCTGAGAACACGGAGCATCACAGTAGAATAGTACCCACCTCCTAGTGGCTGCTGAGGGGACTGTCTGCTCACACAGGAGGGCACACAACATCTGGGACGCTCTGGCTGCTGTTCTTGGAGGGTATTCTCTACTTCCTGTGGGACCTTGTGTTTGCTTTTCCACTACACACGGGATTTTAGTAGACATTTGTAGATGGAAAGACACAAGTTGAGGAGGAACAGAACCAAGACTTTTGAAGCCCTTTCCTCCTGTGCCTGCCTCTAACCTGCCTTCTCAAATGGCCCAGACTCACCCTCTTGGGGTCACTCCACTGTTACCTCTGCATCGCTCACACAATGAGGCTGTTCGTTTGTCATTCTGTCTGGGTGACAGCAATTCTTTCCTGGGACTCGACATCTTATTCCCTGCTCCACATCTCAATACCACTGTCCCCAGGGCCCTTCCAATGTCTTCTCAGCTCTGCTGATCCTATATGTGTCTCCATGTCCACTCACTGTGGTACTGATTTACACGAGGATTTTGCTTTGCAGTTGTATGGTTATAAACTACTGAAGACAATGGGATATTTTTTTTTCTGGGAATGTCACAAAGCTTGGAGCAACTCAGAACTCCCTCGTCGTTTGAGAAAAGCTCACAGAAAGAAATGACCTCTTGCCCTAGTTTGTTGTTACCTTATTGATTCTTGGATATTATAGTTCACGTCCTGGGTGCATATTAGATTTCATGTCACCTAGCAAGCTTTCTTACCCACTTTTGGCAAAACTCCATGACACGTTCTTTATCCCTTCTGTTACTTTTCTTTCTCTGTCTTTGTAGAAACAGCTGATTCTTTTTATACTAAATGTCTCTTCTACACTCAGCTGGTGAATGGAAGTGCCAGGGTCCTACCTGTCTACCTGTTTTGTAACAGGTGCCGTTTGAAGCACCAAGGAGCAGCAGTGAAATAACCAGGCAGGGTCCTATGGAACTGCATTCTGGTGGGATGAGACAGATCTCTCTCTCTCTCTCTCTCTCTCTCTCTCTCTCTCTCTCTCTCTCTCCCTCCCTCCCTCCCTCCCTCCCCCCCCCACTCCTCCCTTATATTCTAGAGGGAAAGGCAGTGAGGGAAGAGATGAGGACAAGGTGATACCATTGTGTTCTGGGTGTCCAAGGAGGGCCTCTGCAGTGTAGCATGGGAAAGCTTGTTTGAATTGAAAGAGACAGCAAGAGATGGGAGTGGTTGCGTGTGTGTGTAAACACACACACACGCACACACACACATACGCATATGTTGTCTTTGGAAAATAAGGAAGCGCTCTAATTGGAATGGGAGGAATTTGAAGAGTTGGAAGAGATGCACACGGAAAGTGAGAGCCTCTGAAAGAGCCTCTGTCTCGCTGTGGGTTAGATGGAGAGCCACTTGAAGGGTTGAGGAGAGGAAGGACACAATGTAATTACTCTAAGATGGCCTCAGGTCTCTTATGCGCTTAGGGAAAGTGAACTAATAACTTGGGGAAGGAAGGAAGTTACTTTTGGCAGAAGGCCTGCTCTTGGAGTCTCCTGCTCAGAAACTGTTGTTAGTGGGTTCTTGGGGTCTCTGTTCTAAACTGTAGCACCCCAACACCCAACCCTGCCTTCACCTTACCTTTTCTTAGTCTGTGAGCAGGCTTAGCAGTTTTCAAAGGTAAGTTTAGCATGGGAATAGGCATGCAGGCCCTTCTTATAGTCTTCTAGAGCTAAAACAGTTTAAAGCAAGTGAAGGGATTGAGCCTGGTGGGACCCAAAGTCTATCATTTGGCCCACAATGTAGACAGTATTATGGAACTCACCTTCACTTGTGGATAGATTTGGATGAGAGGTTGTTTTCAGTAAAACATCTGTTGCAGTGAATGAACTTTTATGGGACAATGTGATACAGAGCAAGGCTCCCTCTCCATTTCAGCATCTCTAGTGACTCTCTGAGCCTCCTCCCTAGTGACTGATTTAGCCCCTATGGTAAGCAAGAAAGAGATGGCTTACGTGGATCTGACTGATCTCCCAAATGCTTCCTGCATCTCTCCTGAGTAGATTGTGTGTAAACAGTTAACACTTTGGAAAAAAAAATATATACCCACGGCCAGCATACTCAGCTGTGCTCCCTGAACACCCTCGCAGCTGACAGTAACCAGGAGGTGGTCTGATTATAGTTCTGCTCCCCTCAGGGATGTTGAGATTACCAGGATACTGTTGGCACTGAAATTTGAGGAAATAAGGAGAAGAAGAAAGAGTGATGGCTAATTTTTACCACCCTACCCCTCCCCATGTAACACCAAGCCCTGTCAGCACCACAAACACATCTGAGCCAGGGCATTTCTTCTCAGCCTGCAGTCCCTGCTCTGGACTCCCAGCGAGCAGGTGTGCCTTCTGCCTGCACTGGGCAGTTGGTTCTTCCTCAGCAGCTGGGCATCCGCAGTGACACGGTGACTGCCGTCCACCAGCTTTGCATGAGCTCCAGACAGAAGGCATGGCGTTGGAATGTGTGCTCCTTGTGCTGAGTGCGCTGCTGCTTTCCTCAGAAGGTGCGGAAGGAGGCAGAGGCAAGGTAGACCTTAAGAGGAAGACCAGTAATTTAGCGGAAGAAACCACCAGGCCTAGGCAAGGTCTCTACCTGATTAGGAGCACATATGTGTGTGTGCCTGTGCCTACCATTTGTAAATGCTAAAGGAATGGCCCTTTGATAGAAGGAATTTCACCCATGGATGTGAAGTCATGCCAATGACAACACGTAAAAAATCACCTAAGACATGTAACTCTGTTATTTTAAAGTCCCGGAGCAGCGTGAGTGGTCTCATAGCGAACTGCCTCATTTCTTACTCAGAAACGAAGACAAAGCTGTTCACATGTTGGAGTCCAGCTCAGGGCGAGAAGTCAGAATGCAGGCTCCTCAGGCAATCCTTGTGCACATTGCTTCAGTCGCCTGGCATGTTTTGGTGAGCATCATCTAGGCAGAAACCCATCCTGGTGCTGGATATATTTAGTAGACAGGCTGCACATGGGAGTCAGATCTTCCAGGGCAGACACACAGACAGGCGTCTTGTCACTTCCCCTGGGAGATACCCAGTGAAGGATAGAGGGCAAGGTGGGTGCCAGGGAGGGCCTGTGGTTAGGACGAGATGTCCACAGAGGTTAGGAGGCAGCAAGAGCTGTCCAGGGAAAGCATCTTTGAGTTAGGAGTGACAGAAGGAAGTGGGGATGTGCATGTGTCATTTGGGAAACAGCCAGGAGGAAGTCAGATTGTAATGGAGTGGCCGCTGACAACAGAAAAGATGGCTGACTGGAGAAAGAGTTGCACATGGGTTTAACTTGTGAACAACCATTTCACTGTGGTTACTTAAGGGAGCCAAATGCTCCTCCCTAGCTATGCATGTAGCTAGCTTGAGGGGCCTTCACACAGAGCCCCCTATGGGGCCTTCACGAGGACATGCTGGTGACTCCAATAGTAAGGAGGTGTGTGGATGATCTGCACCCACCATGACTTCCTGCCAATGGCTGTGTCCTGCCTGGAGGGCAGATCCCAAAATGTGGGGAAAGAGAAGGTGAGTCCAGAGAGCATCTCCTTATAGGGGAAGTAGAGTAGGCAGGGAGACAGCGGTGAAGGTGGCTAGTGTTCTGGAGAGTTTTCTAGGCAGGGCAGGAGCAAAGCACTTAGAGCTGACGGCCAATAGTGCCACTCTTTTCCCGTGAGCACCCTGGCTGGCCTCCTGGAGTCCCTTTCTAGTCTGTCATGCTCCACACTTGTGTCTGTGTGGCAGTCACCTCGTGGGTATGGTGGGCACGGTGTTTTTCTTTCTCTGGTCAAGATGTAAAGACTTCTGGTCTGATCATGAAGTCCCACGAGGCATAGAGAGTGTCTGTCTGCCATTTTTCTCCCCAGATATGCAGATATGAATTAGATCATAGTGAAGTTCTCGATTGGTCAGAAATGCTGATGGCAGACTTTATTCCCTTGCAGTCTTGATTCCTGCTCTCCTCCTATTAGTGTCTTTCCAAGGGCTTCATTATGTATTTTCTCCGTGTTCTCTGCCCATTGGTTGTCTATTTTAGTGAAGCCAGTTGTTTAGCTCCTCAGATGGCATGTTAGCTGAAGCCAGCATTATAGACAGCTGTTTAAAGGGGGTGTCTAACCTTCTTTAGTCTGAGTCTATCTTCAAGTAGGGTCTGTGACAGCATTCCCCACAGATTGTGTGGTCACAAGAGGACCCTAGTGAGAGGCGTTTAGAGGGTTCCAAGGTTGATACAAAGAATATTTTCACTTGGAAGACAAGGATAGGCACTAAAGGCCAAAGGAGAACTCTGGCCCACAATCTAGGGTGTATCTGAGGCCTGGGCATGGTGAAGGAATAAGTGGAGTTACCTCTGTTCTAATGTTCCTGCTCTCCCCACACGTCATTCAGCATCCATGTTTGCTTCCCCCATGGGAACCATGTTTCCATGGGTTCCCACCTATTCCGCCATGACTTGAGTCTCTTGCAATGCCTACCAGACTTGACTGTGTCTGCCTAGAACATGGTTGAAGTGGTAGCCGAGAGACGAGTGCAGGGTAAGAATTCAAGAGAAAAGAGCAAATTTGAAAAGGTTTTCTGACTTCTTTTAATAGCTAGTGCTCATGAGGATACATGCTCAGTTAATGATGAGGACACAGGCTCGGTTAATGATGAGGACACAGGCTCGGTTAATGATGAAGACGTGGGCTCAGTTAATGATGAGGATGCAGGCTCAGTTAATGATGAGGACACATTGTGACATGGTTCCAGAGGTGACTTAAACAGATGGGTTGGGCAGAGGGAAATGCCAAAGTGTGCAGAGTAAATGCATTACTAAATGGAGGCATCTGTTGTCAACAACTCATGTTGGTGTCAGCATAGACTAGCTCAGTCTCGTGGGGGTGTTTTTCAAGTTATAGGATTGATTCACCCTAAAAGGAACAAAGGTTTAGTCACTTGCTGTTCTAAACCATAGAATAGATAGAACTGAGTTTGTTACCGATGAACTTGCTTAGTGGCACACACATTGTCCTCTTGTGGCCCCACAGTGAGCTTCTGTCCACTGTGTACCAGATGCTATCTGGGTGCTGGGAATAAAAAATCTCAGGGAAGACAAACAATGACAATCAGGTTTGGGATAAATTATCAAATGACTAAATAAATCATCAGATATGGCTGGAGATATGATTGGTGTGGAATAAACAAAACGGAGCATAGTTGGGGGAGTATGGTATAGTCAAGAAAGCAGACCTCTGAGGGTGGAACCATCACTCAAGACCACCTCAAAGTGGAGGGGTTGGGATCTGCAGAAATCCAGAGACCAGCTCTGCCTTATTTTGCCTGCTGGCACCCCACTTTGCTGAGAGTTGAGGGTTTTCACTGCCAGCTGTTGCTAGATGTGTTGCCGTCTTTCTGGTTTTCTTGTTTTTGAGCTTCTATGTCATCGCTGCAATAAAGCCTGATGATAGCTACAGCCCCCATCTTGGAAGCTGCTAGCCAGTGCTCCTGAGACTTGAGAGTGAGGCTAAAACTCAGGCTTCAGTGTCTTCTGGGACCTTCCTGCTGGGTCTTAGAGGGAGATGAGCTGTGTTCTTCATGGTGGGGGGGGGGGCTATCAATCAGATTCCCATTTGAGAATGGAAGACGCTGGCAGTTAGAGTAATGGAAGACAGCTTTTGGTTCTACATATTGTCAAGGTATAATCTATAAGTAATAAAGTTTACTGTAGACATCAGTGCTTTATTTTGAATTGACGTTTGTTGATGGGGGCTCCAGGAGAGCCAGCGCTTCGTGCGTAGGTTCTCAAGGCCTTTCCCACTTGATTTGGCTTAATGCTACTTTCCTCCAGAAGAAAGGCTTCCTTCTAAAAGGCTGCCTTGTCAAGCCCTGGGCTACCTGGGGGAGAGAAGGAAATTTGTTACTCAACAAAGATAGACAGAGAGGGAGCTGGCTGGCCAGAGGTTGACAGATGTGGTCCAGCTCTGCACCTGTCCGAGTCGTCTGGAAAGGCTTGGACGCTGAGGTGACTGAGGAGATTCGTGCATGGATGGCCTTCTGTAGGGCACCAGCAAAGCAGCCGGTTAGAGAAGTTTTAGGTGGGCAAATGTACAAGTTGTTTGTGTGCTTTGTTTTAGTGCTGCGCCTGTGGTCCTGGTGGGAAAACGCTGCACGCAAGTTGGATGTTCAACAACTTTTCTCTGAACGCAGTATTTGACTTATTTCTCTGTTGAGTTGGGGTGTGTAGGTGGGTGTATGTGCCATGGTACGAGTGTGGGGGCCAGAGAACAATCCGCGGAAGTTGATTCTTACCTTCGCACTGTGTGGAAGTTAGGTTAGCAGTCTTGGTTGAAAGTACCTTTGCCCACTGAGCCTTCTTACCAGTCACCTCCTCCTTCCCCTCCTCTTCTTCCTCCTCCTTTATTGAGGGTGCAGGGGGCAGAACTTAGGGTTCTGGGCAAGTGCTCTACCACTGAGTGATGCCACTAGCCCTTTTGCTTTTTTTAATGTAGCAGCTTCTCTGGTGACATTTCTGCTTCTACTTCCCTTTTCATAGTAGCATAGAATAACTTCAAGCAAAACCTTGTTCATTTCAGAGCATATAGAGCAGATAAACAACAGAACAAAATGTAAGTGATGGAAACAGGACCATTTAAAACCTATCTGCTCACACTGAACTATACTGTGCATATATTTATCATACTACAGGATCTTTTATGCCCATTGTTACTGATTACATAATGGTTAATGGAAATAGGTGTTCCACTTTATTCACGTTCTGTTAGAAATGTTGGCAGCTTTCCTCTTTGAACCACTCTACGCTGATTGCAATGAGGATCTTGGGGGAACTAAGTCATCGTGAGCCCCCCTGATTGCACATTAGAATAAGTGTTAAGTATGGCTCTGGACAGATGACTCAGTGGTTACGAACACTGGCTGCTCTTTTAGAGCTCCTCAGTTGGATTCCCAGCAGCCACAAGCACCTCTAAGTCCAGTGCCAGGGACTGGATGCTCTTTTCTGGCCTCTGAGGGCGCTGGCACACACTGTCATAGACACAGAGGCATGCATAGCTAAACATAATCTTTTTTTCCAGAGCTGATGACCAAATGCAGGGCCTTGCACTTGCTAGGCAAGTGCTCTACCACTGAGCTAAGTCTCCAACCCATATAAAACTAAGTCTTAAAAAAAGAAAGAATAATTATTAGGTATGAAATTATATATTTCATATATATAAACTATATAAAATTCATATAGTTAGGGACTATATGAAACTATATAGTCTTTGATAGAACTTACAAAGTATTTTTTTGTTAATTCTTTTAAAACATAAAAACATAATTTTGGGGGGTGGGGCAGATGGTAATTCTTCTGCCTCAGCCTCGTAGGTGCCGCGGTTATAGAGGTAGAGGTAAGTCTTGCACCCAGCTCCAAACTGGTAAAGTTTTGATTTTCAAATAATGAACAGTTAGGAGTTTGAAGCTGGGAGTGAGACGTTCCTGAGTTTGAATCCTGGTGCTGACTTAACCAGTTTTAAGATGCTGATTAATTACTTCATACCTTGATGCTTCAGTTTCCTAATTTATAAAATCAGCACAACAGCTGTCCCTTAAATGCAAGCAAGGACTGAATGACGGCATCCAAGCAGAACATTAGCCAGCTTAGGAGCTTGCACAGGGAAGAAGTTCTTGTTGGTCTGAACTTGGACCTTCTTGTGCCTCGGTCTCATCCCTTGGCCACGCCTTTCCCAGCAGCTACCCTGGCACAAGGAAACTCGCATCCACCTTGGTGCACTGTAGCGTGTGATGAGATGCCCATTCTAATTCTGAGAGCCGCCTTCAGCTGTTTATAGGTCCAGACACACTAATCATGCTGAAATTTCTCACGCTTATTTGCAGCTAGTTGAAGCAGTCAGTTCTGTTCGGTTGCTCTGGAAATACCGAGGCTTGGAAGGAGCCAGCTTGGCAGCCTTCAGAAATGCCGTAGGTGCGCACATATAGACAGTAAGACCAGAATGAGGGGTGCCTGGACGTGATTCTGAGGACCCACTACAAGTGGAAACTCTCCATCTGACCCCTTTTGTTCTCACCCTTTGAGGAACTCTGAACTTCAAAGAGAGTCTTTCTTTTCCCCTTAGAGGCCTAAAGAGATTTAGTAGTTGCTTTCTGATCGAAGCTCAGGGATGAAATATTAAGGTTATCAATAAGGGCGGCGGAGCTGGCCCGTGAGCTGTGTTGGGGGCAGGTTCAGGAGTATGTGAGTCTTCCCTCTAGACAGCCATAGGAAGAATTTCCTCTTCTCTATAGACCAGCCATAGGAGGAAATTTCCTCTTCCCTCTAGACAGCCATAGGGAGGACATTTCCTCTTCCCTCTAGACAGCCATAGGGAGGACATTTCCTCTTCTCTCTAGACCAGCCATAGGAGGAAATTTCCTCTTCCCTCTAGACCAGCGGTTCTCATCCTTCCTAACACTGTGCATCTTTAACACAGTTCCTCATGCTGTGGTGACCCCAAGCACAAAATTACTTTCGTTGCTATTTCATAATGTAATTTTGCTATGGGTATGAATCATAATGTAAATATCTGTGTTTTCCAATGGTCTTAGGTGACCTCTATGGAAGGGTCATCTGATCCTCCAAAGGAGTCGCGGCCCATAGGTTGAAAAACTGCTGCTCCATAGCATCACAACCCACATTCTCTGCAGAAATGAGTTCTGAATGGTTAAGACAACAGTTCTCATGCAGAGCCTGCACCACAGACAGATATGTAGCCCAGTGTGCTCCCTTCAGCTCTCACATCGTCTTTCGACTCTTCCTACACCACACTTCCAGCACGCTAGCGCCACAGCTTAGTCTGTCTTGCTCCTCCGGTCTGGTATGAGGAAAGAACTGCCTCGTGCATGTGTTTGTGTCCCTGTCCATGAGTTGAGGGCTAAGCCCTCTTGTTAGGCATTTTATAAAACTCCCGAGCTCACTTTAGATCCCGACACCACATGCATGCCCACGCCCCCCCCCCAGACTCTGTTGGGAGTCATTGCTATGCAAAGAGAGTTATGTTTCTTTCTAATACAAACCAAGCTTAGCTTTCTGTCATGTGTATTAAGGTTCTTAATTTTGAAATCTGAAGAAATCGTAATGCTAAATCCTCTTCTTTAATCTCTGTGAGCCCATCCACTTTGCCAAGATGTGCTTCTCCCTGATCTAGTAGTGAAGGAGAAAACAGGACTGATTACAATGAAACCCAGGGTTCTCCAAATCCTGGAATTTTAGAGGCTGTAGGATTCTAAAATAGCTGGAAGATTTTCAGGAGAGAAAAAGCCCTGCCAACCTGACTCATCTCTGAGAATACTGTTCTCTTATTCTGTTATAGACTGCAGATTTTTCCTAACTGCTCAGAGGAAATGTTACATCAGGTTGTTAGTGATGGTGGTGGTGATGGTGGTGATGGAGAAGGAGGTGGTGATGGAGGTAGTGGTGGAGGAGGAGGTGGTAGTGATGGTGGTGGAGGAGGAGGTGGTAGTGATGGTGGTGGAGGAGGTGGAGGTGATGGTGGTGATGGAGGAGGTGGTGGCGGTAGAGGTGGTGGTAGAGAAGGAGGTGATGATGGTGGTGGTGGAGGTGGAGGAAGTGTTGGTGGAGGAGGAGGTGGTGGTGATGGTGGTGATGGAGAAAGAGGTGGTGGTGGAGGCGGTGATGGAGAAGGAGGTGGTGGTGGAGGAGGTGGTGGTGGAGGTGGTGATGGAGAAGGAGGTGGTGGAGGAGGGGGAGGTGGTGATGGTGGTGATGGAGAATGAGGTGGTGGAAGAGGAGGAGATGGTGGTGATGATGGAGAAGGACATGGAGGTGATGGTGGTGATGGAGAAGGAGGTGGTGGAGGAGGCGGAGGTGGTGGTGATGATGGAGAAGGAGGTGGAGGTGATGGTGGTGATGGAGAAGGAGGTGGTGGAGGAGGAGGAGGTGGTGATGGAGATGGTAGTGGAGAAGGAGGTGGAGGGGGTGGTGATGATGGAGGTGGTGGTAGTGGTAGAGGAGGAGGTTATGATGGTGGTGGAGGTGGTGGTGATGGAGGTGGTGGTGGAGGTGGTGATGGAGGTGGTGGAGGAGGAGGTGATGGTGGTGAAGGTCGTGGAGGAGGAGGTGGTAATAGTGACGGTGATGATGGAGGTGGTGGTAGCTCTGACTTCATATCTGCTAATAGTGGAAGGAGCTTTTCATAGTTATTTAATCTTAATAATGACCCCTGCCCGTGGTGTCTCACCACTGTATTAGATATAGACCAGCTTCCAGAGGCACACTTTTTCATGCTCTTCTGAAACAGATGGAGAGGCTGGAAGTTAACCCGTGCCATCTGAGTCTGGTAGACATGTTGGTTTGACACTGTGCCTTACTGCAGCCTTTGAAACATGTCTTCAAAGTGGAGCGTGCTCCCAGCACTGCTGATGACAGAGTTTCCAGTGTGACCTCAATTTTGCTGTCACAAACCCTGTTTGGAACGTGATCGTATGTGACCACGTAGCGCCTCATCCACTAGCATGCAGTTCTGTTGTTGCTTGCTTGTTTGATTCAGGCTGACAGCTTTTACCCTGGTAGAAGCTGTTGTTATTAGCAGGGAAGTTGTGTTTAGGTGGATATTACATCAATGCTGATGCAAGATCTAAGACTCCGAGCTCGTCATGAGGTCATTTATGACCCTGGGAAACTCAGCCGTGGTTTCCCAACAGTGCTTAGACCAGCATCTGGCATCTGGTTTGGTTTTGTTAAACTCTGATGTGAAACAGACAGGTAGACTATTTTTACTCAGATAGGTGGATTATTTAATAGGGGATATGAAAGTCCTTTTTAACTATAAAGTGTCATGTGTACTCATAGAAGTATTTCTGTTTATGCCAGGGTGAAGCATGCCCTTGGTATTAGGATGAGAACAGATTTTGCTCCTCCACAAGGAAGCACTGCCCCAAATCTAAAGATAAAGTGTGATGTGAGATTCCCTTCTGTATGCTATGAATATGTTTTGTTACCATTGGTTATTAAGAAGCTGTCTCAGCCAATGGCTTAGTAGAGTAAAGCCAGGTGGGAAGTCCAAACAGAGATATAGAGAGAAAGTAGGCAGAGTCAGGGAACATCATGTAGCTGCCAAGGGAGAAAGATGGCAGCTGCCAGCCAGAACCTTAACCGGTAGGCCACACCCTCATGGCGATACACAGATTAATAGAAGTGGGTTAATTTAAGATGTAAGAGCTAGCTAGGAATATGCCTAAGCCATTGGCCAAACAGTGTTGTAATTAATATAGTTTCTGTGTGATTATTCAGGTTTGAGCGGCCGGGAAATGAACAAGCAGTCTTCATCTACACAGACTGCATCACTGACTTCATTTTATGGCTGTGTATAAGGGACCATGGCCCTTCCTAAGGTCTTCTCAGGGCAGAACATCAGGACGGTTGCTATTACTGATAGCATGCCATGAGTAGATTCTCACTGCAGCTGTTGCACCAGGCTGGGAGATGGCCTGTCCATCCACCTCACTGGTGGTGCCGTGACTCTTCCTTTCTTTTCTACAGGAGAGAGCATACCATACATGTATGCAGGAAGGACCTCCTTGAAGAGGTGGCCTTGAATATAGCTGAGTTTAAGAAATAAGAAAAACATGTCTGTCACAGTAGCACACATATATCTATGATTCCAGCACTCAGGAGATTAAAGCAGAAGGATCGTGAGTTGGAAGCTAGCCTGGGCTATATAGCAAAGCTAGCCTTGGATACAGAGGTAAAGGCAAGTAAAAAAGAAAAAGAAATGTGGTAGCTGACCCACATAATTTTAGAAGTAAATAATACTATATAGTTGCTACATATTATGCAACACACTACATAGTTATTGTGGTGAGAATCATGGCTTCAGGTAGGTTGATCCTTCAGGCACCAGCATCTGTCATGTACTGCGAGACTCTGTGAGGCTTCTATGTAGGCCTGGTACAGTCAAGTTCTCAGGGAAGCATTGGATCATCTTCTGGTCCCCAAAAGTACCCTCCTCTTTCTAAGAATGTGTGATCATGTGTTCAAATGAATGTACTTTCCTGGGTCCACTAATGCTTGTTGGAGAAAGAGAAACAAAGTAACTAAAATAGTCTAATTGCTCAGCATACTGACAGGTAGCTAGGCAAAAATAAAAAGCAAAACAAAACCCCCCAAACCTGAATAATTGCATAGCTTCTAGATAGAGTGTTATACAACTTATATAGCATTTTGTGGTATGGGAATTGTGATGCCTTTTTGGAAGCTAAATGGGTAATGACAATTAAGGACCCAGTTGAGAATACTGCAGGGGTTGTAGCAACAGAAGGGCATGTTCCACCTTAAAGCATGGCTACTCAAAGTTTAAAACAGAGGCATGCTGTGCACTTAGGGTTTTCAGAGAATGTCTGCGGATACCACCCTGTTTAATGTTCATGCTATCCTTAGCAGGCCAGTCTAGTCTCCTTTCCCAAACACAAGACTTAGCAAGAGCAGATCAAAAGAGCGGGAGCGTGTGGCCTTGAGCCTGCAGTGCCAGCTCTCAGAGCTACAACACATCTCCCAGGACTAAGCCCCCTGAGAAGAAGGCATCTTGCTTTCCTAAAATGCCCGCCCTCCCCCAGAGCTGCTCCAATCATTCTCCAGGCAAGACTCTGGAGAGATGGGCCTCAGGGCCTCTTTGTTTCTACATCTGCCTAGTTTTCTAAATGGACCCAAGGGGCAAGGACTGGGAAACCCCAAAAGGCTGAAGCTGGAGCCAGAGTGCACCGTCGGCTGTGTCAACAGTCAGGTCCTTTTGGACCCAGTAGTGGGTGCGAGGTGTTGAAATCAGCATGGTGGTCATGCTCAATTACTGACGTGACAGTTCTTCTTTTTGGAAGAAAGGAATTTGACCACTCAGTCATTTTCCACGGAAGGACAAAGCAAAGGTAGAGAGAGGTGCAGAGATCCCGAGGACGCCACTGGAACCCAAAGTGAAGAAAGCCCAGATTGGAGCAGGCTTTGCCTGAAGGACAGAGGCTGTGTCGGTCACAATTAACGTGAACAGCATCAGATGTGACCCCTGGTTACCGCAAATATGACAACATGAATTACCTTCAATTATGGTGAACGATATTCATTGCCATATTCGTTGGTGCACACCTTAGTGGGAATCAGTTCTTCTGATGGCCTTGATGGTGTGAGAAGATGGTAGCAGGGAAGACGTGGGAGAGAGACACCGAGGACCTGGTCCTAGGGCACAGCAGCGGGGCTGTGGGTGTGGATATGCTGTCAACAGAGGCTATGCTTGGTTCAAGACCTGATTTACACAGTCCTATGGGGAAGGACTTGAACTAATTTACTATATTGAGTTATTATTTAAATACAGTGCCTTGTGTGTGTGCCTTGAAGCATGCAGATTTGAGCCTCAATAAACGTGCTTGCTTCTACAATTCCCCTCCCCACCACCAAGTTAAGATACATGATGTTTCGTTACTGCTGGTTTTCCTTGTCTCCTAGCCAGTCCCCACCTGTCTTAGTCATTGTTCTGTTGCTGTGAGGGGACACCACAACCAAGGCAACTTTTTCAGAGGGTTTGTTATCATCATGGGGAGTGTGGTGGCAGGCGGGTGGACAGGCGTGGTGCTGAGCAATAGCTGAGATTCACTCTGATCCATGAGCATAGAATGAGACTTGGCTCAGCGTGGGTTTTTGAAACCTCAAAGCCATTCTCATTCAAACTACCACACTGCTCAAATTCCTGACCCAGCAAACATGGGTGTGCCTTTTGCTGTTGTAGGTTGGATTTGTCCCTCCCAGAGTTTTATACAAATACAAGGATCCAGGGTATGTTCTTGTGTCTGTATCAGGAGTTTATCATGTGGCTGCGTGCTATGGCAGTGTATGAGTATTCCATAGCTTTTATATTTTATGTTTTTGTGTATGCATAGGCATGTGAGAATGTGGGCACGTGTGATAATAAAGAACTTCAGGGATCGGTCCTTATCTTCTATTGCTCTACTGTTCATAGCCACGTAGGCCAGGCTAGGTGGCGTGTTAGTTACTGGGAAGTGCCTGTCCCTGTCTCCTCTTCTGCATCTTTAGCAGGAGTCCTGGGATTACAGATATGCATACTATCACATCTAGCTCTACACTGAGCCTTGTTCCTACTCTGTAGAGAACAAAATTGTATCCTCCAAACTACTGCTTTAAGAATCATTGTGTTGGCTATGAAAACTAAATAGACAGGATTTGGCTATTACAAGTAAAACTGCCCTGAATATTTTATATAAATCTATCTGTGAGTATGCTCTTAGGGGAAATAGTAAGGATTAGCATTACTGGGTCATATGTTATAGAAGGAAGGTGACCTCTTGGCACAACATCTGTGAGTATGAAATGTTGCAGGATGCAAGGGACTTGCAGGGAACTTAACTGGCTGATCAACTGGCTGATGAGGAAGGTTTCATAGGTATGCCCAGAGTTACCAATTAGATGTCCTTAAATTGAGGAAGGGGGGAAGTAGGCGCCAAGTAGGTATTGAAAAGAGAAGAATTAGACCCCGTGTTGCTGTCTTTGTGGATGGAGAATGGAATGAGTAATGCCATCCAATGCTGACAGCTTCTAAAGATGAGAATGACCCCAAATGATAGCTGGTAGTAAGGCTAACCTCAGTCTTAACAGTGTATGTAATTAACTCCACCAGTAACAGAACAAGCCTATAGGTGGATCCCCTCAGAGCCTCTGGATATGTATGTAACCAGACTCACCACTGTATATTTCTACATGTAATCCATTTTTAGGTAATATATAGGGTGTATGTGAGGGAAGAGTTGAAGTTTACATGTTTGTAGAACGATTTTATTTATTTATTTGTTTGTTTTTGAGATAGGGTTTTACCATCTAGCTTCCCCATTTAGGCACCTACATAGTAGTCGTCCCCACATGTTTTCTGAAATGGCCATATCGTTTGTCTGTTTTTAGTACACTGCCATAGTGAGTAACATTTGCTTTCAAGTGTTGAAGCAATCCTGTCTCCCTAGGATATATCTCACTAGATTGTGGTGGCTTATTCTTGTTATATGTTGTTTAATTTGTTAATATTTTGTTAGGGTTTTTTTTAAGTGCATGTGAACATATGGTGTGTTGGTTTGTAGTTTTCTTTCTTTAAATGTCTTTGGTTTTCTGGCTTCATTAAATGAATTGGAAAGTCTGCCTTTCTTTCTCTAGTTTCTGAACAGCTTTGTGTAGGATTGGCATTCTTGCATCCTGAAATGTTTGACAAAATTTACTAGTCAAACAGTCTGAGTCTGGAGTTAATTTTTAAATTAGGAATTCAGTTTATTAAATAGATATAGGACTGTTCAGGCTTTCTACTTCTTTGTAGCTGAGCTTTGAAAGTTTTTATTGTTGGAGAAGTTCTCTCTCCTTCTTTCCTTTTTTCTTCATTCCTTCTTTCTTCTTTTCTCCTTACTTTTTCCTTTCATTTTTGTCTAGGTCGTCAACTATATTGGTATAAACTCACAGTATTGCCTTATTGCAGACTCTGTAGGTTCTTTAGTAATGTTCTTTTTTCACTTTTGGCACTGGTTATTTGTTTCCCTATTTTTTTTTTTTGATGATAAACTAGATAGAGAATTGAAAGCTTACTTACTTTAAGGGAAAGATGTTGTAGGAGTCCACTTGTATGTTCCCAGCTGCCCAGACTTCCAAAATAACCACACAGAAACTATATTATTTGCAATACTGTTTGGCCAATAGCTTAAGCATATTTCTGGCTAACTCTTATATCCTAAACTAACCCGTCTCCATTAATCTGTGTATTGCCACATAGCTGTGGCTTACTAGTAAAGTTTCAGCATGTCTGTCTCTGGCAGTGGCCCCATGGCTTCTCACTGACTCTACCTTCTTTCTCCCAGCATTCAGTTTAGTTTTTCCCACCTAGCTAAGTTCTGCCTTGCTATAGGCCAAAGCAGTTTTTTTACTCATTAACTAATTAAAATCAACACATAGACAGAAGGACCTTCCATACCAGAAAGAATGTCTTGGTTTCTCTGTGTCTGCTCATTTTAAATTTCATCCATTTTTAATAGTGTCTTATTTCTTCTGCTGATTTGGGGTTTATTCCTTTTGTCTCACGGAACTCTGCATTTTGGTTCACTTTTTTTTTTTTTTTTTTTGGTTTTTCGAGACAGGGTTTCGCTGTGGTTTTGGAGCCTGTCCTGGAACTAGCTCTTGTAGACCAGGCTGGTCTCGAACTCACAGAGATCCGCCTGCCTCTGCCTCCCGAGTGCTGGGATTAAAGGCGTGCGCCACCACCGCCCCGGCTTTGGTTCACTTCTTAATGCTGCTGTGCCACATACCATTTTTTATTCAGTTCAAAGCATTTTCTTTTTTTTTTCTCTTTGACTATGGAGCTTTTAAATGCCTACACATTTGGAGTTTCCCAGATATGTTTCCTGTTGTTGATGTTTAAACAAATTCTGTTATGGTCAGAGAATGTTCTTTATGTTCTTTCAAATGTCTTAAATGTATTGGTACTTGTTTTACATTCCAGAATATCATATGTCTTGATCAATGCTACATATTAACTTGAAAGTAGTGTTTATTGGATAGACTGTTCATAAATATCAGTTCCTGTAAGTTCGGTAATGCAAGTGTTCTGATTTTCTGAAAATGTGCTGATTTTTTTTTACACCTGCTTTATTAACCACTGGGAGAGGAATGCAGAAGTTGCCAGCTATAGTGGTGGGTTTATCTTTTCATTCTGTTAGTTTTATTTCTTGTATTTTAAAGTTTTGCTGATATATCAGCATGTATTTAGAGTTGTATGCCGGTCCATTTTCTACCTCTAACAAAATATTCAAAGCTTGGGTAGCTTTTTAAAAAGATTTATTTAAATGTTTTAGAAGCTGCAAGTCCAAAGATCATGGTGTTGGCTCTGGTATGGACTCCTTGACAGTGGTATCACGATGCAGAATTAGCATGGAAGCCAAAAGGTGGATGGAGTTCCACAAGAGCTATAGTATTCCCTTCCTAGGACTACCCCCAGTGAATTATGGTCACCTACCTCTGGGTTCTGCCTCTCACAAGACCTACCACATTGGGAACTGAACTTTCAACAAACAAACCCATGGAATGCACACTCAAAACATAGATGTCAGATCTTCTTGACAAATTGCTAACTTCATTGTTATGAAATATCTGTCTTTGTCTTAGATGATCTTATTCTAAAATTTGTATCTAGTTTTATGATATCACCTACCCAGGAGACCCCAGATGTAATTTGTGCCTTGCTATTTATTTCAGCATTTTATCTGAATAAGAATAGCAACTTTTTTTTTCTGAAAAGGACAAGGTAAAAATATGTTATGCTTTCCAGGTCATGTAATCTTTATCAGCAGCTCAGCTCCCCCGTCATACCATAGAGGGATCCAGAGGTAATTCCTACAAGCTTCATTTACTGCTGGAGAGGTGGTTCAGTGAGTAAAACACTTGCCGTGCAAGTCTGAAGACCTTAGTTCAAATCTTCAGAATTCACATAGAAGCTGGAAGCACGGTGTGGACATCAAATCCCAAGACTCCTACTGCATGGTGGGAGGCAGAGACAGGAGAATCCGCTGGAAGATTGTATCCCAGACTATCTGGGATACACAGTAGAAAAAAAGAGACCACGTGTCGTGGCCACCCTCGTCCCGCAAGGATGACTTGACCACCGGAGCTCTTCTCACTGCCGTTTTCAGGACTTTATTGACAGCAATCTATCTCCTTCTCCTTGTCTTTCTCTCCCCTCTTTCTCTTCTCTTTTTCTTCTCTCTTCCCAGGCAAACCTCTCCCAGCCCTTAAGTAGGCATGGGCTGCCAACCCCGAACTGCCAGGTGGGCACTGCCCATAGGTTCACGCATATGCAAGCAGCTGATAATCATTGCGTGATCATAGCATAGGTCAGACTTTAGCCATAGGAGTTGATTATACATCTTCATCAGGTGTGATTCCATGCAGCTCGCTACAGTTCCCCCTTTTGTTTTGTAAAGCCACAGGTAAGAGTAGAGGTCTGATCTCTGTTAGAAATGAAACATGTACTAGTGTTTGTCCAGGTGTCATCCACTCAGAGAACACTAGACCTGTCCGGTGCCTTTTTACAGAGGTGGGAGCTAGACACCAACCCACATGCAATCAGACTTGCTCTTACATCTCTAGACAAACTTGGGGAGACTGTCCTGCTTCAATGACCGTGAAGGCCTGAATGATCATAACTGCATTGCAATGCTGTGAAACCCTTATGTGACAGATGCACCACAGGCACACCAGGGAGGCAAGCACCATTAAGCCTTGTTAGGGCTCCTATTCCCGCCCACTCCTTCAGATGACCCATGGAGTGATCCAGGAAGATAGTTCTTCTGCCAGGCTGGTATCCATGCCTGTGGAATCTGCAGTCACCATCGCCACTCGCAGCTTTTCCAGTTGTTGTTCGAATTCACCAGACCAATTACCTAAAAAGATATCTAGACAATTCCTTAAAATTTTCATATCACACACAGCCCCAGATACTTCCATTCACAGCCAAGCTGAGCCAATTGCCAGAGGACATCTATCTGAGTCATGGCCACAGCCGTGGCTGTGCTTGCGGCAGCGGAAAGGGCAGTCAGAACTGGTAGCAAAGGGGCCAGCACAGAGGAGAGGAAGGGGAGGCAATCTTGCTTTCCCCTCCCTGGCTTTCCTCTGCCTGCTCCTGTCATTAGGAGTGGCTTTGCCATGACCCCAGAAGCTGTCAGAAACCATTGCTCCTTCAGCAGTCCCCTAAATAACATACCCCAGCTACCACATCCCCGTGGCTCATTTATTCCTGTCAGCTGAGTGCATGGAAGACACCTTCTCCCTCGTGCACCTCTTTCGCTTCCCCAGCAACCCAGCTGATCCTGCTTCTGCTCTGAAAGGGCCCCGCTTAAACTGTGTTTTAGGGAATTTGGGTGTTGTCAATCCGTCTGGCTACTTCCTGCTGAGCGGGGACGTTGCATTCTTATGGGGTTTTTACTACAATTTACTGCCATTTTCCAGTCGCACTCAGGTCTCAGCTACAGGGGAGAGGTGGAGACTTCTCCCCACCGAGCTGTAAGGTGGAGGCCTGGCAGAGCAGAGCAGCCGCCCGAACCCCTGTCCGCTGTTTGCCCCGGGCTGGGACAGAGGTTCCGGCCCATAGCTTGCTGCGCTTTTATGCCCTGAGGCAGGTCCCGGTGTTTGCAGCTTTTCACAGACCCTCAGTGCTGCTGGGCCTTGGAGCCGCCTGGAGCTCCTTGGCCTTGGAGCCACAGCTGCTCACACTCCACTGCAAACTCCAGAGGTCTCGGTAATTCAAACCACATGAATATACCTCCCTTCCTTACATATCTTGTTCAGTGGCAAAATTCAGATCTCTACCAAGCTTGTCCCAGGATGACACATTAAAATTGCCAGAGACGGCAAACCAAGGTGCAATTGTGTCACCTTCAGCCAAAAACCTCTCCAATGCGCTCCGTAACAGCTCGTTAAGAGCCAGCAAAATCAGGTGTGATGTTGAAGCACCCATTCTAAAATCCCATTCTTCCTTTTATTTTCATTTTAAACCATCCACTTTGTCGTGGCCCTCACTTTAAACCATCCGCTATAGTTACAGCCCTATTACCCCCACTCTCCCTTCTTTCCGGTGAGAGCAGAAAACCCGCTTTTTGTCGCAGATCCCCAATCTTTACCTTGAGGATTATTTGGTGCACCCCCTGACTGCAGCAAGTTCTGGGCTTCACAGAGAGAGGTTTGGAGGTTCCCCGTACGAGGCCACCACTTGTCACATCCCACCTCGTCCAGCAAGGAAAAACGCAACACCCGGAGCTCTTCTTGCAGCAGTTTTCAGGACTTTATTCACTTTCTCTCTCTTTTCCCCTCTCTCCTCTCTCTTTGGGCAAACCTCTCCCAGCCCTTAAGTAGGCATGGGCTGCCAATCCCGAACTGCCAGGTGGGCACTGCCCATAGGCTCACGCATATGCAGGCAGCTGATAATCATTGCGTGATCATAGCATAGGTCAAGCCTTAGCCATCTCAGGAGTTGATTATACATCTCCATCAGTTGTGACTCCATGCAGCTTGCTACAACCACGTTTAAACAAGGTAGACCAACACCCGAGATTGTCTCCTGACCTCTGTGTATGCACTGTGACATAGGTATACATGTTCACACACAGTTATTAAAGAGGAAAACATAAAACTATTTGCAGAAATAGGCTCTGATCTGGCTTAGGACTGTGAGTCACCGTTGCCTGGAATCTGCTATACTCATGTTAGCTTCATAAAGTAATTAAAAAATTTTTAGATATCTTCATTTAGAAATTTTGTTTCCTTAAACATCTACTATTTCCTTTTTACTCTATGGTTTTCTTTAAATTATTGAATAAAATTTTATCAGCTGGTTTTAGATCTTAATTTATCTCATCATTCCAGATCTGTTTTTAGTAAACAAAACAACAACAAAAACTGAAAGAAAAAAATTGCTATTTCTCCTACTTCTCCTTTCATGGTAATTCTAGTAATTTTTTTTTATTTTATTGAGAATGGGAAAAAAAAAGTTTCCGCCTCCTTCAGCCTCCCATTTCCCTCCCCCTTCCCCCCACTCTTCTCCCCCTCCCCCCACTCCTCTCCCCCTCCCTCTCCAATCCAAAGAGCAGTCATGGTTCCCTGCCCTGTGGAAAGTCCAAGGACCTCCCCTCTCCGTCCATGTCTAGGAAGGTGAACATTCAAACTGGCTAGGCTCCCACCAAGCCGGAACATGAAGTAGGATCAAAACCCCTTGCCATTGACCTTGGCTTCTCATCAGTCCTCATTGTTCGCCATGATCAGAGAGTCCGGTTTTATCCCATGCTTTTTCAGTCACAGTCCAGCTGGCCTTGGTGAGCTCCCAATAGATCAGCCCCACTGTCTCAGTGGGTGGGTGCACCCCCCGTGGTCCTGACATCCTTGCTCGTGTTCTCCCTCCATCTGCTCCTCATTGGGACCTTGGGAGCTCAGTCCAGTGCTCCAGTGTGGGTCTCTGTCTCTATCTCCATCCATCACCAGATGAAGGTTCTATGGTGATATGAAAGATATTCGTCAGTATTGCTATAGGATAGGGTCATTTCAGGTTCCCTATCCTCAGCTTCCCAAGGGACTAACTGGGGACATCGCCTTGGGCTCCTGGGAGCCACTCTAGGTTCAAGTCTCTTGCCAACACTAAGGTGGCTCCCTTAACTAAGATATGTGCTTCCCTGCTCCCCTATCCAACCTTCCTTTATCCCAATCTTCCTGTTTCCCCAAGTTCCCCCAATCCTCCCCTTCTCACTTTTCTCTCCCCGTCCCCCCTTATCCCCAACCCACCCCACCCCCAAGATCCCAATTTTGTCCCCGGCAATTTTATCTACTTCCCTTAGGCAAGAGGATAACTATATGTTTTTTCTTGGGTTCACCTTCTTCTTTAGCTTCTTTAGGTTCACCAGGTATACACTCCGTGACCTTTATTTATGGCTAGAAACCAATTATGAGTGAATACATCCCATGTTCATCTTTTTGGGTCTGGGTTACCTCGCTCAGGATAGTGTTTTCTATTTCCATCCATTTGCATGCAAAATTCGAGAAGTCATTGTTTTTTACCGCAGCATAATACTCTAATGTGTATATATTCCACACTTTCTTCATCCATTCTTCCATTGAAGGGCATCTAGGTTGTTTCCAGGTTCTGGCTATTACAAATAATGCTGCTATGAACATAGTTGAACAAATGCTTTTGTCATATGATAGGGCATCTCTTGGGTATATTCCCAAGAGTGGTATTGCTGGGTCCAGGGGTAGGTTGATCCCGAATTTCCTGAGAAACCGAAACACTGATTTCCAAAGTGGTTGCACAAGATTGCATTCCCACCAGCAATGGATGAGGGTACCCCTTCCTCCACAGCCTCTCCAGCAAAGGCTATCATCGGTGCTTTTGATTTTAGCCATTCTGACAGGTGTGAGATGATATCTCAAAGTTGTTTTGATTTGCATTTCCCTGATTGCTAATGAGGTTGAGCATGACCTTAGGTGTCTTTTGGCCATTTGAACTTCTTCTTTTGAGAATTCTCTGTTCAGTTCAGTGCCCCATTTTTTAATTGGGTTAATTAGCATTTTAGAGTCTAGTTTCTTGAGTTCTCTATATATTTTGGAGATCAGACCTTTGTCTGTTACGGGGTTGGTGAAGATCTTCTCCCAGTCAGTAGGTTGCCTTTTTGTCTTAGTGACAGTGTCCTTTGCTTTACAGAAGCTTCTCAGCTTTAGTAGGTCCCATTTATTCGATGTTGCCCTTAGTGTCTGTGCTGCTGGGGTTATACTTAAGAAGCGATCTCCTGTGCCCATCTGTTGTAGGGTAAATTCTAGTAATTTTTGTGTGTATGTTGGGCATTGTGAATATCATAGTTGAACCTCTGAGGCTCCCTTTAAAGAATGTGGGTAGCATTGTGTTGGCAGTTAATATCCATACTTGACAGTTATAGTGACAGCCCTTCCTGCTTTTCATCTTTGTTAAGGGCCTCTAGGGCCTAGAAGATAAGAACTTCTGACCTCAGGTTGTTGGAAGGAGTCCTTCTCTCTTTGAGGCTTTGACTTGGTTGTAAGGTTACTTTGTGTATAACTTCATAGAAAGTTCTCACCAAGGACTAGAGGAATGCTTGAGTTCTTTTTCATATAATGTCTACTGACCTCAGACTCGCTGGATTCCAATCCACTTCCTCAACTCAGTGAGACCTTGGCATTCTGCTTGGAGTGAGTCTCGTCTCTGCTCCATGTTCCAGCATGTACCTCAGACGGAAAGGCTGCAGTTATGGGATATTCCTTGGTGTGAGAGACTTGCCTACTCTTGGACACTAGTTACCTGGTGTATTATTAACTAGATTTACTCTCTAGTGTTAAGTATTTGAAAACAATCTCCCACCACCCCTTTTTCTTCCAATATTTTAGCTGTTTAAGGTAGCAGGGCAAACTTGGTCCTTTTTATTCATCATGGTCAGATGTTAAAATCAGATACTCCCTTTTGTGGCAGGGATAGATCAGGCTAAGGAATACAATTCTGTAGGATTAGAAGACATCTCAAGTTTGACTTTTGTTAAGACCATGGTTAATAGGTTATAGAACTAAGAAGAAGACACCTTGCTTCTGTAGACAGAATGTTACTGGATTCCTTTGATGCACCTAATCCCAAATAAATGAACTTAAGCTTGTGAATTAAACTGCAGGGTAAACTACTTACAAGTTCCAGGAAAGAGCCATTAGGACTTCTCTATGCTTTTCTATGCTTTGCATCAAATTCTTAACAGTGGAGTTTCATTTCTCCTTTGACCTAGAAGAAATTGGCCTTGTTAACAACTCACTAGACTTTATTATCTCTTTCTTTCTCCTTCATCCCCCACTCCTCATCTCCTAGCAAAGATAGTGGAAAAAGCCCAGGATCTGAATAAGAAGCGGGATGTTTAATTCTGAGTCCACATTTGACTCTTGGTATTTACTGGAAGAGGTGTGTGTCCTCAGTATCTCATTCCTGTCCCCTACTTGTTGTCCTTAGTACAGCTACCTGTTGATGTCCACAGATTCAGATAAGGCTGCATGAGAGAGGCCCTTGCAAATGTCAGTAGGGTAGTTTTGAGGTCATTGTGAATTTCTTCAAGAATTGATAACCCAACAGTTGAAGCAACTTCTGATTGACAAAAACTTCTATAAAAACCTCCCAGCGTTTGTGTGGACTAGGAGCAGTCACTTTTTTTTTTTTGATAGTTTTCCTTACACTGTAGTGTTAAAAGGTTCCCATCCTTTTTTGCTAGAGCTGGGCTACTGAATCTCAATCTTGGCCACATAATAATTTGAACAGCCAAATTTTCCCCAAATTATTAACCACAATGGGATTTGCATAATGAATGAGTGGCTAGTAAGAAGCAGATCAACCTTCTGAGAAGACAAGACAGAGGGTAGAGGGCAGACACTACCCCGAGGAAAGAACTAGAATGCTGCAGAAGTGTATCCACCAGGGCCAAAGGCGGGAGCTTGTACAGGTCTTGGCTGTGGTCCACTGACTGACAAAGAAGTTGCTGAGCTATCCTGCAGATGATGGAATCACCACTTCTGGCTCTGTGCTGGTGAACTTGCTCAAACTTTACCCCTTTGAAATTTATCTGCAACTCACCCCATAGAGCACCAGGGAAAGCTGCTCATGGGAGCTGTTTCTCTGAAAACACTGTAGAACATGCCCAGGTAAGAGGGCAAGAATGCTGGGGAGAGTGTGGGGTGTTGCCTGGTGCCGGAGAAGCCACATGTGTTCAGGAGCTTGCTGGGCAAGCAGGCTGGGATCAAGAAATGATACCTTCTCATCTGGTAGTTTCTTTCCAGCATCCTCTGTTGGCAAAGCTTAACATTGTGCCAGTTGGCACAGGAAGCATCTAAAAGGTCTAGATACATCTTTATAGAAGCGGCCAGGTGGGTGATGCGGAGTCAAGAGGCAGTTGATCAATAGGGTACTTGTTCCCTCTATTGGTTACTGAGCTTCTGTCTGTATTCCCTTTGTACACATTTGAACTATACAACACCATAAGTATTGTGACCCACCAAGGCAGAGCTGACTTTATTACCAACAAAGACATTCACGCATTCTTGCCAGTGAGGATGTACACAGTTCCAAGAGCTACTGGATTTCTCTTTGACTGTTACCACGTCTTCAAATTTAGTCATAGCGCTATTGAGTATCTGTTACCTAAACACTAAGTTATACTTCAATAAGTTAACTGAGTTGATTTTCCAGCAACTTGTATATAAGATCAAAATCAAGAGAGAAGAAAAAGATATTAACATAGACAAATAAAACTGCATATATAAAAATAAGCAAGTTGCTGTAATTCTCGTTTCTACAATTAGTTACAATACGATAGTAGACATCTCTAGCTTTCCTTTCCATTACACTTTGGATTTGCCCTGGTCTTGAACATTCTCCATTCTCTTTCCTTCGTTTTTCTTTAGATAAGCAGGCAAATGTCTGAGGAGTATTGGAGACACACTGGGGACTGGGAGGGGCTGGAAGTCACGGCCTGCCCTCTTACACAGATGTGTGTTGACCATGACCTGCAGTGGTGCTCAGGGTGGGCTGAGCTGGGAGAGGCATTGTCACAACCATGGTCATCACTTCACAGATGACTAGGCCCGTATACCCAGTCTCTGAAGAGGGGATCCTTCCCAGCCCCAGCCAGGATCTCCCTGACTCATATCTCTACCCCTGGCCCTTGGGCCCTGTTTAGGGGCAGCTGAAGAGTTGGCACTTGTCTGACCCAGGTGTCAGAGTGCACAGCTGCTCCCTTGGATCCATCTCTATAGTAAGGGTGAAGAATGTGGGGAAGGCACAGAAGACACGGACCCTTCCTTCTAGGAGTTTGTGATTCACTGCAGGGAGAAGGCATGCGTGCCTTTGTTTCGTCATTGCGGGTTGCCTGATGTTTAAGTCATGCTGTGCTAAGTTTTGGTAATGTGATAGTCTACTAGCCACAGCAGGTGTTTCTGATGTTTCTACCCATGGCAAGGCAGCGAGGATGGGAAGAGAAGAACAATCGAGACAGTTGCCCATTGTTGTGGGTGAGATAATGGACGGCTTTGAAAAGTCAAGATGAGAAGCAAGTTCCTGCCGAACTTGTGAGGCAAGATGCGGGAGGGGGGGCCGAACCCTAGAAACTGATAGAGTCAGGTCAGCAAAGATGCGGGGAGCCAGAACCCTGGAGACCGACACAGTCAGGTCAGCAAAGAAAGACTAGGTGGCTGAAAAAGTGAATGAATAAGCAAGTCACCATCTGGGAAGAAATATCTGTAAGACACTTAGCTTTCTACGTTTGTGTCCAGGACATATAAAACAGCCACACAACCCAATCACGCAAGGCAAATTTTCCACTTCATGAATGGGTAAAAGAGTTAACAAATGTTTTTAATACATGCAACAAAGGGTCAAGAAGATCATGAAGAGATCTTCCCACTCTTGTCGTCAGGAAAATGCTAATTAAAATCATAGTGATAGATTATTACATCTCCATACAGAGACTGAAATGAAAAAAAAAAAAAACAAGACAATCCAGATTTATTCAAGGATTTGAAGGCTTTGAACTATGCGCGGAGCATTGGTGGTGCTCTGCAGAGGAGCCAATTCCACAGTGGAGAAATTTCGGGCAGCTCCTTTAGACTTCGCGCCTGTTCTTATTTGTCTCTGTTGTTATGCTAAGATAGTCTGAGAAATGCACCTTAGAAAAGGAAGAGTTCGGGTTGTGCAGCCCCAGGCCACAGTCCGTCATGCTGGAGAGCTGAGGAAGAACACGAAACCCTATCTGCAGTCGAGAACAGAGAGTAATTTTGTAGATCCGTGCTTGCTTTCTCTCAGGCAGCTCCTACATTGTTCAGGACCCCCATCATAGGGAATAGTGCTGCCTACAAGCAGCTTGGGTTTCCCCAAGTCAGTTAATAATCAAAGCAATCCTTACAGACACTCCGACATTCCAGCTCAGGGCAGCCTGAGCTCCGTAATCCCTTATTACCCTCCTCTTTCCCATTGAGTCTAGGTTGTGTCAAGTTGACAGTTAAAACCAAGAAGCACACTGCCCAACAGTTTCATTCCTCAGTATTGATCCAAAAGAAACGAAAACCTGACTCCACAGAAAGATTTATTCACAAATTATGACAGTTGTCATATAGGCTAAAACTTGGAGTGGTGTGGGATGCTCATCGGAGTGGTAGGGATAAAGAAGCCATTAGTATATTTATACCATGGACCAATACTCAGCAGTGAAAAGCTCTTACATGTGGAACGGTGTGCTGCGTGGAAGACAGCATTCTAAGTAAGCAATGTATTCTAAATCCATTAAATGGCAAAAAAGATTCATGCATTTCTTGATGCATGAATTATTCTTTAGCAAGCCCATTAAATACAAATTAAACTCTAAATAGCAATATTAGTCAACCTTCTCTCCCTCCCTCCCTCCCTCCCTCCCTCCCTCCCTCCCTCCCTCCCTCCCTCTTGTGTTGTCAAGAATCTTGGTTAGTAGCCCTAGCTGTACTTGACAGTCTTCCTGCCCTGGCTTTTCTCTTGCCTCAGCGGTCCTCCTGCCTCAGCTTCCAAAGTACGAGATTTCAGGCGTTTGCCACCCTATGCTGTGGCACATGAACTGTTTAGTGGGGAATCATAGATGGGCCTGTGGCTTGCTCTCAAGAGTATCTGAAAGGGAGATGTGTTGCTAGGTCAATTCAGGGAGAGCTAAATATATCATAAAGCAGTCATGGCAGAATTGTTACCAGAATTGGTGGAGACACGTGACCATCTCCCTCTAAAATCCTTTCAGCTGCTCCTCCTGAAAACATTTACAGTCAGTGCTAAAATACCAGGTGAGTGCCCATTGCCGTTCACGGGTGTGAGGGGAGATAATTGCGGTTATTACTCTTTCTTACCCAGCAGCATTGGGCTCATCTTCCAAGTTTCATTAAAACCTATGGAGTCTCTGCAACAGAGTTGACTTACCAAATATGGAAAAAAAATTCTTCTGACCCCTCCAACTCATTCCTGCCAACTAAATGAATTCCTTTGAGTTCAGCTTCCTGTCACAGCTAGGGTTCGATCCCACTTCCCTACTTCTTAAATGCGGCTGTGGTGAATGTTGAGCGCTGGGAATAGGTTTGTAATGGGGTTTTTCTCTGTGCCGTCCTCTGTACAATAAAGAACCAACAAGTGGGGAAGGTTGGGAAAGTGTGTGTGTGTGTGTGTGTGTGTGTGTGTGTGTGTACATAGTTGTTACTATACCCAGCGACCAAAACAGTTGTCTTTCAAGGGAGATTTCAGCGAAGGTGGCCTGCTGTCTTTTCCTGCAGACGAAGCCACCCATGTGGACTCGGAGGGTTTTGGACAAGAATGTTGGCTGGGTTCTTCCACTTAGCATCAGGTAACCTTTGAGTGTGGAAGGAAACATTCTTAAGGCCACAGAGGACCGGAGTGAGCTGAGGACAGAGATTAGATCGATACTCATTCCTTCTTTCTTTTCTTGGAATGAAGTCACAACAGCATCGCTCTCATTTTTAATTGCCATGAAGCTCATTCTTAACCGATGTACTCAGTGATAAGTACAAGAAGGGAGAAGTAAAGGAGGTCGAGCACACTGGCCTGCTTGCCCTTGTGTGCTCACGGAAACCAGGACTTTGCTCTGCTCTCTCCCCTCCTAACACTTAAACCTTGTTCAATCTGGTGGTTTGCAAGTTTTTTTTTTAACTGTCCTTCCCCCTGCCAGCCCAAGCTCAACTGTAACCACCCACCTGGGAGGTGTGTTCTAGTGTTGACCTCCTGTGCTGGGATGCTTCGCTTAGGGAGTACCCCCAGGGGCATCCCGGTGCAACCATGCACAGGAGCATCCAGCCATGCAAGCCCTCAGCAGGCTTGTTAGACCACATATTCCTCAGCCGAGGAGCGATGGCTTTAGCAGGAGATTAGAAACAAGATTTCTATGAGAGTCAGTGGGTTCCTTGGTGGATACGTGTGGGATGGACTTTTGCAAGAGATGTTTCAGGATTGTAGTGTGTGTTTGTTAAAAGATGCCCTACTGAGGTACATAGAAAACAAACTGGAAGCACCCCTAAATGTGATTCTAGATTAGGGGTGCTAGAATCTGATAGATGTTTCTGTTTTTATAAAGCGAAGGGAGGAAGGGGGAGAGAGCAGATGTGTGCTGTGGAGTTTGTCCACTGTTCTCTTCCTGGAGTCTATGAGCCCCTGACCTACATCCCGAGCCACGGCCTCAAGCCCTTTCTGATTGTCTTTAAGAGTCAAACATGGGTAACAGGATGCTAAACGTTGTGGTCCAGAGACGGTAGAGATCAGTGCCTAGACTCTCAGGATTGCCTTCTGCTGCCTTCTTGGCTGATGATGTTGGACAATTCTCTTTCTTCTAAGCTTCGGCTCCCCCTCCATGCTTTACTAGTCGAATGTTGGGGGTTCTCTGTAGAAATCCCTACGGAGAGTCAATCTGTGTGGGGCAAGAAGGAAATCCGATTCAGTACAGCTCAGTAGCTGGGGTTGGTTCAAACTTCTAAACTCTGAGGCCGGACAGTTTATTTTTAGGTGTATTTGGGTACAATACAGTTTGGGAAGAAGCTTCCTGGTGTAATCCAATCCCATGTGCACAAGGAGACATAATTACATCGAAACTTTCTCAGAGTACCCATTGCTTCTTCCATGCAAATGGGTTCTAGAGATAGGCTACCTGTGCTATCTTCAGGACCTAGGGGAGGGTCTGGTGTGGTCGCCGTCACACAGCACAGAGGTTGTCAGTCTGTAAAGTGCATGCGGCCTCTCCCCTAAGGATGGATTCTAACGCCTGAGAAAAATGCTCAAGACAAAGCTCGAAGGCGGAGGAGTCTGGGGCGCTTGGGTGGCAGCTGGCCCTACAGACAGCACAGACCACCAGTTTAGTGCCACACCCCAGGGTCTACATCTCTTCCACTGCAGACAACCCTGTGTGCTTACCACCCGACTCTCCCTAGCGCGTCTCTGTGGGCGCAAGGACCTGCTGCTCTCTACAGCTGAAGAGCCGCACGTTCTAGCACGGAAGAGTGCAGTTTGCGGTCTCTGCTCTCACCTATGGCACTTAGGATCTCCTCGCCCCCTTTTATATCTACACCCGAGCCCGACTAGATTTCCCTGGTTGTTTTTGATTATGGCGATGTCCATGTCGTAATCCCTGTCTTGGAGGTAAGCAGTGTGGCGTCACCCCTGTCCCATGTGCCACAGCTCAGGCATCCTCCATTTTTGAAGAAGGGAAAGAGGAAGAACAACTGTAGGCCTTTATACTGGGTGAGACACCACTCCACTATCTTTTCCTGGTTGGATTTGTAGCAGCTTCCCCAGCTAAAACTGGCCAGGTGCCTACATACTCCATCTGACAGGTGCCCACAGGCAGATTCCCTGTGGGATCTGTAGAGGCCACCCTACTAAACAGGTCTTGACAGGGACATGTGGCTCTAGTCAGCCATTCTGGGTTTCTTCTTCCCAGCCTACGGTTGCTCGTGTGACCTTGCATAGCAGCCAGCCCCCTTGGGTGAGATCCCAGAAAGAGTTCCAATCTAGCTACCCTGTGTGGCTCACTTGGCTCGCCCGATGCTCAGAGGAAGCCGGTAAGCCCTGCCAGACCACACGGAGGCATGATGACTGTCCTTCTAAGGCCAGCAGAGCATCATTTCAGGAATCTGCCAAAGCCAGTGTGCTCGGAGGGTGAAGGTGCTAGCTGCTTCTTGGAAACAGGACTGGCTATCCTTGGTTCTGTTAAGTTCTTGGTATTGAGTTCTAGGAAGGGAAGCTTCCTTTTGTCGTCTTTGCTCCTCCCCTGGGCTGCAGACATAATTGTATCCTATCTGGGATAGGAAGGTGGATTGGAGAAGGCTCATCGTTATGGCACCCGTTTGTTGTTTTCCTGCACACTGAGGTGTTTGGAGCCTCTTCCTTTCGGCGGAGAGGCCTGTCCCACTGGTTCCAGAGCACCTGGAAGCATCTCATTCCTTTTTAGGTAAAGCAAAGGATTCCACCATGACCCATGCTGCCATGCGTGGATGTGTGCATAAGCCCAAGCATCAGGGGTACAAGCTTTGTCCTTTGGGGCAGTGTGTTGTGGGTTTGGTATTTTTCTGTGATGGTATGCTTTGTTAAAGCCTGAGGGGAAATTCTTATAAAAGAATGGATGTGTAAAGTCACTGGAGCCATCCTGACCCCCGAATCTTCCAGTCACACATGCTATTCTGGACCTGCTGTATGCTGAATTTAGGGAATATGTGCTCACCACTTTTTTTAAAGGTGAATGTCATGGCCTTTAAAGTATTTTGCAAAAAAATTTTGACTCATTTTTATAGTGGCTGTGGGATTTTTTTTTATAGTCTTGTAGGAGCTTTGGTTAATGCAGAGTAAAAACTGAAAGCTTTTTTGGGAATAATGAAGAATCAGGGCCTTCAGAGTCTTAAAAAATAAAATATCCCCTATGTAGCAGTTCCTTTTTTGCCTGAAATTCTGAATCGTAGTGTCTCCCTCCAAAGCAACCTGGACACTGTGGTGCTGGCCACGAGGGCTTTTGAAAGTCCCACTGTCACTGAGGCTTCAGCAGCATTTGTATTTTCAGGAAGCAGGCAGGGAAAGGCTGTCAGGGCCTAATTGTAGAAACATTTGCAGTGACATTCACTAGTCTTTTACACATAGCCTAGCTATTAAGCAGAAACATGACACCATTCAGCCTGGAGAAGCAGCTAGAGTTAGATCACCAGCTCCATCTTTTTCTAGCAAAGGAGTGAAAGTGGTCTGTCTCCTGGGCACTGCTAGTCCAGACCTGGTCAGCAAGGAACAGAGACGCCTTCTGCTTTGTGTACCCTGCAGTTTCTGTGCCCACTATTTGGCTCTGTGGCCATGAACCAAAGCGTCCATAGTTAATACCCAAATGAGGTGGCTCAGTATAGTAAGGCTTCATTTGCAAAGGCAGGCTGGCAGACCAGGAGGTCTAGGGAGAAGTGCCAGTTTCAAGCTGTCACTGGCAGTGTAGCTCAGGAAGCTCGTTCTTCTTGTCCACCTGCCTCTACATCTCATCTCTCCAGCTCTTGTTGATGAGGCCCTGAGAGTAGACATCCATCCCTCCACATACATATACCTCTATGTAGAAGGAGCTCCGGGCAGGCCTGCTTTTCGTCCCGCCTGGCTCCGCACGGTTGGCTTTACACCCGAAATAACAATACACAAATTGTATTCTTTTAAATACTGCCTGGCTCGTTAGCTCTAGCCTCTTACTGGCTAATTCTCACATCTTGGTTAATCCGTTTCTCTTAATGTGTGTAGCACCATGAGGTAGTGGCTTACCGGGAAGATTCTAACTTACATCCATCTTGGGCCGGAGCTTCATCGCGTCTGCCTCACTGCCTGCTACCCAGCATCTTGTTCTGTTTACTCTGCCTACCTAATTTTCTGTCCTATCAAAGGGCCAAGGCAGTTTCTTTATTAACCAATGAAAGTAACACATAGACAGATGACCCTCCTCCATCACCTCTACATGGAGACACACACACACACATGTTCACCACTCTCACACACCCAATGAGTGTTTTGTACTCAGGTATGGCGGCACACATCTGTAATCCCAATATTTAGGTGGGAGGTGGGAGGATCAGGAGTCTAAGGCCAGCCACAGCTACATATTACATGGAAGGCCAGCCTGGGCTACACGAGACCTTAGTTTAGAAGGTGGGTGGAGTGAGTGGAGAGATGACTCAGTAGTTAAGAGCATTTGTCATTCTTGCAGAGAACCTAGGTTCAGTTTCCAGCACCCACATGGCAGCTCTCAGCCATCCATAACCTCAGTTCCAGGAGCTCTGGTGCCCTCTTCTGACCTGTGTGGGCTCTGGGTACACACATGGTGCAATTCATACATACAGGCAGAATACTCAAACATATAAAATAAATCTAAACAAATGAATAAAAGGATGTTGTTGTGGTGGGGGTGATAGCAATGCAGGGCTTTATGTAAACACTCACCCAACTTAACTCCCAGCAGACGCTCAGGGTTTGCATACCTAGCATGGGATAAATGGAAGACTCCTTGTTGATTTAAGTGAACTTGTCACAGTAAGGGCAGCACTGAGCACCAGGGTGATTGTTTTGGGGGAATTCTAGCTGATTGCCAATTTCTGCCAGAAGTTGCCTGAGTCTTCCAAGTGCTACTGCTCAGATGTTTCTCTGTTGCTCTCTCTCCCACTTAAGCTCGTGCATGTTCTTTCTTCTCCCCCCACAACCCTCGCACGCAATGCTGCAGACACTGTCTCTGTGCAGCACACATGCACGCAGCGTGCTTCCCTCTCTTATGGCGCACTAAGAGGACAAAGGCAAGCACAGAGCATGTGATTTCAGATAGGTTGCTACCTCAAGCCCAAGTGCACATGCAGTGGCAGTTGACACTTATTCCGCCAGTGTGTTCCAAAGGTCCTGGGAGAGCCGTGTGATATTTATTGAGTTCTTATTGTGCTGATGACTGTGTGTCTCTGTTTATTATCAGTTCCTGAGACAAACTCCTGGCAGTGCAGTCCTGCAGCTCAGGAGGCACCAGAAGACAGAGGAACCCTGGTTGGTTTCTCTGACTCTCATGGCGCTTGTCTTTGTTTTTGACCCTCTCAGCTTGGTTCCCCAGGAAAGTCAGCTAAGAGACTTGTTTAAAACACATAAACGCATCTTAAAGAGTCTATTAATCGGAGTGTGACTGGACGTTGGTCTGCTCGTCTTCTGAAGTGGGCCACAGGCTGTGTTCGCTCTTTGTCTTTGTTGGTCAGCCCGCCCATTTTCTTCGGTAAATGACACCTACAACATGAATCTACTTCCCAGTTGATACAGTAAGGAGCTGAGTACACAAAACATGTGTCAGGCCAAGCCAGACCAAGTTCCATCATGGAACGGGGATTTGAGCACCTGATCCCACCACTAGCCATCAAGCCATGGACAATTGGGAGCTGCTCAGAGAACAAGGCAGTTTTCTCTAAGAGTGGAGCCCCTGGGGAAGTTGACTGCATGCCAGTAGGAGATCACACATCCAAAAATATTTGGGCAGCACAAATTCGTCTTCTAAAAAAAGAGGGAGAGTGAGAGGGGACATGGGGGCGGATAGTGGGACATAGGGAGATTGATAGGGGGACATGGAGGGTGGATAGAGGGACATAGGGGAATTGATAGGGGGACATAGAGGGTGGATAGAGAAGTGGATGGGGTGGATAGGGGGACATAGAGGAGTGTATAGGGGTTGGATAGGGAGGTGGATGGGGGTGGATGGGGGGTGGATAGGATGGTGGATCTGGGGAGAGTTGGGAAGCAGAGAGTAATATGATCAAATGACACTATGTGAAATTTTCTAAGAACTAATTACTGGAGCACACCTGTAACCCCAGAAAGCTGCGTGTAATGGTTCTGTGCTTGTGGTACGAGGAGGCAGGGATTTAGCATTCAAGGCTCTCCATCGTAGCTGCATTGCCAGTTTGTGAGAAGTCTAGGCCACCCGAGGACCCCATTTCAACAAACAAACAAACAAACAGAACTTAAACACTAGGAGGAAGCAGAACAATTCTAATAAGAGTTTATGATTTCTGTCTTTTGCTGTTGTCTCAACTATATCTGACTCAACACTAATACAAAGATATATCAACATTCCTTCTCAGGATTCTGGAAGGGTTCTGCATAGTTTTCATGAAAGCAACAGCTCTTTTGGTCTTGTTTTATATTCATATTTCATCACAATTACATTACGTGGCTACAGTAACAAACCAAGTAACAAGCTTTGGAACAAACAGAGCCAATTCATAGTAAGCATCCATTTCAAGCATTGGGAATAAAAGATGTGTAACTTTCTAGAGATTAAAGGAACCCTGTTAGGTCTGCATGTTTTGGGCATCAGCCACTGTATTTTAGCCGGTAGAAGAAAGAATGCCAGTTCAGTCAGGTAGCTTCAAAGGGACCAGTGTAGAAACCTACTAAGCTGCTAGCTTGAGCTCTCGTGTCATGAGAGCCTCCACTGACTGTGCATTCTGTGCCTTGGGCATTGCACACCCATGCCTAGAAACCCCAGAGCCAGAAGGGAAAGTCTCCATAGCCAGACCAAATGGGAATCTTACATCTACCTTATCTGACTCCACTTGCATTGTGCTACAGATTAAGAAAGGACTAACAGGAAGTCATCCTGTGGGATTTCAGCTGGCTGCATCTCGGCTTCATAGATGGCCGCTGTCTGAAAGCCACAGCACCGCTCCATTCACAGCTCTTTAGAGCTGCTGTCAGAACCCACCTGCCTGCTATGTGGTCAGGATCGTCTTCTGCCGGCCCACCGTCTTCCACTGGACGCTATCTGGGTTGTCAAACAAACGAAACTATTCTTAAAAATACAAGCCATACGTTATAGCTGAACCACTTATTCTGTATTTGGGGTTTTTAAAGTTTAGCATTTGAACAGCATCCCAAGTTGTAAAAAGCAGTAATTTCCAGACATTTGAGGTCTGATTCACCAACGTTACTGTAATTAACGGAAAACCTGTATTTGTTCACTGCATTTTCTCCCAGCTCACCAGAATGGTTTATAAATAATATAGTTAGACATTTAGAAACTAGCTTCTCTTCAGCTGTTAGTGTTTTCAGGGGTTGATGCTCAGGCATCTCAGAGGCTGGCGCTGTGAGAATATCCAGACGCTGAATCTATAGGTCTGTGTCTGTGGGAAGTGGGCTATGCTGACAGGCGAGGGTAAGCAGATTGAAAATGCAGGTGACGGGGCTAGAGTAGCTGGGCAGCCTCCTCACAGGTGTGGCGCTCAAGCGTGATGCCTTTGTTGGTCTCCATCATGAACGAATTTTGACTGAGGCAATGGTATTAAGCCTGTTCCCTTTTCCAACACTAATCGTCTGATGACTGATCCCGGCAATTATGAAACCATCAAAAAGGCGTCTGTCTGGGCTGAGTTAGCAGGATAGATGTGGTTTTGAGCTCTCAAGTAGCCATGCAGGTCTTTAATAATCGTTGTGATGATTTCAGGATGCTTCTTTACCCTCCTGTACACACACACACACCAAGTTTTCTGTTAGTTTTTGAGACAGTCTATTGTAGCCCAGGCCTGCCCTTGAACTTCCTATAAAGCCAAGGATGACTTTGAACTCTTGATCCTCTTTTCTTTACCTCCCAGGAGTTGGGATCACAGTCACCTGGTTTTATGAGGTGCTTCCTGCATGCTGTGTTGTCTGAGCCTTCAGTACTCTTTCTCCACAGGGACAGTTGTGGTGAGCTGGGCTTGTATGCGCTCTTGGGCCTGAGCATTGAGGCAATGTACAGTGAAGTCAGGGGAGTTGTAGTGACATTTCATTTGTATTTAAATAAAGCTTCCCTGAAGTTCAGAGAGTAAAACAGCTGCACTCATCAGCCTTACAGACCAGACAGTGGTGATACAACCTTTAATCCCAGTAGCCACACTAGTCACCATAGAAACCAGGTGATAGTGGTGCATGCCTTTAATCCCAGCTCTAGAGAGGAATATAAAATGGGAGGAGACAGCTCTCAGACACAGTCTCATTCTGAGGTTCCTGGAGGCAGGAGAGCCAGTAGCTGGCTGTTTTGCTTTTTTGACCTTCAGATTGAACCCCAATGTCTGTCTGTGGTTTTTATTAATCGTGCTACAGGGAATGGTTTCTCAGTTTGCAAAGCCTCCAACCCTGATTAGTAAGAATAGGCAGGAAGCTGGTGAGTACCATCCACAGCATGGTGACCTCGGTGACAAGAGATTTTCCACAGGCTGCCCTTTTCCAGTGCAGTTAATCCTCAAATCCCCCACTAGTGCAGATGCCCCCATAGAAGGATGGGAAGGCTGTGGTGGAGGGAATCTCAGTGCTTTGTCTCGGGGCTACACAAAGGGTGAGTGAGGGGCAAGAGCAGCCTCGGGGATTTGTTCACTGTGCTCATGGCTGCAGGAGGGTGGTAGTCTGGAAGTCAGCCCGGGGCCCTCTGTGCCCCTCACAAGGACATGCGACTTCATCCGAGTCCCTTGTGTTCGCCCCATCCCCTCTGCAGACAGTCTGCAGGTGACAGAGTTCCAGGATGGCCTCAGGTGCTCTTCTGTGGACAGGACTCTTGGCTTACCAGCAGAATAACTTCTTTCCGAAACCAGCTGTGACAAGTGGCCCTCTGCCCCTCGGCACTCCAGATCCGTGACTTCTAGAGGTGGATTGTTCATCCTTAGCCAGTGGTGTGCCATCTGAAACAGGAGCTGGAGGAAAATACGCATATTGTTAGTGCATCCTCCGTCTCCTTCCCTCTCCTTTCTCTTCTTCTCCCCCTCCCTCCCTTTCTCCCCCTCTTTATCTGAGACAGGGTATCACTATATATCCCTGGCTGACCTGGAACTCATTATATAGAATATGCTAGCCCGGAACTCACAGACATCAGCCTGCTTCTGCCTCCTGTGGGAGAAGTATGCCCAACCACATTCCGCCTTGGAACATTCTGACATTTCCTGAGTTCTAATGTTTCCCATTCTGTTTTATTTCCACTTTCAAAAATTGTTGGACACAACTCCAGCATTAATTTTATAAGTATTTAATTGAAAACCTCTCGCCTGAATCACGATGTAAATGCACAAGGACAGGAGGACACTCTTCTACCTCTGTAACTGATGGCCCCTTCCTCTGGTCACTTGGTTCTTTTTGCTCTGCTGTTCTCTCAAGAAAATTTCCTTTTCTTTCTGTGTTGAGAAACAGTTTCATCTAAGGAATAAGGGAACGCAAGTCTCCCACCTTCCTTCTTTCTCTTGGGGTATTCCACACCGCAGGGACAGATTAATAAAGTTTCACAGGTGGACCAACATTTCTGCTTTATTCTTCTAGTCTAAATATTTCAGAGTTGCTGCTGCTTTAGAATAAAGGATGCTCAGCTGGACCACCTCAGACAAGTAAGAGATAATCCAAAGCAGAACTAGAAAGTGTTTCCAGAGTCCTGGGTGTAGAGTCTCTTGTAGGAATCCCGTGTGAATGTTGTGTACATAGGGTCAAAAGACAATGCAGAGTCCTCTCTCCTGGCTCTGGAAGGTGGGCAAAGCAGTGGATGACAGTGAGAAGCCACCGTCTGGACCAAGCCAGTGCAGGGACTGTGTCTCCTTTGGCTCTCAACTAGCACGGCACGGCTGAGTCTCGTTTCTCTCCTGCAGACTTCTTGGAAGGCCATGGCACTGACTGACGTAGAGATGTAAAGCTTCCCAGTGTCTCTTCCTTGGTCTAATTTTACTCTCTAATATTAAAACAGTGGTGAGTTAGAGGCATGGTATTCTTAATCTTCTGAGTATGTATGTATGTATGTATGTATGTATGTATGTATGTGTATATATGTATGTATGTATACATGAGACAATAATCTCAATTGTATACTCTACACTCGTTAAGTATTTGTAAATCTTTTTTCACTTGTTTCTTATATTTATTTTTGTTACTTAAAACAATTTTAAATCTAAATATATTATGATCATATTCTTCCCCTCACCCAAGTTCTTCCAGATAATCTCCCCTCCTTGGCCACCCAACTTTAAGTTCTTTCTCAAATAACAAACATAAACAATAGTACAGCAACAAAACCCCCCTAAACCAAGAAAGCGAAATAAAACCATGCTTCCTGCCCTAAAAAAACCCACCAAATTGTAACCAAATAAAACCACACATAAAAAGCCTGTGTGAGTCCATTCTATGCTGGTCAACTACTCCTTAACATGAAGGCTGTCCTACAGCGATTGATAAATGCAGTGTCACTCTAGTGGAGAAGACTGATTTCCCTCTCCAGCATGTGTAAGTCACAGCTCAGTGTTTAACCTGTACCCTAGTGGATACATTCATTCATTCACTCACAGGAACTATAAAACAAAACTATCTTTTTAATGTAGTAAACAAGACAAACCAAAAGAAGAAAAAGAACCCAAGAGAAGGCCCAAGAGTCAGAGCCCCACTTGTTTGCTCAATCAGGAATCTCATAAAACACTGAACTGGAAGCCATAGCTTACACACACAGGACCTGGTACACACCATTATAGTCTCTGTGCATGCTGCCCCAGTCTCTGTGAGGTCACATGAGCTCTTTAAATTTTATTTTATTATTTGTTTTTATTGAGCTATATATTTTTCTCTGCTTCCCTCCTTTCCTCCCCCTTCCCCTTCTACTCCCTCCTATGATCCCCATGCTCCTAATTTACTCAGGAGATCTTGTCTTTTTCTACTTCCTATGTAGATTAGATCCGTGTATGTCTCTATTAGTGTCCTTGTTGTTATCTACGTTCTTTGGGATTGTGAATTGTAGGCTGCTTTTTCTTTGCTTTATTACATCTTATGAGCGAGTACATATGATATGATCTTTCTGGGTCTGGGTTACCTCATTCAATATTATGTTTTCTAGATTCATCCATTTGCCCACAAATTTCAAGATGTCATTATTTTTTTCTGCTGTGTAGTACTCCATTGTGTAAATATACCACATTTTCCTTATCCTTTCTTTGGTTGAGGGGCATTTAGGTTGTTTCCAGGTTCTGGCTATGAAAAATAATGCTGCTATGAACATAGATGAGCACATGTCCTTGTGGTACGATTGAGCATCCTTTGGGTATATACCCAAAAGTGATATTGCTGGGTCTTAAGGAAGATTGTTTTCTAATTTTCTGAGAAATTGTCATACTGATTTCTAAAGCGGCTGTACTAGCTTACACTCCCACCAGCAATGGTGTAGTGTTCCCTTTACCCAACATACTCTCCAGCATAAACTGTCATCAGTGTTTTTGATCTTGGCCATTCTTACAGGTATAAGATGGAATCTCAAGAGTTGTTTTGATTTGCATTTCTCTGATGGCTAAGGATGTTAAACATTTCCTTAAGTGTTTTTCAACCATTTTAGATTCATCTGTTGAGAGTTCTCTTTTTAGGCCTGTACTCCATTTTTTTATTGGATTATTTGTTCTTTTGATGGCCAATTTCTTGAGTTCTTTGTATATTTTTTGAGATGAGCCCTCTGTCATGTGGGGTTAGTGAAGATCTTTTTCCATTCTGTAGGCTGCCATTTTGTCTTGCTGACCATATCCCTTCCCTTACAGAAGCTTCTAGTTTCTGGAGGTCCCATTTATTAATTGATGCTCTCAGTGTCTGTGCTACATGGGGTTTTTAGGAAGAGGTCTCCTGTGCTAATGTGTTCAAGTATACTTCCAACTTTCTCTTCTAAGAGGTTCAGTGTGGTTGGTTTTATGTTGAGGTCTTTGAACCATTTGGATTTGTGCATGGCAATAGATACGGATCTATTTTCATTCTTCTACATGTTGATATCCAGTTATGCCAGCACCATTTATTGAATATGCTTTTTGTTATTTCTTTGTCAAAAAATGTTTTGTTTTGTTTTGACAGGTGATCATTGATGTGTGGATTGATATCCAGGTCTTCTATTCAGTTCTATTGGTTCTCCTGTCTGTTTTTATGCCAATAATGGGCTGTTTTCAGTACTGTAGCTAGCTCTGTAGTAGAGTTTGGAGTCAGCGATAGTCATGCCTCCAGAAGTTCCTTTATTGTGCAGGATTGTTTTGGCTATCCTGGATATTTTGCTTTTCCATATGTAGTTGAGTGTTGTTCTTTCAAGGTCTGTGAAGAATCTTTCTGGGATTTTAATGGGCATTACATTGAATCTGTAGAATGTTTTTGGTAAGATTGCCATTTTTACTATATTAATTCTGCCTACCCAAGAGCATGGGAGATCTTTCCACTTTCTGGTGTCTTCTTCAGTTTCTTTCTTCAAAGATTTAAAGTTCTTTTCATACAGGTTTTCCACTTGTTTGGTTAGAGTTACTCAAAGATATTTTATGTTATTTGTGGCTATTGTGAAGGATGATGTTTCTCTGATTTCTTTCTCAGCCCATTTATCATTCGTTTAAAGGAGGGCTACTGATTTTTTTGAATTAATCTTGTATCCTGCTACATTACTGAAAGTGTTTATGAGTTGTAGAAGTTCCTTGGTAGAATTTTTGGGATTGCTTACGTAAACTATCAAATCATCAGCAAACAGTGAGAGTTTGACTTCTTCTTTTCCAATTTGTATCCCCTTGATCTCCCTTTGGTGTCTTATTGCTCTAGCTAGGACCTCAAGAACTATATTGAATAGATATGGAGAGAGTGGATAACCTTGTCTTGTTCCTGATTTCAGTGGAATTGCTGGTAGTTTCTCTCTATTTAGTTAGATATTAGATGTTGGCTTGCTGTATATTGCCTTAATTATGTTTATTTCAGTTTTTTATCTGTTGAGGTTTTTTTTTTCTTACCTAGTATGTGGTCAGTTTTTGAGAAGGTTATATGAGGTGCTGAAAGGAAGGTATATTCTTTTATGTTTGGATGGAATGTTCTATAGATGTTAAGTCCATTTGAGTCATAACATCTGTTAGTTCCCTATTTCTTTGTTAAGTTTCTGTCTGGCAGACCTGTCCAATGGTGAGAGTGGAGTGTTGAAGTCTCCCACTAATAGTGTGTGTGGTTTAATGTATGATTTAAGCTTTAGAAGTGTTTCTTTTACATATGAGGTTGCCCTTTTGTTTGGGGCATATATGTTCAGTATTGAGATTTCCTCTTGATGTATTTTTCCTGTGACAAATGTGACATGTCCTTTTTTGTCTCTTTTGCTTGCTTTTAGTTTGAAGTCTATTTTGTTAGCTGTTAGGATTGCTATACCAGCTTGTTTCTTAGGTCCATTTGATAGAAAAATGTTTTCCCAACCCTTTACTCTGAGGTATGTTTGTCTTTGAATTTGAGGTGTGTTTTTTATATGCAGAGGTCACTGGCTCGGGCCTGGTTTTGTGTAGGTTCTTGGCTTGGGCCTGCTCTGATTGAAGTTGTTGGCTTGGGCCTGCTGCCTCAGCAGAGGTTGCTCACTTTAACCTGGCCCTGCAAAGTTTGCTGGCTTTGGCCGGTCCCACAGAGGGTGTTGGCTCAGGCCTGCTCCCTAGTACCTGCTCCTGCAGAGGTCACTGACTCGGGCCTGCTCCTACAGAAGTTCCTGGTTTGGCTTTGATCTCTGAGCTTAGAGGATCTTGTTTTCTTAGTGTTCTTCATCTCTTCTGACTCTTACACTCTTCCCACCTCCTCTTCCTTGTGGTTCTCTGAATTCTGAGGGGAGGGATTTGATGGAGATATCCCACTTAGGGCTGAGTATTCCAAGGTCTCTTTCTCTGTGTGTATGATGTCTGGCTATGGGTCTCTGCGTTTGTTCTCATCTGATGTTGGAGGAAGCTTCTCTGCTGATAGCTGAGCAAGGCACTGATCTAAGAGTGTAGCAGAATATCAGTAGGAGTTTTTTATCATTACATTTTTTTCTTTGTTTATTCCTGTATTGTTTGGTTTCCCCATAGGCCCCTGGGCTATCTAGTCTTCAGTTTGGTCACCCAGGCAGTGTTGGGTATGGGTTACATCTCATGGAGCAGACCTTAAGTCAGATCAGTTATTGGTCACTTTCACAAGTTTTGTGCCACCATTGCCCTGGAATATCTTGCAGATAGGATACCATTATAGATGCAAAGCGTTTGTGGCTGGTTTGGTATTTATGTTTCTCCTTTGACAGAATGCAGAGTACCTTCCCGTAACAAAGATGGTGCAGTGTAGGGTGCAGGTTCTATGTAGGCTCCAGGTTGACATCTACATATTCAGTATAGGTATTGTCTTCAGCAGTAGGACCTTGCCGTTGGTCTGTGGAGAGCAACCTATAGTCTTGCCAGCAGCCTGGGTTGTTTGGGGATTCACATAGTACCTCTTTGGCCAACAACTCAGTTAGATGTAACCCAGCTGGTACTGGAAGCTTCGTTGAGTGGCAAGAGATGGCCAGTTAGGATTCTCTCCCCCATTATTTGACATTCTCATTTTGATTGCCCTCACATTTGTATAATATTTTAGGAAGTTTCTACAGTATTAAGTCTCCGTACAACCCATCAAATGCCCCTTAATTTTAGCTGTGAATTTTCATACATAAATTTACTTGGAAAGGCATGATCCATGTTCCTCTGCCCTCAGCAGATCCTTGGGGGAAGGTTTTCATGCATTCGGAATAGTTTCTGAGGTGAGATGAATACAACCTGCTCTCCACAGAACCCTAGTCACTTGCTGCTTTCCATTCACAGAGTGGAGAGTGGGTGACATGAAGCCTGGAGAGCCTTTCTCTTCTAGCTGTTGTTCAGTAGCCTGCAGCTTTTGCAGAACAGCCTAGGGTGGTGCAGTGATCTTCCTCAAAGTGGAGCCAGTCCTCTGCCAGGCCCAGCCTAAACTCCAGGGCACTGGGTATGTCGTCCTTGACTGAATATTTATTAGTCACTCTGCTAGGTGAAACACTGCTCCTGGACTGTGGCCAGGGCAGTGCAGGAAGCATCGCATGGGTACAGTTGTCATGGCCTGCATGCTATGAGAACTTGTGGAGTTGGCTACACACAAACCCTGGCTTCTGTGTTTTATTTTGTGACATCATTTGTACTGAGCAAATCTGCACACCTTTTCGTCATACTCTTATTTTATAGTAAAGAAGAAAAGTAGCATCGTTTGTCTGAATCCACACAGCTGGTCGCAGCAGTGCCAAGACCAGAACCCAGGCTCTTGGCCTCTGTTCTCAAAGATAAAAGCTGCCTGTGTGGTCCCTGCCTCAAGGCAGGAGCTTGACAGCACTCCCCAAGGGGCAGCTGTGAACTGGGTGGGTGGCTTTATCCCCAAATGGCACCGTAATCTCCTAGATTGAATGGCTAGATGGGAGTTCTTTAGGCTTTTTCCACTCGTGATTACTTTGCCCTTGAGGAAAGTTTTATGTAATCCTGGATGTGATAGTTTATATCAAATTTCAACTTGACTCAGAATTGTCTAGGAAAGGAGCCTGTGAGGGATCATCTAGATTAGGTTAGCCCCTGAGCATGTCTGCCAGGGGTCATCTAGATTAGGTTAGCCCCTGAGCACGTCTGTCAGGGATCTCTAAATTAGGTTAGCCCCTGGGCATGTCTGTCAGGGGTCATCTAGGTTAGGTTAGCCCCTGGGCATGTCTGTCAGGGGTCATCTAGGTTAGGTTAGCCCCTGGGCACGTCTGTCAGGGGTCATCTAGATTTGGTTAGCCCCTGAGCATGTCTGTCAGGGGTCATCTAGATTAGGTTAGCCCCTGAGCATGTCTGTCAGGGGTCATCTAGATTAGGTTGCCCCTGGGCAAGTCTCTCAGGGGTCATCTAGATTAGGTTGCCCATGGGCACGTCTCTCAGGGGTCATCAGATTAGGTTAGCCCCTGGGCATGTCTCTCAGGGGTCATCAGATTAGGTTAGCCCTGGGTGTGCCTGTGAGGGGTCATCTAGATTAGGTTAGCCCCTGGGCATCCCTGTGTATGATTTCATTGACTAGATCAATTGGGGCAGGAAGAATCCCTAATATGGACGAGCTTTATTTCAGGGCCAGCCTGTGTCCTGACCAAATTAAACAGAACTAGGGAAATGAGCATAGACATTCACTACTCTCTGCTTCTTGACTCTGAACACAATATGGCCAGCAGCTTTCCTCATGCCGTGAGCCAAGTCATCCCTCTAGCCCTCAAATCTTCGTGTCACAGCAGTGGGATGGTAACTAAGATGTGGAGTGCATAGGTGAGTGAAATAAATGTTTACTGGTAATAAAGAGAAATGTACATTAAAGTGATTCCTTGGTGTGCTTATAACTTTACCATTTATTAAAGAAGAAAGTAAATTTGCATACTAATGAAATGGGTGTGCTTGTTGATTATTTTTTTAGAAGAATAAAATCTTTGCTGCATAACTGATACCATAAGACATGGGGCATGTTCATTGTTTTTCAGAGTTGATTGACAGTTGGATTTTATACCACCATGCTGAGAACACCACTTCACATAAATGTATAACACAAAACAGCAGAAGGATGTTTAGAAGCATTTCAGGAACTCTTAGGAATTCTGTCCCAATCCTAAGCCAAAATTCATGGAATGATTTTTTTTAAATCAAATTCAATTCAACAACTCCAACAGCAGTTTTAAAAATCAAACCTTTGAACAAAATCCAGTCCAAAGATATACTAATCTGATATTTACTTGCTTAGTTAGGCATGATGATAGGGAAATGTTCAAAGCCTTAGTTTTCCGTAATTAAATCATCATGTTTCTATAAGAGCAGAAGACTTTATGCACAATAAAAACACTACAGTTCCTGGTATATGGTAGCCTTGACTCGGAGCCCAGGGGTCCCAGGCAGTTTATTGGTGTTCGCTGTTGTTGTATGGCGTGCCTGTGTGCACAGTGTGCGCTGTAAGCACACTGTGATCAGAACCAAGGCTCCAGTGGTGCTCCATGGTGCAACACGGGCAAGCACCACCAGAAACACCTCAGGTTCACCACACATTTGAGTTCTAATTAAATTTTGGTCCTTGAATGTTTGAAAACTTTATACCGTTGTCAAGCTTTTTGTGACCTTCACTTTCAGTTGAGCTTCCCTATATGTGGTCACCACTTAGAACCCTTGTTGGAGGCCCCAACTTCTCTGGTTTTCGGATCACCAATATCATTCTGGTGTGACTTAGGTAGAACAATTGTTGTAGCTTGAATGAGAATGGTTCCCATAGGCTCATATATTTAAATGTTTGGTCCCTGGTTGATGGAACTGTTTGGGGAGGATTAGGAGGTGTGGCCTTAGAGGAGGTGTGGCCTTGTTGGAGGAGGTAAGTCACTGGGGTAGGCTTTGAGATTTCAAAAGCACCTGCCATTTCCAGTTAGCTCCCTCCCTCCCTCCTTCCTCCCCCCCCCCCCCCCCCCCCCCCCCCCCCCCCCCCCCCCCCCCCCCCCCCCCCCCCCACCCTCCCTCCCTCCCTCCCTCCCTCATGTTTGTGGATCAAGATGTAAGCTCTCAGCTACTGCTTCCGTGCCTTGCTGGCTTGCCTATTGCCATGTTCCCTGCCGTGATGTTCATAGACTCTAACCTTCTGGAACTATGAGCCCCAGAAGTAAGTGCTCTCTTCTATGACTTGCTTTGGTCATGGTGCTTTGTCACAGCAATGGAAAGGTAACTGTGATAGAAATCTATCAGTGTGTATGGGAGGTAGTAGGTGTGAAGACAGCGTGGGGCAGTGGTTCGCCCATCAGGCACACTCTGGGCTCTTCAACACAGAGCGCATGTTTGTTGTTTTTGGTTGATGGTGGGGATTTTTTTCTTCACCTGGAAAATGTTAGCATTTAACAACTTCAAGCTACCAGAACACAGGCATCTCCAGCACCCTTAATCTTTTTCCAGTTCTTCTGCTGAAGAATTTGGCCCCAATGTGCCAGGCTGCTTAGGGAGCTTTCCCCTCCCCAGACCTTTGTAGTAGCCTGTTCACACCATGTCAGTGATGCAAGTAGCTATGATCTTGTGTCTCTGTTTGGCAGCGTGTACATGTGTCTGCTCTCTGACCAGTGTCTATAGTTTATCCACACTAGCAGACAGAAGCTCTGCTTCCTCGTTAAGTGGTAATGCCTCGTCCCAGCTTTTTCCGATGACCTTGTCGGAGTTGACACTGCAGTGAAGCTTGCCTCCAGCATCTCCCAGCCTCCTGGGTACTGGTGGGGCTTCTAATACTGCTGTGGCCATGGCTCCCGTGGCCCCCCAAGTTTCTAAGTCCTCCTCAGTCTGGATGGCATGGCAGCAGCCAAAACAAAAGAGGGAGGCGTCTGCAAAGTCTCCTCAGTCGCTGCTGAGTGCCAGAAATAGCTCAGTCTGTGGACTTTATACAGGACATGTAAACCATACCCTCTTCCCAGCCTCCCTCTCTCTAGCTTGGATAGTTGACAAGAAGAGATGGGAAAGCCGTAACTTTAGCTTCTGTGTCCCAGTGTGTGTGTGGCCCAGTTAGAGGAATATGAATGGATATCAGGGAAATTAAATGAGATGCCATTTTAGATTCAGAAATTGATGGGTTTAACCATAGACAAATTGAAAAGCATTTCTCTAGTTCTGCTAATGGGGAAGGAGTGTCTTTCTTGTTGAAATGAAAACGCTTGATTTTTTTCTAACCATTCCGATTCCTGCCATTTTTTAAATGTTTCTGATTTCTGTTTGGCAAAGGAGGTAGACATGTTGTAAGGTTTGATTTGTGTTGTGTATCACTGCTATGTCAAGACTTCTTTAAAATGATAGGCATTTCAAATTGTAGCATGACATGGGCATCTTAGATTTCCCAGGGAGTCAGGACAGGACTTGGGGAAGAGAGTCCCAAAGACTAGATGATCCAAGGAGCTTGTCACCTCTGCAGGGCATCATGAGAGTTGGCAGGCTGGAGCAGCAGCGCTCAGAGGTGGGTGGGAGAGGAGGCCGCTAGGCGAGTGGCCGTTCTTGTGGGGCTGAAACAAGCTGTTGGTTTGTAGGCTTCCTCCGGTTGTGGAGGCTCTTGGTGTGCAGGTGAAGGAATTCCCCTGGATGTTTCACCCTTTGCTTCCTTACCAGAGTCTCCCAGGAATAGTTCCTATAGATGACTGCCATTCTGTTGGGCTTTGAGACTTTTGTGTGTGCATCTGCCATCCCTCTGGAGGCTGTAGACCGTATTTTAGCCATATTTGGATCAAGCACATATGGATGGAGCCAGTAAATGTTGTTGACTTAAATCAAAAAACGGGGTCTGAATGGCGGGACAGTGCCTTTGAGGACCGGGGTTAGGAAGTGGGAGCTGCCAGCTATGGAATGACCCATCACCAAAGGAACCCCACGTTCTTTTCCCCTCGGGGATCAGATGGGAAACTGGCAAGTTAGAAGCGTTACATTGCCTGAGTGCAGAGTGCAGGAACCCAGGAGGGAATATGCGTGAAGTAGTCAATTTGGAAAGGTTTGCTGTGTGATCTCTTAGAGGTAGTGGCTGGCAGGGCCCATAGGTGGTCTGTAGAGGGACCCTTCACGGATGCTGTGTGTCAGAAGGTGTTTTCAGTGGAGTCTTTTCTTGGTAAATGAACTTAGGGCTTTTCCATGTGCATCTGACCACAAGGCAACCCCAACTGGATTTTATAACTGAGGAATTTCAGGAGGTGGCTTCTGACTTCAGGCTTCACTCAATTCAGGGGCTTAGAAACTGGCAGTAGGGGCAGTGGCTTCTTCCATCTGAAATGGTGTCTGAATTTGTGTCTGACTCACTTTCCCTGCCCCCAGTTTTTGACTGAACCTTCCTTGGCTTCTCTCTCAGCTTCAGACTTCCAGCCTTTGAGGTTAAGTCTGCTGCCAACTTCTTATCTGTTGCTGATGTGCAAATTCTAGGATTAGTGCTGACTGGACCTGGTTGGTGTGGCTGGGACTTTTGCCTGCCCTGAGCCTGCTGCACAGCTCCTAGGCCAACTCCCAGGACAGCTCCTGTAGTTGTTGGAATGAGAGCAAGGGATGAAGTTGTTCCTGGAGAACAGGTAGGGTACTGTCACCTGGGAGTTTATTGGCTGGTGGGGACTTTCAGGATTGCATCTGAAATGGCTGCTCTCTGCTAATGATCCGCGGGAGTGCTCCATAAGCCTCTGCTCCTGGCTGGGACGTTCTTCTGCTCAGAGACCAGATGTCTTTGAGGCTACCCTGCTGGCCTCTTCATTTGTCATTTCTGGGCATATTGGGGATAGCTTCCTAGGCAGGATTCTCCCCCACCTCGTGGTTATAGGGTCTCTGGACTGCCATGGGGTTTCAGGAGAAAGCTTTCTAGAATCGCAGAGGCATTTGTAAGGACCACATCTTTGCACACCCCCATAGACTCTGGCCTTCTTCAGGGCAGCATTTGACCATGTCACATGGCACAGTTTGCAAGCTCCCACTGCTCTTTCTAGCTGGATTTTCTCTGTAATTTGGTTAGACATAGCCGGCTTGACTTATTCCTGTTTTCCAGGTGAGGGAACTGAGAATTAGGAGTGGTAAACAGACAGGGTGGCACCAGAATTGGGCTCAGGGGACCCAAACATCATGTAAAATACGCACTTTTAAACCCAAAATGAGAAAAAGAAATGACACATTGACTATTGGAGCCATTTTTTTTTTCATGTAAATGTGCCATTAAACTACCCAAAGGGGGGCTTCTACCTGAGTGGAGCGTGCAGGGAACCAAATTAGCTTTCTCTGCAGCCATCTAGTTAGAGCAGAGGCCACCTGCCTGTGCCTCACCCACTTGCATTTGCAGCCAGTGGCCAACATGTGCTCTGTGAGGTCGGATGACCCAGACGCTTGGGGAAATAACAGCTGGCTTTGGTTCTTGCTACCCTGGAATGGCCGTCTTCGGGGGTCTCTGAGATTCTCCAGGAGCTCCTGGTGAAGCCCTTGTTTGAGTTTTGCCTTGTGTGCCTGGTAAATTGTAATTTCCCAGCTGGATGAGACGATCTAATTGTGTCTGCTCTTTTTACATAGGAGAAAAGGGGGCCAGACCCTGCCACCTGCATGTAAGTCCTCTCATGCCATGATCTCTTTTTTTCCGACCTCTGCCTCTGACTCAGAGAACACCTGCCACCATAGTACAGATTCTTTTTAACGTCAAGAGCCTAGTGCCCTGGCCCCACCATGAGGCCCAGGTAGAGGGCAAGTGGCTGCACCCAAGTGCGTGTTTCCCTGCAGCTGGGCAAAAGTGAAGTGGTCCTGGTATTGTAGCTCATATCAGCAGGAAGGGATACTTAATCCTCGTTAGTCAAAATGTGTAGCTTTGCCCACTTACTTGCTTATAGACATCGAGTGTGTAGCCCACTTATTGTTCACTTATAGATACCGAAGGTCTAGCCATGTGATCTGCCTTGGAAATCCAATGACACGTGAAGCAGAAACGACCCCAGGCCCTATAGGCATGGTCAGTTTTTGAAAGATAGTATTAGAGAGGTAATTTTAAAAGGTTGTTTTAGACTGATAAAGACTGCACATATTTATGCTATAACATGTTTTAGTGTATAGATACATTGTAGAATGGGGAAGTTAAGCTAATTAACATACCCATATTTACCTACATACTTTTTATGGCAAGAACATTAGAATCTTCTCTTAGCAATTTCCTACCAGTCTCTGTGTTGTTACTCGTACTGTTGACGATGCCATCCCAAGCTCTCTCCTCTCACTGAAATCCAGCTTCCCTCCGACCACTACACTCTGCTTAGTTCTCTGACTCTTTTGGGTGCCACATACAGTTGAGGTCATGAGTGTGTGTTTGCCTTTCTGTGCTTAGCTTATTTCATTGAGCATAATGTCCTCCCTCTTCTCCCACACGTTGTAAATGATAGCCTCTCTTTCTCCGAAGAGTTTTTCTCTTCAAAGGAAGCACCTCTTCTTTATCTGCGCATCCTTGATGGACTCTTAGGTTAGTTCTACCCCTTGACTGTTGTGCACCTTCCTGCAGCGAGCACGGCAGCACCCAACATGCTAATTTCATTGCCTTTTGTTATTTCGCTTGTGTGGAATTGTTCTATCAAATGGTAATTTCATGTTAAGATCTCAGTGGGATCTCATCTTGTTTGCACTTGGCGGTGCTAGCTTATCAACTCACCAACTGCATGCAAGGATTTCCTATTTCCATGTTTGCCCCACACAATCTCCTGACTTTTGTATGATAGCCGTTATTACCATCAGGGATGAAGTGCAATTTAGTTTGAGGTACAATTCCATTTATGTAATTTTTGCTTTTGATGCCTATACTTTTGAAGTAATGTCTAAAAAGTCTTGGCTCAGATTAACTGTAAAGAAAATTACTCTTGGGGGCTGGAGAGATGGCTCAGAGGTTAAGAGCACTGACTGCTCTTCTAGAGGTCCTGAGTTCAATTCCCAGCAACCACATGGTGGCTCACAGCCATCTATAATGAGATCTGGTGCCCTCTTCTGGCATGCAAGCAAACATGGAAGAAATGTTGTATACATAATAAATAAATAAATCTTAAAAAAAAGTTTAAAAAAAAAGAAAAGAAAATTACTCTTTTCTTCTAGTACTTTTTACCTAATATTTAATTTATGTTTCCATAATAATTAGTGATTTGAATATTTTTTCAGATTATTATTGATCTGGAAAATTATTTTTATTTATTTTTTTAAGAAAACTATCTTTTCTCATTTTACATACCAATCCCTGTTCCCACTTGCTCCTCTCCTCTCGCTCCCTTTACCTTCCCTCACCACCCTAACCCCATCCATCCTTTAGAGAGGAATGGGGAGTCACCAAAGTCTAGCACATTGCTTTGAGGCAGGACCAAGGCCCTCCCCACTATATCCAGACTGAGGAAGATATCCCTCCAAAGAGAATGGGTTCCAAACAGTAGGGACAAATCCTGGTTTCACTGCCAGTGGCCCCACAGTCTGTTCCAGCCATGTAACTGTCACCCATGGTTAGAGGGCCTGGTTTGATCCTATGCTGGTTCCCCTCTGTCCTGTTGGAGTCTGTGGGCTCCCATTAGCTCAGGTAAGCTCTTTCAGTGGGTGTCCCCACCATGGTCTTGATTCCTTTGCTCATATTATTGCGCCTCCCTCTCTTTAACTGGACTTTGGGAGGTCAGCCAGTGCTCCACTGTGGATCTCTGTGTCTGCTTCCATCAGTTGCTGGATGAAGGTTCTATGATGACATTTAAGATAGTCATCAATATGATTACAGGAAAAGGCCAGTTCAGACACCCTCTCCACTATTGCTTAGGGTCTTAGCTGAGGTCATCTTTGTGTATTTTTGGGAATTTCTCTAGTGCCAGAATTCTCACTAGCTCCATAATGGCTCCCTCAATCCAAATCTGTTTCCTTGCTCTCCCTCTCTGTCCTTCCCCCATCTTGACCATGCCATTCCCTCAAGTTCTCCCCCCTCCCCTCCTCCACTCCTTCTCCCCTTCTACCTCCCCCCCTTTCCCACATTCCCAATTTTCTCAGGAGATCTTGTTTATTTCCCCTACCCAGGGGATCTATGTATGTTTCTCTCAGGTTCTCCTTGTTACCTAGCTTATCCCAGTTTGTAGACCGTAGGCGCCTCCTTATCCTTTGCTTTATGTCTAATACCCACTTCTGAATGAGTACGTACAATGCTTTTCTTTCTGGGTCTGGGTTACCTCACTTAGGATGGATTTTGTTCTAGTTCCATTCATTTGCATGAGAATTTCAAGATGTAATTGTTTTTGCCCTCTGAGTGGTACTCCACTATATAAATGTACATTTTCTTTATTCACTCTTCGGTTGAGGAGCATCTAGATTGTTTCCAGGTTCTGGCTATTACTAATAATTCTGCTGTGAACATAATTGATCAAATGTCCTTATAGTATGATTGAGCATCATTGGGGTATATGCCAAAGAGTGGTATTGCTGGGTCTTAAGGTAGGTTGATTCCCAGTTTTTGGAGAAATCACCATACATGTCTGTACAAGTTTGCATTCCCACCAGCAATGGAGGGGTATTCCTCTTACTCTGCATCCTCTCCAGAATAAAGTATTATTTGGTGGTTTTGATCTTAGTCATTTGACTGGTATAAGATGGTATCTCAGAGTCATTTTGATTTACATTTCTCTGATGACTAAAGATGCTGAACATTTCCTTAAGTGTCCTTAGGCCATTTGAGATTCTTCTGTTGAGAAGTCTCTGTGCCCCATTTTTTAATTGCATTATTTGATATTTTGATGTTTAGTTTCTTGATGTTTGATGTTTAGTTTATATATTTTGGAGATCAGTCCTCTGTCAGATGTGTAGTTGGTGAAGATCTTTTCCCATTCAGCAGGGCTGCCTTTCTGTCTTATTGACAGTGTCCCTTGCTTTACAGAGTTTCAGAAGGTCCCGTTTATTTACTGTTGCTCTCAGTGTGTGTGCAACTGGAGTTATATTTAGGAAGTGGTCTCCTGTGCCAATGTGTTCAAGTGTACTTCCCACTTTCTCTTCTATGAGGTTCAGTGTGGCTGCATTTATGTTGAGGTCTTTGATCCATTTGGACTTGAGTTTTGTACACAGGGATAGATACGGATCTATTTTCATTCTTCTGCGCGCTGACATCCAGTTAGGCCAGCACCATTTATTGAAGATACTTTCTTTTTCCATTGTATATTTTAGCTTCTTTGTCAAAAATCAAGTATTTATAGGTGTGTGGATCTTCAGTTAAATTCCGTTGGTCCACCTGTGTGTTTTATGCTAATACCAAGCTGTTTTCATTACTGTAATTCTATAATAGAACTTGATATCAGGGATGGTGATGTCTCTGGAAGTTCCTTTATTGTACAGGATCATTTTGTCTATTTTGGGTTTTTTTTTGGTTTTCCATATGAAGTTGAGTATTGCTCTTCTGAGGTCTGTGAAGAATTTTATTGGAATTTTGATGGGGATTGCATTGAATCTGTTGATTACTTTTGGTAGGATTGCCATTTTTATTTTGTTGATCCTACCTAGCCAAGAATATCTTTCCATTTTCTAATATCTTCTTCAAAGACTTAAAGTTCTTGTTGATTAGGTCTTTTACTTCTTTGGTTAGTCTTTCCCCAAGATGTTTTAGGTTATTTGTGGCTATTGTGAAGGGTGCTGTTTCTCTGATTTCTTTCTCAGCCCTGTTATCATTTTTAAATAGGAGGGCTACTGATTTTTTTTTAGTTGATCTTTTATCCTGCCACATTACTGAATGTGTTTATCATCTGTAGGAGTTGCCTAGTCAAATTTTTGGGGTCACTTATATATGCTATCATATTATCTACAAATAGTGAAAGTTTGACTTCTTCCTTTCCAACTTGTATGCTCTTGATCTCCTTTTGTTGTCTAATTGCTCTAGCTAGAACTTCTAGTACTGTGTTGAATAGATATGGAGAGAGTGGACAGCCTTGTCTTGTTCCTAATTTTAGTGGAATTGCTTTGAGTTTCTCTTCATTTAATTTGATGTTGGCTGTCAGCTTGCTGTATATTGCTTTTATTATGTTTAGATAAATTCCTTGTATCTCTGATCTCTCCAAGACTTTTATCATAAAGGGATGTTGAATTTTGTCAAATACATTTTCAGCATCTAATGAGATGATCATAATGGTTTTCTTCTTTCAGTTTTTTTTATATGGTGGATTACACTGTTAGTTTTTTCATATGTTGAATCACCCCTGCATCACTCGGATGAAGCCTAGTTGGTTGCGGTGGATGATTTTTCTGATGTATTCTTGCATTCCATTTGCCTGTATTTTATTGAGTTTGCATCAATGTTAATGAGGGAGATTTGTCTGTAATTCTCTTTCTTGGTTAAGTCTTTGTGTGGTTTGGGTATCAGGGCAACTGTAGCCTCATAGAAAGTGTTTGGCAATGTTCCTTTTGTTTCTATTGTGTGGAACAATTTGAGGAGTATAGTATTAGCTCTTCTTTCAAGTTTTGGTAGAATTCTGCATTGAAACCATCGAGCCCTGGCCTTTTTTTGGTTGGGAGGCTTTTGATGACAGCTTCTATATCCTTACAGGTAATAGGTCTATTTAAATTGTTCATCTGGTCTTGATTTAACTTTGGTATATGGTGTCTATCCAGAAAATTGTCCATTTCCTTTATATTTTACAATTTTGTGGAGTACAGGTTTTCGAAGTATGACCTGTTAATTCTCTGGATTTCCTCAGTGTCTGTTGTTACATGCCCCTTTTCATTTCTGATTTTGTTAATTTGGATGTTCTCGCTCTGCCTTTTGATTAGTTTGGATAAGGGTTTATCTATCTTATTGATTTTCTCAGAGAACCAGCTCTTTGTTTTATTGATCCTTTGGATTGTTTTCTTTGTTTCTATTTTATTTATCTGAGCCCTCAATTTGATTATTTTCTGTTATCTACTCTAAGCAGGGTGAGTCTGCTTCCTTTTGTTCTAGAGCTTTCGAGTGTGCTGTGAACTTTCCTCTAAGCACTGCTTTCAGAGTATCCCATAAGTTTGGGTATGTTGTGCATTCATTTTTATTGAATTCTAGGAAGTCTTTAATTTCTTTATTTATTTCTTCCTTGATCCAAGGGGTGATTCCGTTAAGCATTGTTCAATTTCCATGAGTTTTTAGGCTTTCTGCAATTAGTGTTGTTGAATTCTCTCTTTAAGCCATGATGATCTTAATAAGATACAAGGGCTTATTTCTTTCTTTCTTTTGTATCTGTTGAGGTTTGCTTTGAGTATGTGATCCATTTTAGAGAAGGTTCCATGAGGTGCTGAGAAGAAGGTATTTTCTTTTGTGTTTGAGTGAAATGTTCTATAGATGTCTGTTAAGTCCATTTGAGTCGTGACATCTGTTAGTTCTCTTATTTCTCTATTAAATTTCTGTCTGGCTGACCTGTCCATTGGGGAGAGTCAGGTGTTAAAATCTCCCATGAGTAGTGTGTGGGGTTTGATTGCAATTTAATCTTTAATACTGTTTCTTTTACATATGTGGGTGCTCTTGTATTTGGGACATAGATATTCAGAATTGAGACTTTGTCTGGAAAGATTTTCCTGTGATGAGTATGAAGTGTCTTTTTCCATCTCTTATGATTGATTTTAGTTTGAAATCTATTTTGCTAGATATTAGGATAGCTACACATGCTTGTTTCTTAGGTCCAATTGACTGGAAAATATTTTCCCAACTTTTTACTTTGAGGTAATGTCTGTCTTTGAGGTTGAGGTTTGTTTCTTGTATGCAGCAGAAGAATGGATCCTGGTTTTGTATCCATTTTGTTAGCCAGTGTCTTTTTATAGGTGAATTGAATCTATTGATATTAAGAGATATTAATGACCAGTTATTGTTAATTCCTGTTATTTTTTGTTTGTAGTGTTTGTGTGTTTCCCTTCTTTGGGGTTTGCTGGTGTGAGATTATCTGTTGCTTATGTTTGTTTCTGTGGATACAGTTAGCTTCCTTGGGTTGGCGTTTTCCTTCTAGTACTTTCTTTCAGACTGGGTTTGTAGATTGTTTAAATTTGGTTTTGTCATGGGATATTTTGCTTTCTCCATTAATAGTGATTAAAAGCTTTGCTGGGTATAGTAGTCTGGGCTGGCATCTGTGGTCTCTTAGTGTCTGCAGTACATCTGCCAGGACCTTCTGTCTTTCAGAGTTTCCATTGAAAAGTCAGGTATGTATAATAATAATAACAGTGGGTGATTATTTCAGATCTCTCTTGTGCTACATGAACAAAATGTTGAAGCAATTTATTTAACTTCACACTTGTTCCTATTGTGTTCTACATTCTGCCAACTTTGAACAATTGACTAGACAATAAAAAATGTTATTTCCAGAAACCTCAGGTTCTTTTAGATGAACATCTCAAAAATATGTCTAGATTTGTCTCTCTGTGAGATGAATAAAGCAGTGTTTATAATAATAAAAAAAGAAAAGTCAGGTATGATTCTGATAGGTCTACCTTTATATGTTACTTGACCTTTTTCCTTTGCAGCTGCTCTTAATATTCTTTCTTTATTCTGTATGTTTAGTGTTTTGATTATTATGTGGCAAGGGAACTTTTTTTTGATCCAGTTTATTTGCTGTTATGTAAGCTTTTTATACCTTCATAGGTATATCCTTCTTTAGGTTGGGAAAGTTTTCTTCTATGATTTTTGTTGAATATATTTCTGTGCCTTTGAGCTGGAGTGCTTTTCCTTCTATCTCTATTATTCTTAGATTTGATCTGTTCATGATGTCCCAGATTTCTTGGATGTTTTGTGTTAAGGATTTATTGGAATTAATATTTTCTTTGACCAATGAATCAACTTCCTCTAGTATATCTTCAACTCCTGAGATTCTTTCTTCCATCTCTTGTAATCTGTTAGTTATGCTTGCATCTGTAGTTTCTCTTTGTTTACCCAGATTTTCAATTTCCAGAATTCCCTCGGTGTGTGTTTGCTTTATTGCCTCTATTTTAATTTTCAAGTCTTGAACTGTTTGAACTGTTTGTTTCACTTGTTTCCCCCCACCCTTGGTTTTCTTGGCTTTCTTTAAGAGATTTATTGATTTCTTCCATTTTTTTTTGTTTGTCTTTTCCTCCATTTCTTTAAGAGAATTTTTCATCTCCTCTTTAAGGGTCTCTATCATCTTCAGAAAGTTTTATTTAAAGATTCTTTCTTCTGCTTCTTCTGGGTTAGGACGTTCAGGTCTTCCTTTTGTAGGACCACTAGGTTCAGATGTTGCCATGTTACTCTATAGGTTGTTGAATGTGTTCTTGCATTGACACCTACCCATCTCTTCCTCCAAGGGGTGCAAGTGGGGCCTGTGCTTCGGGGGGGGGGGTTCTCCAGGTGGTGCAGGTGGGGCCTGTGGCTTAGGTGGTCACTCTTCCTCCTAGTGCAGGTGGGGCTGTGCCTCTGATAGTTGGTTCTGGGGCTCTGGTCTCCTCTCCAGGGGCAGTCAGGGCCAAAGCTCCAGTGGCTGTAGGTGCAATGGAGGATGGTTGCAGGTGTGGGGAGGCTGCTCTGGGGTCTCTGGGGTTTGGTGGTTGGTGGTGAGGCAGGAGATGCTCCTCCATGGACTGTGGCCTGGAGAGCAGGGCCATCGAGCTGGGAACCCAGCGGCTGACCTCTCTAAGGGCAGCCCTGGCCAAGACAGCACTGGCCAGAGGTGCTGTGGGAAGACTGCTCTCTTGGGCCTTGCTGGGTGGGGGTGGGGCATGGGATCTGCCTCTGGGGGTCTAGGGTCCAGAGAGCTGGGTCCTCTAGTTGCGAACCCAAACACTCTGATTATTGCTCATTCTTATGTCTTTTTCTTTAGAAATATGTACTCATATCCTTTGTGAAAATTCTAAAAAATATTATATTCTTGCTAATAAATCAGGTTCCTTCTATATTTTGGATATGAGCCCTTTTCAGTTGCATGGTTTGCAAATATTTTCTTTCATTCTGTAAGTTGTCTTTTATTCTATTGATGTTTTCTTTTTCTGTGCATAAGCTATTTAGTTTGGTGCAATTCCATTTGTATATTTTTTTGCTTTTGTTGCCTATGCTTTTGGGGTCATATCTAAAAAAAACTTGGCTCAGATTAAACATAAAGAAAATTTACTTTTTTCTTTTAGTACTTTTACTTAATATCAGTGAGCTCCAGTTTTGTCTGGGAAGTCAGTAAAGGCTTTGCTGAGAAAGTATTAATTTAAGTCGAGACTTGAAGGATAGGTTGAATTTATCTGTTGATAAATGGAGTGGAAAGATATTATAGGAAGAGGGAACAGATGTGGAATGGTTCCACTGTGGCCCAAGGACATGCGTGGAATGAACCGGTGGCTGTACCCAGGCTAGGAGAAAACAGATGTGATAGCTGTATGATCTGCGCTTTTCCCCCAGTCAACTACGGGGCTTGTTTTTCTCCGTGTGTCACGACGCTATCTCAGCACTCCGAGGACGAATGCTTTCCTATTTGGTGGCAGTAACATTGGGGTCATGGGAGTAATGACAAGCAAGCAGGACCACATTGGTGTGTGTGTGTGTATGTTTAGGCTGGCCATGTGCATACTAGAGAGTTCTCATAGATGTGCAGAGAAAAAGTCAGAGAGACCGACTGTAATGTGGAGATACAGGATGCCTTTACCTCTGATCTGCAGATAGGATGAAATCTGAGTTATTTCTTAGTCACTGTTCTTTCGCTGCTAAAGATATGACCAAGGCAATTCTTCTCATAGAAAACATTTAACTGGGGACTTTCTTAACTATTCAGAGGTTTAATCCATTATCATCATGGTGAAGATCATGGTAGCATGCAGACAGGTTCTGGAACTGGAGCAGGAACTGAGGGCTACATCCTGATTGAGAGAGAGAGAGAGAGAGAGAGAGAGAGAGAGAGAGAGAGAGAGAGAGAGAGAGAGAAGAGCATCCTGATTCATAGTCGGGGGCGGGGAGATGGAGAGCCTGGTGTCCTCAGAACCCATCCTGTGACACACTTTTCCAACAAAGACCTACCTCTTACTCTTAATCCTTTCAGGTAGTGCCACTCCTTGGTGACTAAGCATATAAAATTTGTGGGCCTAAGGGCTCATTCTTATTCAAGCCAGTTGTGGGATAATTTTTTTTTTTTTTTTTTTTTTTGTGAAGATGTGTCTCTGCCAAGGCACCTTCTGATTGGTTTAATAAAGAGCTGAATGGCCAATAGGTGGCAGGAGAGGATAGGTGGGACTTCTGGAGAGAGGAACTCAGGGGATCTGGTGTAACAAATGCCCCCAAGACACTGGGGAAGCAAGATGTGCAATGTGTCTGAGAGCCGCGTGGCAGAATGTAAATTAATATAAACAGGTTAATTCAAGTTTTAAGAGCTAGTTGGGAACAAGCCTAAGCTAAGGCCAAGCGTGTGTAAGTAATAAGAAATTTCTATGATATTATTTGGGAGCTGGCTGTCCAAAGAAAGTCGGACAACTTTCAAACCACCACAAGATAAGATGAAAGCAGACTTTATTCAGCAATTTGGCTGTTTTACTCCAGACTTGTTCTAGGAAGAATTTATAATAACTTGGATACTTTTTTTCCTTGTTGATACATATCCTGGGACCACAGATTATCCTGTTTTTATAGTTTTCTTCCTGTCGGGTTGTATTGCTTTATTCTTCTCTCTCTTCCTTCACCATTTTCTGTCAACACCTGTGAGCATTTTATGCATGCTGTGTGTGGTGGTGGGTGCTAAAGTTACAGAGGCAGAGAGGACTGATCCTTGAAAACAGGGGCACTGGCTGCGCACACAAAGAGGCACATGGAACGGCTTCTCACACTCCAGGAAAACCTCTCAAAGAAAAAGGCTGCATGGGTGGATGACCAAAGCCAAGAGGTGAATGCCACGGCCTGTATCGGCCTCCGTAGCCTTGTCAGCCAGCTGGGGGCTCAGGGTTAGATGCTAAGCTACACTATGGAGGAACCAGCTCAGGATGTATGGACAGACAGATGCACACATGGCCAGATGGATGGATAGGCTGACAGATGGATGAATGCTGATACCACAGCACACAGCACAAAGACCCTGGAGAAAAGAACCAAATATTCTGGAATCTCCCAGTCCCTGCTAGTTGTTGGTGTGGGTTTCCTAAAGGCCTTTTTAAGATTAAGTGGCTTGGAGACTGGAAATTAGTTCAGAAGCTTGACTTAGAGACTGTCCTACTGTTAAAGATCTGCTTAAGAAGGTAAACCAGGTACCAGAGTTAGATTTGAGGGTTGGGGAAATGACTGGTGGGTAAGGTGCTTGCTGAGTAAGCAGGAGGACCTGACGTTGATCCCCAGAGCCCATGTGAAGACTCTGGGCATGTTGCTATGCACTTGTGAGCCCAGAACTAGGTGGGCAGAGATAGTCGGGTCCCTGGTGTCCTCTGACTAGCAAGTACAGTTGGTGCGCTCCAGGCAAACCATAAGACAAGGCTGATAGCTCCTGAGGAAGAATGACACCTGAGGTTGAGCTCTGTGCTCCACACGTGTGTGCATGTACATATGCACCTGTAGTCACATGCTCCCGGAAGAAACCCTCAATCCTCATACTAAAAGAAAACACAAAACTAGATTTGAGCTTTTATTTCTCTGATAGCTTAAAGTCTCATGGGAGACTTGGGCCTTAGAGTGGTTTCAGGTGATATCTTTCAAGAGGCCAGTTTGACTGGCCCTACCTACTCGGACCTCCTGTCAGAGAGAAGAAATCCCTGCGGGGGATGGCTGAGTCATCTAGCCTTGCTGTGCTTGGCAGATAGCGGGGGTTGGAGTCATGCAATCTTCCTGTTTAGGTTGTGGGGGTCACTTTTTTGATGCAGCCTTGGCCTAGGCTTTGTAGGGAAGGGTTATCATTTCAAGTCTAGGGGGTTCTCTCCTGTCCTTTGTCGGCTTCCCCTGTCTTCTTTTTGCCATGGCTCCATCTTTAGTGCTCCCATCTGTCTCTGCTACAAACCTCTGTGCCCCTGTGCTAGAGGTCACCTGACTTCTCTGCCTCCAGACTTTTTCCATGCTGTCTGGCCACCTTCTTACCTTCCTATTCAAATCTACTCTCTTTCTTTAAATGAGCAATCCTTTTGAAATAGGTAACTATCAAACTTCCTCAGTTTTTGTTTTGCCAAAATAATAGTAAGTAATAATAATACTCAGTTTGTTTAATGTAGAGGTACCCTTGTCTCTCAGAAGTCTTTTATAATGTCAGAATTGAAGACTGGATGTCACTGGCTTATAGGTCAACTGGTCTACCAGGCTGTGCTTGTTCATTTGGATTTGGCAGAATCTCTGTAACAAAGAACCATATTATAGCTAGCTTCTATTTCTTACAACTTGTTCCATCAAGCAATTCACTAAAGATTTTGAAAAGAGGAGCCAACATCTTTTAAAAAAGGAGGATGAGGAGAAGGGAGGGATATAAAAAAGTCCTTCAGCCAGTCAGTTACACGAATGGTCCTCATTATTGTGGCACAATTACTTATAAATAAAAGGCAGAGGGAAAAGCAAATGTGTTTGGTAGGTGTACTCTCTGTTCTCTGTCGTGTTTTTCTACTCTGAAGTATGGCACCATCTTGACGTAGGGATGTAACCGCTATGAATATTGATGGCATGGCAGCCAATGCTTTTTTTTTTTTTTTCTGTCTGGCCTACTAAATAAAGCAGAGAAGATGAAAGGGAAGGAATTGTCAAGTCAGTGTGCTGTTTTTAGATTATCTCGTTCTCTTAGAACTAGTAGTCTTGGAAGCATATTGACGATGCACATTTGGTGGTCAGGGCAGCTCTGAGCACAGCAGGTGAGTATTTTCAGAGGCTGGGGCCTCTGGTTAAAGTCACAGATTCTTCTCTGTGAGCTTTCAGAGGTCACGTTCCTCCCTGACTCTCTACACAGTGCCCCGTGCAGAGTCCAGCTCTGCCCCTCACTGTATTCATTGTATTGTATGGGAGGTTGTGGGGCGTGTCTTCTATGAGGACATCCACCTAGGACGTGGCGAGGAAAGAGTAGGGAAACCGGGGTGCCACGGCAGTAGCCTGCAGGTCCACATGTGGCCTGTGGTGGTGCACGTGCCACTCTGTGGTGTCTTCAGGGCTGCCTAGCCCAGAGGAGCTGACTGTAGGAAGGAAGAAAGGGGAGGCGTGGGAAGGATGACCAAAATGTTGAGGGAGGGGTACCCAGGATTGTTGAAATAGGAGCGGCGGCAGGGCTGCGTCCCCGGCAACCGGCCGCCCGCATGGCTAGCTTATGCCCGAAATAATTACACGGAAACTGTATTCTATTAAACACTGCCTGGCCCGTTATCTGTAGTCTCTTATTGGCTAGCTCTTACATATTGTTCTAACCCATTTCTAATATTCTGTGTAGCCCACGAGGTGGCTTACCAGGGAGGATCTTAACCTGCGTCTGTCTGGAGTGGGAGAATCATGGCGACTCCCTGATTCAGCTTCTTTTTCCCAGCATTCTCTTCTGTTTACTCCACCTACCTAATTTTCTGTCCTATGAGGGCCGAGGCAGTTTCTTTATTATTAACCAATGAAAGCAACAGATAAGATACAAGACCCACCTCCATCACAGGATGAGCAGCTGAGAATTTAATCTGTTCAGAGGGCTGGAAGTTATGAATGGGTGTGAGTTAGGGCTTTGACATCATAAACTTACTGATTCTGACCATCTCAAAAGAGAGTTTCTTAGACTGATAACAGTCTAAGATGATGTTCCATGGATCCAAAGAGCACTGGAGGCAGGTTTAGAAGTGACGGGTGCCAGGACTGACTAGGTAGAGCAGAGGGTGGGGAGGCTTGATGCCAAGCCTTATGACCTGAATTCATTCATTCCCCTGAACCCACCTGGTAGGAGGAGAGAATTGATGCCTGCTGACTTTCCATTGGCCTCCACATATATATGAACACACGTGTGTACACACTCACACTCACACGTGGGCAGGGGGAAGTTAAGAGCCAAGAATGGTCTAGGGTTAGAGAAGCCAAAGCTGTTCAGTTGGGGTTCATGTAACCAGTGAGGGGTCAACAGGGTGGGCACTGTCCTGACGCATAGACTGCAGTTGGAGAGTGCCCTGAGGGAAGGTACAGGTGGACAAACCATGAGAGAATTCTGTCCTGGGGCAGCTGTCTGGCAGCAGAGGCCTGCAGCCTAGGGCGAAGCTGAGGCACTGAGGTGCGGAAGAGCACTGCAGCTACTGCAGGCACATGTGTGCAGCAGTGCATAGATATGTAACACTTTCAGGAAGGCAGGCCGGTAGGACTTACCCTGAAATGCATATTTTAAAAGATGATTTCCAAAATAAGAAGTTTCTGTGCAGAAGCATTTCTTTTAAAAGGCATAAATTAGCATTTATAAATACATGTCTGCAATAGTGGTCACGTGTGACAGCGGTGTCTGCCTTCCCCTGTGTGAGCAGCCGGAAGGGCACAGGCAGGTGCTGTGGCTGAGACCTTCGGCTTCCACACAGATGCTGAAGTATTCTCCCGCTAACTCGTGATTTCAGAGGCTCTCTGTGTACATGCCTGAAACTCCGCGTCTTCCACCAGACCAAAGTTTTCAAGAGTACGGCCAGAGTCGGGCTGTTTTTCTAATCCTGGCTCCTTCTGTGGTGGCTGTGATATGAAGGAAGAGCTCCCTGTTTCCAAATTTGTTGGAGCCTCCTGTATACTACTGAGTAAAGTCCATGGTTCTAGGGATTGGTCTTCTAAGGATGATAGCAGCAGAGGGCTATAGAGCCCGCAGAGAAAAGTTCTCCTTGATTTTTTGTTTGTTTGATTGTTTTGTTGAGTAGGTTAAAACTAGAAAATGTTGCTTGGTTACATGTGGCCCTGTCCATCTTGGTTTCTCTCCAAATTGGGGCTGTATAAAGAAAACATTTATAGGCAGAGGGCTGGGCATCATTTAGGCCTGATGATTGAGGTCATGTGGGTTGGAATCACAGAGGTTCTAGCCATCAGGCAATAATGCTACAGAGGTGTGTGGCAGTGGGACGGGAGTGGCCACGGGTACTAAGAAGTGTAATGATCTGTCCTAGCTCTTTAAGAGATAAGCCCCACCCCTTCCTGATGGCTGCCTGAGTTTCTTCCTTTTCCCTCTCCCTCTTGAAGAGGAAGCTTCTAGCTCTCTGCCTCTCTGTCTCTCTGTCTCTCTCTCTCTGTCTCTCTCTATCTCTCTCTCTCTCTCTGTCTCTCTCTCTCTCTGCCTCTCTGCTCATCTCTCCTTCTCCCCACCCCACGGCTTGTCTCTTAAAGAGACAGGACGGATCCTTACAAGAAGGAGGCAAAGCTATATCCCAGAGGCTGCTTGAGGGTCCATCAGTGGTTTCAATCAGGAAGGGGAGGTGTGCCAGTCACTAGGCAGTGTCTTCTGTGTCTGAGCTCACTGCCTTTCACCCTGTGGGTGAGAGCAGTAAAATCTAGACTAGAATAGGTACTTGTCCAAGGTCACCTTGCCACACAGTGACAAAACTGACTTGGATTTGAGGTGTGAGAGGAAAACCCACAAAGAAATAAGGGTTAATTTTACTACATCTTTGTTTTTTCCAGAGGGAATTCTGTTCAAAGTCGTTGTTGAGATGTTTGCTCATCCTTGTGCTTTTCTGGGCCTGATCTGGAAATCTCGGGGGGAGGGGGGGAGTGCTGTGTTGTGCAAATGTGTGCAAATAGAAAACGTGCCCGTTATAGCCTAGGCAGACTCATTGCACATGCATCAGGGCAGGTGGCAAAATGCAATAATGCAGCCTGAATGATAGGGTTTAACACGTAGCTGCTCATGAGAAATTCAGCATTAAAATGAAAATACTTTCCCAGCCCAGGTGCAGGGCAGCGGATTCGGTTCTCATAATAGAATTATCGTCTCTTAGCGGCAGATTTCTATTCACTGCTTCTCTCTTTCATTCCCCCTTTCACCCCTGGTGCATTTGTTTCTCTTTACAGGAAAAAGTAGAATATGCCTTCCTGATTATTTTTACAGTGGAGACATTTCTGAAGATTATAGCGTATGGATTGTTGCTGCACCCTAACGCTTACGTTAGGAATGGATGGAATTTACTGGATTTTGTTATAGTAATAGTAGGGTAAGTCCCTCTTGCTTTGGGGAGATGTTGGTGGGGACTGGGTGGTAAAGGGTACGCAGCCTTCTTGGAGAAGAGGATTGTTCCTAGGCCAAGCGATGGCACCAGTCCTGTCCAGAGTTTTTTGGTTGGCTGGATGTTTTCGTGCTGACAGAGCTGCTGTCAATCCCTGGGCAGAGTCAGGTGTGAAGATCTCTCCTGACTGGTGGCGTGGATGAGGAAGTCTAATGCTAATGAGGGATGATTCACCTCCCTAGGCCTTGAATCTCCACAAATAGGCCCTCCCTGCGGGTGGGTGGAGGCAAGTGAGCACAGCTCTTGAAACTGCACCCTCCTAGTTAAAAAGGCGGGCATCACATGATAAAGCTTCCTGGCGGCGAGGTCCTTGGCTGTCTGATACCCCTTGAACTAAGCTGTTATGCTTTTATGCTGACTTGTGGAAGAAACAACTCTGGCATGCCACTTTCCCATTCTAAATAACAAAACCAGTGTCTGAATACTGTCACCTGGCTGCCATAAAATAGAAAACTAAGCAATGCAGAGAACCAGGTGTTCTTTCAAACCCTGTTAAGAGGAAGACGCCGGTAGGTTTAGTTGAAGGAGAACGTTGGGGAGAAAAATAGAGGTCTGTGTTGTTCTGTTCCTTCCGCACCTGGAAATGTTGCCAGCAGAGGAGACACGAATCAGGTCTCTGCAGCCAGTCCCCACCAAGGAAGACATGACACAGCCCCGCCCTGGGGCTGCGCTCCCTTGCTGTTCTATGAGTTACTCCTAGAATTATGCTGGTGTCCACCAAGAGTGCTTTTAAAGATGTATTTATTTTTACTTTATGTATATGAGTCTCTCACCTGCATGTGTGTCTGTGTACCACATGCTTGTCTAGTGCCCACGAGAGCTAAGAGAGGGCCTCGTGTCCCTCAAAGTGGAGTAACAGATGGTGTTGAGCCACTGTGGGGGCCCTGGGAATCTAACACAGGTCCTCCGCGAGAGCACCCACTATTCTTAACTGCTGAGCCCTCTCGCTATTACAAGAGAGCTTTTAAAATCATCCCTCCGCTTTCCTGTGAGGGACTTTACTCAGCTATCTTTCACAGTTGAACAAGCTGAATTATCTTTTGGATCATCTGTTTGCATCGTGATTCCTCTGGCTTTTCATTGGAGATGACTTTTTCTGCCTCTTTGGAGAGCAGCTTAAGTTTGGAGATGTCCTTTTACGCTAGGAAGTGAAGATGGGACCCAAAGCGGAAGCCCATTGGATGGTTAAACTTATCACCAAGAAAGTTAGCTTTTGCAAAACCTCCCATCGTACATTGGCATCTAAGCTGCATTGCAGAGATAATGCGCCTAAAATGAGCAGGTGGCAGATAGGCATGAAGGCAAATATCTCCTTTTACTTGGTACACCCGTCGGGGAGTCATAAGGGAGCCTGGGAGGTCTCTTGGTTCAATAAGAATCGTGTGCCTTTCCTGCAAGAGAATGGAGATGCTAAGCTTCATATCTTGTGTTCCCATCCTACGATCACCTTGGCTTTTTATTTATTATTTATTTTTCTGATGGAACAATTTCCCACAACAGCACTCCACAGGATCAAGGAACCAAGTTTAGGATATAAAGCTTCAGGAGCCCCGAGAAACACAAAGCGGGGAGGGAGACAGCTAGTCAGAGAGCACCGGAGAGAGCTCTGTGCCTGCGCCTTGGGGTCTTCTGAAGTTTGGGCCGCATTCCACGAAGTCAAGCAAAGAAGGTGGTTAGGGAAAAGAGAAAGACAGGGAGCAGAAACTATAAAATAAGTAATAGCCATAGCTTGCCTAAGAATGAAAGATGCTTGTCATCCAAATACCCAGAATAAATTACTTCATTGGGGGTAGACACCCCAGAAGAACCATTAGTAGTAGAGTTAACCTAGATCTAGGGTCGAGTTTGGGAAACTGTGGCCATGGGATCAAACCCTCGTCCATAAGCCTGCTTTTATAAATAAAGTTTTATTGTAACATAGTCAGCTCATTTGTTGACGTCATTGAGTTGAGGTCTATAAAGCCTTAAAATATTTACTGTCTAGTCCTTTACAGAAAAACTCTGTTACCCCTGCTCTAGAATAAAGACTCCTTGAAGCTTGGGTGGCAGTGTTTGAAAAGGAGCCTGAAGGGGAGAGAACTGATAAGCATGTAACTTAATTACCTGAAAAGCAAAACCAGACTTTTCAAAGGACAGATAAAATCTAAATACTTAGATGCTCATTCTAAGTGTCTCACCTGCAGTCAGGTAATACTAGATATATCTTCATATAGTGTGACCGCTAACAAGAGGAGAGTCTGTGACCAAAACCAGACCCAGAAACTACAGACATGACAGCAGGGGACTTTATAAGGGTGTAAAACAACAATTATGATTGTGTTTATGGACTTACGGTTATACAGGACTACAGTGGAGAAAGATGAACAATAAAAGAAAGAAAACATGGAACTTCAAGTTGTGAAAAGTACGTTTGAAATGAAAAGTTCCCAAGATTGGCTCACAAGTGTATTAGGCAATAGCAGAAATAAATAAATAAATAAATCAGGAAACTTAAAGATATATCACTAACAATAATAATTAAGGAAAAATGAACACTACCTTACTAACTTGTGAATGATCACATATTCTAACATGTTGTATTTGGAGTCTCAGAAGAAGAGAAATACTGGAGACATGTCTCAACAGTTAAGAGCCTTTGCTGCTCTTGCAGAGGACCTGGGTTTGGTTCCCAGAGCCCACGTGCCAGTTCTGTAATCCCAGATCTAGGGGATCCAATGCCCTCTCCTGGTGTCTCTGGAAACCTACATGCATATAGTGCACATAAAATTCATACAGGTACATAACATAATAAATACATCAGTAAATCATTTTTAAAAGGGAGAGAGAGGAAAAAGAAAATCCTTGAGGTCATAATTCTAAATGTTCCAAATATCAGATGAACTCAGATGTTGAAGATGCTCGGCAAAACTTGATTAGAGACCCACAGAGGAAAGCACATTGTCATAACAGTCAAAATGCTAAGAAATAAAAGGCAAAGAGAATCTGGAAACAGAAGAAAAGACATCTCAAGTCCAAGCCAGAAGCAGTAGATGCATCCTCAGAGTTCTGGGGGAAATGTCAACTTAGGGTTCTTATCCAGTAAAGTTCCATCAGAACCCAAGTCAAAATAGAAACCTTTCAAGACAAACCGAAGCTGAGGCTTCATGACTGACAGACTCACACCTCCAGAAATGCCGAAAGACGGCTTTTCAGGCTGGAAAAAATGACTTCAGGTAGAAATGAAGATCCACACGAAAAAATGAGGAGTTTCAGATAGCGCGAATGTAAAGACACTCGTTCTCATTCTAAAACCTCTGTGAAGGTGGCTGTCTGAACAAATCCAGTAACAGCATACTGTGCCGCTTTTACCTGTGGTAGCTCTGAAATCTGACAGTAGCACCGGGGGCAGAAAGACCATTGTGGGCTGTTGTCAAGTGTGTAGACAGTACCCAGAATGAGAAGATGCTATTTTTGTTGTTGTTGTTGTCGTCTGTGTTTTGTTTTTGTTTTTGTTTTTGTTTTTTGTTTTTTTTGGAACTCTAGGTTTTTTTTATTTAACAACAACAACACAATGACAACAAAAAGTTCAAACAAAATATATTATTAACCTGGCACAAATTCATAACATTGTATTTCCTGATGTGAACTGTCAAAGAAATGGCTACCACTGGTTATTATTCACGCACAATAAAACTCCAAGAAAGCACAACAAAAACTCCGTGAAATGTATGGTTTATTGGCATCTCTTCTGTTATGTTAGTTAAAAAGGCACTTAAGTATTTGCTGAGTGGCAGACATGATGTCATGTACCTGAAGCCCCAGCTACTACTTAGGAGGCTGAGGCAAGAGAATCACCTGAGCCCAGAAGTTCCAGTCCAATCTGGGCAATATAACAAGATTTCCTCTCAAAAAGAGTAAAACAGGGGCTGCAGAGATGGTACAAGAGCTCATTGCACTGTCTGCTCTTCCAGAGAACTTAGGCTCAATTCCCAGAACCTACATGGCTGTCCCAACCATGTATATTGTGTGTATTTATATACAGACACACATACATATTGTGTACATACACACAAAATATATCTATATTTATATTCTATATCTATAGAGATAGATATAATTTAAAAAGTAAAACAGGAGGCAGGAGAGATGACTCAGCATTCAGGAATATTTGATGCTGAGAAGATACTGTTTAAAGACAGATCATGAGCAATTCAAGTGTAGATAGTAAACCTTGGAGCCTAGATTGGCAAACTACCAACCCTCTATCCCAGGATGTAGAGTCAGACATCTCTACTTTAAGTCTGCTTCTCCACATGAGTTAGGCATCTTGCTACCTACTTTTGGCAAATAAGGTTTTATTGTAACCCAACTATGCTGTATGTGTGGCTGTTTGGTCTCCTTGATTCATTACATCAGAGATGCTGCAACCTGCAGATCTTCTGTTTCCGTAGATGAGCCACGAGAAACACAGAGCTTGAATTATTAATAGTAAGGTAACAGGGAAGACTAAGTGCAGTAGAAGGAAACACAACAGCAAAAATTTCAATTCAGAAAAAAAGTAGAGGATAAAGAAAAAACAGAAAGCAAATATGGAAGGTTTAACACAGCAGTGACCCAGTTAACACCATGTGTTTACCAGATTGCCATATGTAAAAACAAGACAACTGTCTAATGTATATCTTTGACCTTCTTCAATGCAAAGACAAATAATTTGTGAACAAAAGGACAGAAAAGGCATCAAGAGGGTCTCTAATCAATATCTAACAAAGTAGACTTTAGAAAAGGGTTATTGGGCACACAAAGAGAGAGAGATTTCATAATAATGAAAGGTATTTATCAAGATGATATAAGAATCCTCATTGCTCAAATGTCTGGTAACAGAGCTTTAACATGCCGAAACAGAACAGTAGCTGTTAGAGCTGAAGAAGGAGTGGAAAGGGGTGGGTCCCATTGTGTACCCCAGTTCTCTGTACTGGAGTGTGGCGAGGACCTGTAGACAGGGACACATGAACATTACCACTAACCACCTTGACCCTTTCAAAGAACTCTCCATCTTTTCACAAGCATATGCCATCTTCCCCAAGAGAAGGAACACAGAATAAATCTCAGCAAATTTAAGACTTAAAAAAAATTGTAGAGAATCTGAGTTCTCTGAATGAATATAGCCATGTTTCTGGATTAAAAAGTCACTATAAAAAGCAGAGGAACTTCTGAATAGTAGCCATGGGCAATTAGAAAACAAAAGTATTAAATGTTCCTATTTACAGTGGCACTAAAATGGAACATTTAGGTATGAATAGCTCACTAAAATGGCAGTCTTTGAGGGAGGAGCCAAAGATGAGCTGAAGAAGTTGAGTGTGGTGCCACACTCACGTGTTAGAGGAGCTGGCGATCTTAGGGCTTCCGTCGCTTTCCGAATCAAGGTATGGAATGAATACTAACCTAAGTACTAGCAGGCTTTGGGGAAATTGGCAAGATTTTTGTAGCATCTGTGTGGAAATTAGACAGACTCTAAACTGGCCAAAGAAATCTTTAAAGGAAAAGATGAAAGCTGATCTTACAGTGTGCTCTAATGTTATTGGTGTCAAGATAGTGCAATATTGATGTTAGGAGTTGACACGAAGATCAATGGAATCAAAGGGGGGCATCCAGAAATAGCCATGTGTGTAAGCCATCAATTGATTTTAGAAAAAAATGCCTTAATAAAGCAATGACATGACAAGTTTGTTTCCAGTAAATAGTGCTGGGACAACTCGTTGTCAATGTGAAAGACCAGTCTTGCCTCCAACCATGTGGAATGCTGCTTCACGTGGACCAGAGACAGACATATTTAAAGCTATAAAATTCCAAGGAGAAAATACTGCAGAAAACTTCTGTGACTCCCAGGCAGGCAAAGATTTCTAAGGCAAAAATAAAATAAAATGAAATAAAAAAATTCTAAGGCATAGGTGCTGATAGTGAACTCCTTAAATCTCTGCACAAGTGGAGAAGGCTGAGGAACTCAATCAAGGTCTTCCTCAGCTATGTAATGAGTCTGAGGCCAGCCTGGGACATATGAGATCCTGTCTCAAAAGACAAACAGGCCAAAAGCAGCACCCATTGAAGAGACAATGAAAAGATTCAACTTTACCAAAGTTTAAAACTTTTCTTCAAAAGCCAGTGTGAAGAAAATAAATTTTAAAAAAAGCAGTTCATGGAGGGCAAAAAATTTATATAATGTATACTCACAGAGGGTTAAAAATGTATATAATGTATATTCACAGAGGGCAAAATGTATGTAATGTATACACACAGAGTGAAAATGTATATAATGTATACTCATACAGGGTAAAAATGTATCTAATGTATACTCGCAGAGGGTAAAATGTATATAATGTATACTCACACAGGGTAAAAATGTATATGATGTCTATTCACAGAGAATGAAAATGTATATAATGTATATTCACAGAGGATAAAATGTATATAATGTATATTCACAGAGGGTAAAAAAGTGTATACCCAGGACTTGATCAGATGTATACATTTAGCATGTATAAAGGCCTATTCAAGAAGATAGCACACTACATAATAGACAAAATATCTGAATGGATCTTCATTAAAAAAATATGTGATTGGCCAAGTAGCTCTTGAATATTGTTATCATGCCGCCCAAGGATGACAAGAAGAAGAAAGATGCCGGAAAGTCGGCCAAAAAAGACAAAGACCCAGTAAATAAGTCCGGTGGCAAGGCCAAAAAGAAGAAGTGGTCCAAAGGCAAAGTTCGGGACAAGCTCAACAATCTAGTCCTGTTTGACAAGGCTACATACAACAAACTCTGTAAGGAAGTGCCCAACTATAAACTTATTACTCCAGCCGTGGTCTCTGAGAGACTGAAGATTCGTGGTTCCTTGGCCAGGGCAGCTCTTCAGGAGCTTCTTAGTAAAGGGCTTATCAAGCTGGTTTCAAAGCACAGAGCCCAAGTAATTTACACCAGAAACACAAAGGGTGGAGATGCCCCAGCTGCTGGTGAAGATGCTTGAACAGGTTCAATCAGCTGTACATTTGGAAAAATAAAACTTTATTAAATCAAAAAAAAAGAAATGCTAATTAAAACCATAGTAACAGCATTGTGTTTCTACTGGGACAACTGGGTGTAAAGAGATCAAATGGTAGCCAACACATGGAAACAGTGAAACCACTTAGAAAGATCCCCCCCTTCCTTCCAGCATTATAAACATTTACCACGTGACTTTATTACTAGCTTTCTGGTATTTATCCAAGGAAATAAAGAAATGTGGCCACAGGAAGACTTTATTCAAAATAGAGGAAAACTGAAAATAGCTTAATACCACAGAACAGGTAAATTGATAAAAATCATCATGGTGTGTTTACTTAATTGAATATTTTATTTAACAGTAAAAGAAACTTATAAATGTAATAGCTTGGGTGAATCTTTAAAAATATGATAAGCAAAAAAGTGTGCCATGTGGTTCCTTCATATTTTCCTAAAAAGGGTACCACCTCTGTAGGGGACTGGCCCTTCAGTGGGAGCCATGCTCAGGGAGGGGGAAGACTTGAGAGGCGGGAGTCCTCTGTCTTGTCTCCTTACATCTTACACGGTTGTCATAACTCAGCTAATTTAGTCCTGAAGCAGGTGCGTTTCTCATGTAAACTAAGTTGTGGTAAAGTTGATTGTAACAATAAAGTAACTTAAGGCACAGCTAGACTCAATGGTATTTCATTAGTATAAAAAAAATTCACGGATTGTTTTTCTATAAAATAGTAATCCAGTTCCTACCACAATAAAAAAAAAACACAAAGTAGAATTCTTGATAAATTGTGACAAAAGCAGAAGAAAAATTATAGAAAAGGAGCCATGATGATGTCTTTGAATCAAATTTCCCACATTGCTGCTTCCTCCTCCTTCTGTTCAGGTGCTGACATGCATGGTGCTTTGTTGTTGTTACTGATAGGAGTGGGAGAGAAACAGACGGTAGAATCTGAGATCAGGGAGGGCAGAGCTCTGAGATTCTGAAGTTTTCTCATTTTACTGAGAGGGAAACTGAGCCCTGGAGAAGAGAGCTTCATAGCTCATGCCAGCTACAAGTGGCAGCGGGCTTCCCTCTGCCTCGGCCTCTTTTGTAGTAGCAGAGACCCTAGTCACCTGTTTTCATGAACGCTGTTGAAGAACGGAGTGTAATGACTCTAAGGTTCATATTGCAAAACTCCAGTGCATGGGATCATTCCTCAGTCACACCGTACGGGGAGCACTCCTCAGCCACCATGTGGGGAGCATTCCTCAGCCACCTGTGCAGGGAACACTCCTCTGTCACCCTGTGCTGGGGAGCAGGCCTCAGGCACCACCTGCAGAAGTTGTTTTTCTAACCATTTGGGTCCAACATTCCTGCTGTCCACATTTGCAGGGTTTGAAGTTTGCCCTTCTTCCTGTTACTTGTTTTCTCTGAAGCTATGAACTTGGTTTTTGGAAGAGAGATTCTTTTTAGCATTAGCCTTGCTGCAGGAGTTTACAGTCATTTTTAAAAGCAAACATACTAAGAATCCTGTCCTACCTTGATCAGTTTCCCTAGCTGCAACTCAAGCTAGCGCCCCATCAGCTTGACTTGTTTCCTCTCCTGGGCCCTTGCTAATGCTGTTTTGTTATTAAAACGGTTGTCCTGGAGTGACAGAGCTGTGCCCAATCAGACCAGCGATCAGACCACCCTGTGTTTTATGGCCCTAGTGTCTTGGTGACCCAGAGGCCTGTCAAGGAGGGGGCAGGATTTCTGTTTTGGCTGCTAATTAAACTTTAAAAACCTTTTCTTTGTTGCTGGGCCAGTCATTCCCACAATCTGATGGGCAAGAGGTAATGCTGTTTGCAATGAGCAAATTTATATTTACTCTGAAAAAAAAAAATGAGCAGCCATTCCAAAGAAAAAATATTTATTTTAAAAAAGCAAAAGTAACTGTCAAACGAGATTGTCCAAAAATAGTGATATCCAGAAAACCTTCTGAGAGTCGGGAAAAAACTCATCATTGCTGCCAGATGTAACATTACTCACGTTCCAGAAGAGAAAATGGTGTTGATGCCTTCCCTTAGACACCTCTTTTAGCCTTTGCACACCGCAGCTCCTTGGCATCTATCTGTGGTCCATATTGTTTTGACAAACACCCCAGGGAGGCTGCAGATGGCGTGTGTCAGTGTCTGCGCAGGGAGCGGTGTAACACGTTAAGATGCGGGACTTTGAAGTTACCCATCTATTTCCTCCTCTGGACATTTCTTGGGTGCTTTGTATGTGTCAGGAACTGTTTTAGGAACCAAGCCTGAAACAGACAAAATGAAGAGATGAAAACACACTGCCCTCATGGAACCTACATCTTATCCTCATCGGCCACAGTCTCTGGATTCAAATGTTAGCCTGCCACTGGTGGCCCGACCATAGGCAGATGAGCCTTTCCTGTCAACACGTATGTAAAGGGGTCTTGACAATGCTACAGGAGAAGGCTTTTGTGAGGGCAAGCATGGTGGCAGATGTGAAGTGCCTAGCATACAATTCAGGTTCGCAAGCCCTGACTACCAAGACCTTTACCATTGTTGCAATGCCCTTTGTTCTCAATGAGCCCCTGCTTCTGGTTGCTTTGGTGGCATCCATCAGAGGTCCTTCAGGTAAGCAGAGCAGGCTAGGGTCCCATGGCCAGGTTCTCGCCTTTGTTTAGCTGCCTTTTATTTAGTTAGCCTTTGCCCAGAAATAGCCCTTGTTAAAATAACCACTAATAACATGCTGTTTTACCTACCTGGATGACAGGCTAACGCGTGTTTCTCTATTCCTCTTCCAGATTGTTTAGTGTCATTTTGGAACAATTAACCAAAGAAACAGAAGGCGGGAACCACTCTAGTGGCAAATCAGGAGGCTTTGATGTCAAAGCCCTCCGTGCCTTCCGAGTGTTAAGACCACTTCGACTTGTATCAGGAGTACCCAGTAAGCACATTTTGCTTCCTACCCCTCCGAAGTACGACTTCTTCCCTGTTGGGTGGGTCTGAGGATCAGGAGAGTGTGCTCTGAGGTGGGGGCTCAGCAGCAGTGGCCCTTCCTTGATGCTGGAGGACTTGTACACCATCACGGTGGCTCTCTGGGACATTCCTGAAAGAGGGACAGGTGGTGTTTACTGCCATCTGCTTTTCAGAGTCTTTTCACAAAGAGAGGCTGGGTGGCAGTGGGCTTCTGACCTCTGGTGTCCTGTCTAGTTCTGCACTCCAATAGAATCCTGGGGTTTTCTTCCTTACTCCCAAGTCTGTTCACCTAGAAGTATCAGTGTTGAAGTTGGGGGGCTCTGAGTGGAAGAAACAGGCGGGGCTGGACTCCTGGAACTCCAGTTGGCCCCACTAGCAATGACACCTGTCCCTCTCTGAGAAGAGGGATGAGCGTGGCAGTCTCCATTCCTGGGTGGAAAGCACCGCACTACCCTGCGTGATGGTGGCATAAGAACCCCACCAGACCCTGAAGGAAGACCCTAGCAGGAGTGTGAGGCGGACTGGTGCCTTCTAGTAGACCCTACCACGTCAGTCAGGGCCTGGCCCCGCTTGCCTTCTGACTCTGTCCTCTGGGCTGCAGAGGGAAGCTCCCTCCTTAAGAAGCCTGCCTAGCCTTCGCGTCATCAGCTTTCCGCTTGGTAAGAGTGCATTTTCTGGGGCCTCGAGAGTGTCGACGCCCTCATACCTGTCCTGGCATCGGTGCTTCTGGGAGGTGGACCACTCAGCGGGAACCAAGGATATAGGGCTGCTGAATACAGCCGCTTTCCACAGCTCACACCACCATTGGAACACTGGCTCTTCTCCTCCCAGCCTGTCTTCAGGAAGTTTTATTAAACCTTAGGCACTCAGAACGCACCAAACACCTCTGGAAAAAAAATGCTACATTTCCAAATTTAACATTTAAAATGTAGGAAGTGGTGTTTTAAGTGTACTTATTTTTCCAGATGGTTCATTTATTTTCATTGAAAAAGATCAGTGCAAGTCAAAAACCACAGAACTGCCTGGAAGCAATTGAGAGAAACAGAAATACCTTGGCAGTGGCTGGCACTGTTAAGTGTAACGTGATGAAGTGAAGGGCTCAGCGAGCAAATATGCTCTTTCTGATTTAGTTGTCACAGCTTAATCTAATTTCAAAGTAACCATGACAGCCCTTTTCCCCTAAAGAGCAAATGACAGGCCAGCCTGGCTGTGGCGTGTGCTGCGTGCAGACACGGAACTGTGGCTCGTGTGTATATGAGCGGCCCCTGCCAGGGAAAACTCTCGGAACTGGCCTGGCTTGGCCTTGGCTTCTTGGCTAAGGAGGTTTGTACAGAAGGGTTAGTGTTCCACAAGCACTACAAAACAGTTTCTGCTCTTACTTCCTGCAAAGACACAAGACTATGTGAGGTTTGTGGTGGTCTGTGTCTTGTTCTTCCACGGATCACTAGAGAGAATCGAGGCCCAAACCTTCAGCCCATATTTTAGCTGACTGTGTTAGGAACATTTTCCTCAGATCCAAATGGGTTTGGGGAGAGGAACTGGGACTCACAGGCCGTGTTATTTTCAGCTCTGGACTTGGTGATTTCTTCTCAAGCTCCTGAAATCATTGAAGATGCTCAGGAATGTTTAGCTGTCCTTTCAAAGCAAGCATTGCCTTTGCCCTCCTGAAGACTGAGGCTGTTGCACAGAATTTAATTTTTGTTCCAGGACAGCCAATGCATTATATTGAGACCCTATCTTAAACAAAAGAAAGAACAAAACTAGAATCCAAGACCATAAAGATGGAAAAGCACACTGGAGACCCTCCGGCCAGTTTCCACCATCCTTCGGAGAAACTCTGTGAAACTAATTAGGAAGCAGTGACTTTTGAACTCTCACGGCTTATGAGAAGCCACGAGGGGACAGTCCTGGGTTCCCTGCCCTGGCATGGCAGCCTTCCCAAGCCTTCACACTGCGCATGTGATTATGTCTCAGGGAGCTGGATGTAATGAAAGCATGTGTGCTCAGTTTGTGATACAACTTGATATGAGCTCCTAAGTTTGGCCAATCTGAAATGCAGTAGTTATACTAAACATAACTACATTCCTGAGACAAATGGCTCACTGCAGTAGGGTTTAAGAGATAACTTTTAGGTGCTTTAGAATGGCCTTATCCATGTCTAAAAACAGAAAAGTAGAAAAGAAAATATCAGAATAGCAGCCAAGAAATTCTGTCCATGTATATGGGAGCCAATGCTCCCCCCACTCCATTTATTGCCTGCAATAGACAAAAAACCTAAGAATCATCTTGTTAGTCTTATTTTCAAAAGAACCCATTTGAACATTTAAGGATGGGCCTAGAATTTTAGCAGCAAAGAAAGTTTTGGGGAGACATGGTCTTGCTGGTCTTGAAGACCCCTTGTGAGCCTCCTGTCCTGCCCCCCACTTTTTTTCATGTGCACTTACCAGGGGAGACAGGTGGCTGTAACGGCTAGGGTTGCTTCTCTCTTTCTTGGCTTATTGCGGCTGCTGCTTTGTTTTAACTCTAAGGAGCTCAGCTTCTTCTGTTCTTTTTTCTGTATTTGAATAAACGTTGGAAGAATAAGAAGGGGAAGAAAGGAAAAGGAATGAGTCACCCATATAGAAGCTGATGCTTGGGCAGTGGGAAGAATGCAAGATGCTGAGCACTGAGCCAGGAAGCCCAGTTCTAGTGTGGGCTCTGGGTCCTCCTTCCCTTCCCTCTATCTGTTCCCTGTCATGTCTTCTCTGGCATCTGTCCCTGCACCGCAGCTCTATTGAGGCTCTCATCTCTCAAGCCCACCTACCTTGTAGATGTACCTACACCTGCACCCTGATGTTATGCCGAATATTGAACCCCGACCTTCCCAAACCCACTCTCGGCCTCCTACTGCCCCTGCTTACACCCTCCATCCTAGAGGGACTGCCTTGAAAACACTTAAAGGGATTTCTTCTCTTTGGGGTGCTGGAGGACAACTGTAATTTGCCCCCAAGCCTGCACGAGATCACGGGAGCGCCCCCGAGGCTCCCTTTCTTCATTCTAGCCTGTAGTTGGAGTCAGGCCCCCTCCTGCTCTGTGTTCCCACCTCTCTCGAGCCGTTTCCCTGCCTTCTGAGCTTATTGCTGTCCATTTGCTCTCTCCGAGACAACTTCTGCCAGTGAACTCAGGTCTGAGTCCAAACCCAAATCCCAAACGCAGAACCGCATGCTGTGACCACGTTGCTGATGGCCTTTATGACTAGCTGTGATGACAAACCCACCCCAGCTCACACTGTACACTGCTTACTTCTGTGTTGGGTTTTCTGCCAAGGCCTGCCTGTGACGTTCTGTCTTCAGGCCCAGACCAGTGGGAACCTTCATCAGATCTTCTGCCCTCATCCTGCTCAGAGGCAGTACCTTTATTCCTCTTTGATTTTCCGTTTGCTGTTGGTCGTACACTGTTTGCATACCACCTGAGAGTAGTTTGTGTTAAATCCTTTTACTTCCTTCTAGACTATAACCTCTTTGAGGGAGGTTTGTGTAATTCATCTTTACATTATCCAAAGCACTATCCTCTGTATTTTGCATATTTGGGTGGTCTGTTAAATGGAATAAAAAAAAAGTATGTGAGTGAATAAATGATTTTATTACTGGCTACTCCTCTCTGGGCATTCATTCTTCACATCTGTCTAGTGAAGGAGTTGGATTAAATGATCTTTAAGAGTCCCTTTTTATCTCATCTCATATCCAGGCTTAGTATTATTAATCAACAGCTTTGAAATAGCTCTACATTTTATTACTCTATGCCATAAATAGAGCAAGCACCACTGGGGATTATATTTGCAATACATTTAAAGTGGCTCCCTAAACTCACAAATGGATTTTTCTCTCTCCTAGGTTTACAAGTTGTTCTGAACTCCATTATAAAAGCCATGGTCCCCCTCCTTCACATAGCCCTTTTGGTATTATTTGTAATTATCATCTATGCTATTATAGGATTGGAACTTTTTATTGGAAAAATGCACAAAACATGTTTTTTTGCTGACTCAGGTGAGTAGCGACAGTAATTATTACCCAAACATGAAAGCATTTTTGGTTTGGGGGGAGATGGGGGTCTCCCGAGACTTTTATTCCCATCTGTTCTCTCCGCGTGTGTGTGTTGAGGGAATCTGTTCTCCTTTTCCATCCCGATAGCAGATAAAGATGGGGACTTGCTCAGAGTAAAGCAGGTAACTCCATCCAGTAAGCCCAGGAAAGGCCCGCGAATGTGTGGGCAGGGCAGGGCAGTGGTAGGTGTCTAGAAGAGGCTGAGTTCCACCGTCAGGGGAATGTTCCGGGTGAGGCGGCAAAGGTGCCCGTGTCTGGTGTTCTGGCTTGAGCGGAGGCCTGGTGCCCGTCTTCTGAACTGTCCTCTGCTTCCTTCCTTCCTTCCCTGTAGATATCGTAGCTGAAGAGGACCCAGCTCCATGTGCGTTCTCAGGGAATGGACGCCAGTGTACCGCCAATGGCACGGAATGTAGGAGTGGCTGGGTTGGCCCCAATGGAGGCATCACTAACTTTGATAACTTTGCCTTTGCCATGCTCACTGTGTTCCAGTGTATCACCATGGAGGGCTGGACAGATGTGCTCTACTGGGTAAGCAGCTCAGGGGCGTTCAGGGCATGCTGTTCCCTTGTGAGAGCAGCTGAGCACGGAGTCCTGGGGGTCAGTTCTTTGGGAAGGGAAGCAGACCTAGGCCGCTCTTCACTTGGTGAGCCCCCTCCTCCTGCTCCGGGGAATTCCCCAGCACTAGAAGGCTACTGCATAGCGTTAGCTCCTGGCCTCTAGTCCTCCACCTCCCCAGCACCGCTTGGGGTCTTGTTATTAACTGTAGTTGCTCCTGCCCGCTAAGCTCTCTGGGAACTCTGGAGGCCAGGGCTGTCCTGACACAACTCAGAGGGCTAGAGCAACATTTCCCGAGGAAGCAGTGCCTGGATTCCCAGTCCACACATAAAGGCAGTTATTGAGCCAGATCCTAAAGGGAAGGCGGGGGACACAGCCAGGCCCCTTTCCTGCATCCATAGCTTTATGTGACCACAGCGCACCATCAATTGTTCTCCTTTCCACTTGCTTCTCGCATCCCCGGCATCAATGTCAGCCGGGCCAGCACAAGTCCTGCCTCTACCGCACTCTTTCTGAGCCAAAGACGCCTAGCAGAGATGGTAGGGCAAGACAGAGGGCTGGTTGACCCTCCCACAGGTGACTAACCTCTTGGTGACTAGGGTCTGATTTCTCTCATTCCTGCCAGGGCCAGGAGGGCTGGCTATAAATAAAGTACAGCAGCCATTTCCCCCAGTGACTGTGTATAGGCAGAGCTTTTACAGCTCACAGAAGTTTAGAAATGTTTTTTTTACTGCATAGTAGATGCGTTTCTGGAAAATATAAAAGTATATAGATTTTTAAGCCCAAATCTAAATTTGTCAAACTAATACTCCAATAGTTAACTGGAGAAGTGGTTCTCAACCTGTGGATCACAACCCCTTGGGAGAGGTTGAATATCAGACATATAAATTACAATTCATAACTAGCAAAATTACAGTTATGAAATAGCAAGGAAATGATTTTGTGGTGGGGGGCACAACATGAGGAACTGCATTAAAGGGTTGCAGAATTAGGAAGGCTGGGAACCATTGTATTAAAGGGTCACAGCGTTAGGAAGTCTGGGAACCACTGTATTAAAGGGTCACAGTGTTAGGAAGGCTGGGAACCACTGTATTAAAGGGTCGCGGCATCAGGAAGGTTGAGAACCACTGTATTAAAGGGTCACAGTGTTAGGAAGGCTGGGAACCACTGTATTAAAGGGTCGCAGCATCAGGAAGGCTGGGAACCACTGTATTAAAGGGTCTCAGCGTCAGGAAGGTTGAGAACCACTGGTTTAGAGGAAATTAATAGTATTTCTTGAATAGGCAGCTTCTTGGTTAAAAGGTTTAGAAAAGGAGAAGCAAGCAGCTTCTGTTAGCTCCTAAATCCTGAACTTGGTACATTTCTTATCACTCTCTCCCATCAGAGGTCGCACCATCTGATGCGTAGCCGTGGGTTTGCTTCTCTTCATCGGTGACCACTATGCTTGTGGGATTATAGGCAGTCCTGTACAGCTGGCCCTCCGTATCTGCAGATCCTCCATCCGTAGGTTCAATCCACATCTGATTGAAGATTGAACCAAATGCCGATTGAAAATAATTCAGAGGGAAAAAAATCCTAATTGAATGTGTCCAGACTTGTTTTGTATTTATTCCCTAAACAATATGTATATGGGGGTATATGGATATAGGCCATATGCAAATACTGTGCTGTTTTATCTAAAGGGCTTGAGGCGCTTTGGCTGTGGCTGCTCCCTGCAGATACTCCGGGTCGACTGTATATCCTGCTAAGTGGAGAATGAGAGTCATTAACTTGTTATATCTTGTTTGTCCTTCATCCATTTTCCTGATTGTTGTAGGTGTGTGTGTGTGTGTGTGTGTGTGTGTGTGTGTATGTGTGTGCGCACATGTGTACGTGTATCTATAGACACAAATGTTAGTTATATCCACACGCAGTACCTTCTCATGGAGAGGAAGGCCGGGCTTTGCCAGCCACTGAGCTCTAGGGTTGGGTGAAGTGCTGACTTTCACTCCTGTCTCCTAAACTGTAGCTCCCAAGCAGAGCAAAACCTCAGTCCCAAGGTCCCCTGCAATGGCGGATAAGTAGAACCCATCATCCGCAAAAGCCCCAAGCTCTGCCTTTCCCTCCCCCAAACAGGAGAGAATTTTTTTCTTTTTCTTTTTCTTTTTTTTTTAAGTTAAAAGTCTGTGACTGCCTCGGTCATGTCTTCTGTTTTCACGGTGAATTGCTAGCTGCCGATCCGACACGCCTTGACTGATGGACAGTTCTTCAGTTTATTTACATGTTTGCACGTCAGTTCTCTCCCAGCGATGTGCTGCTGTCAGAGACACTTTCAGGAGCACGTGGCAGAGGAGGAGAAAACACCCTGCACCCAGAAATACCCGTTTCCTCTTGCTTTTTTAAGACTGAGTTTCATCTATGATGATGAAATGATCTTTATTGTTGCTATGACAACACATAGTTAATAACTTGACTATTCAGTTATATACTCTGTAAATTACCCAGCACCTTTATTATGATGGAGGAGCACACGGAACCCCCAACATCTCTCTGCCTCTAGCATGTCCTAGCAGATCTGAGGTCTTGAAGATGGAGACCGTGCTGTAGAAAGAGACCCCTGAGCATCCTCAGGGTCCTCCAGCAAGTGTTTGGAGTCCTTGATTAGTGGCAGGAGTCTGGGAACATTTTAATAAGGAGCTTAAGAGTAAATATGTTTGGCCTTGCAGGCACGTGATCCCCATCCCAGCCATCAACGTTGCCATTGAGCTTGGAGCCAACCATGGGATAAGCATAATTGAATGGATATGGCTCTATCTTGGCTGGACTTCACTTATGGGCCCTGAAACCTGAATTCCCTGTGCCTTTCATACATCATATTCTCTTTCTCACTTTCCCCCATGGACACAACCATGTAAAAACATGAAGCCAAGTTTTAGCTTTGAGAATCATATAAAAAGAAAGGTGGATTCAGCCTTCAGATCACAGTTGAGGGTCAGCTGGCCTTGACTGGAACCCAGTAGGCTTTCCTGTTGAAATAAGGAGCGGCGGGGCTGTGTCCCCAACACCCCGGCCGCTTGGCTAGCTCATGCCCGAAATAACAATACGCAAACTGTATTCATTTAACTGCTTGACCCATTTCTATCTAGCCTCTTCTAGGCTAATTCTCACATATTAATTTAGCCCATTTCTAATCATCTGTGTAAGCACCCCAAGGTGCGCTTACCGGGAAGATTCTAGCCTCCGTCCATCATGGTGTCTCTGCTCCAGAGAGCAGAGCTGTCTGGTCTGTCCGGGAGCAGAGCAGAGTCTGACCTCACTTCCTCTTCTGCCCAGCATCCTATTCTGTTTATTCCTCCCACCAATGCTTTAACTTATCAGGGCCAAGCAGTTTCTTTATTGCTCAGCCAATGAAATCAACAGATTGATATATGACACTCCCACATCACTTTCCTTATTATTCTTCCACTTACCAGTGGTTTATGGACCCTTCTATAACACTAGGGGGCAGCTGAGTAATGTCTTCCAGAGTGTTCTTTAAGACCTTACTGTCTGAAACACGTCAGGATTATTTTTAATCACTTGTTGATGGCATTTATTAGCTCATCATAAAGATAGGCAGGAGCCAAGGAACTAAACTTTCCCAGTATTTTATGGGCCACAGTCAGCTGGAAGCCACACAGCTGTGTCCTAGAATAGAACATCTCTGTTCAGCACAAAGCCTGGCCGAAAGTGAGTGCTCAAAAAATACACATGACTGTTGCCACCCTGAGCCCACCGGACCGAGCCCACTGCTTCACTGGTGTAGATGGGCTGGGAAGAGAAAGGAGATTCAGTTTTAAATATCAATTGCAAACAAACCTCTCAAAGTTTAGGATTTTGTGTATGGTGGACCAAGTATTCGTATCTAGACAAGTTTCTATTTAGTCTGTGTTCTCCGGTGCACTAAGGTCCTAATTCTCACGAGTTTCTGGCAAATGTCTGGCAGGGATGGAAAGGGACGTGCTCAAAGGCACACCTGGAGCAGAGCTGTTTGGAGATGTGCGCAGTTGGGATCATGAGCTGCTGCCGGGGAAATGTATTGTAGACTCTCCACAAACTGAACCCCACAAACATATTTAAAGTGCTGTTCAGCTCACGCAGATGTCCATAGAGATGGTGGTGCAGCACAGAGAAAGTGCTGGACAGGCAGGTTCTGGATCCCTCGGGGCTTTGGTGCCCTTGTTTACAGCTGCACAATTAGCATCTTGTAGACGTGATCTTTTTCCTTCAACTTTGATTTTGTTTGTTTACTCCAGACGAGATGCTTGAAATGTAGGAAATTAATAGCAAAGCGTTGGTTTTAGGAGAGCGCTGTATGAGTCCCCATGGCCTCTTAGCACCAAGCTTTTTCCTCAGGGGTGTACACGGATGTGGACTGTGGACGTGCTGGCTGACAGACCTTAGTTAGCAGTACTTGACCTGACAGCACCTGTCCGTCAAAGCACCTGGGAAATTCTTCTATGCCCAAGCAGCCAAGACTTGCCTTTCCCACAGTCTATGCTCTAAGGCTCTCCAGCTGTTTCTGAGAGTTGGAAAAACCAAAAAGCCTTCTTGCTTTCCTTTAACTCAAGGCATCCATGGGCACTTGAGCCTTTAAAATAAGAGAAAATTGAAGTGAAATGGAAAATTGGCTTGGGCGGCCGGTGGCCCTCTATGATGAGACTGACATAAATACTTGAAAAATTAATATAAATCGAAGTTCTTTCCCTCATGGCGGTGTCCCCATTGTTGATGAAGAGGATGCAGACAAAGCCTGGGGCAGGTAGTGTGTCTGTGATGCGGGGACCAGCCCAGAAATTGTGAATTTTCCCCCACTTCGGTGTATGATGAGCTTTAGGGACTCAGTTCTGCAGCAGGTGTTGTGGGGAGAAAAGCCTGGCCTGGGAGCTTCAGTTTCATCTCTTCTGGCAGAGAGAGGAGATGCTCCAGTTGGCTGTGTTTGGCTCCTGCCTCCCTCCGTCCTCCTCAGCTGTCCTGGGTGACACTGATTTGAGAAGACGCAAGTCTGCAAAGTCCCTACTCCCAAGACATTCAAAGGCATCTTAATTTCTTTAAGTGAGATGTTCCCTTTGCAGCTGTCACCAAAGCTTTACTCGGATGCCACCAAGGCCTGAGGAGGGCCGGTGAGGAGATGGCCTGCTCAGCAGACTTTGCCAGTCTCAAGAGTAAGGTGTCTCATGAGAGCCGTGCACTGGCTCGCTCTCCTCTGCCTCGTACACACCCTGCTCCGGCAGAGGCTAGAAGATTCAAGGCTGAAACTCTGCTACTCCAGACAGCCTTACCACCACCACCCCCACCCCGCATGTGGGTTTTTAAATAAGTTTGGTGGTGTAGTTGCTTTGGAAGAATTACCCTCTGCCTTCCTGCTGAAATTAGTTTATCCAACTTAATTAGATCAACAATTGGAGCCATAGCCCTGGCTCATTCATTCCTCTAATTGCCGATGTGCAGATGGATAGGGGTTCTATTAAACGCATCGGTTTTCATGCGGCCAAACAGGTGTTTCAGAAGGGAGTTAATGCCCTCTCCCTAGATTTCAACAACAGATGTTAGGTTTTCCTGTTTTTTCTGTTCCCTTTTCCTGTTTGGCTTCTGCATGAGGCAAACACTCTGAGATGCATGAACCGCTTTCTGTTAAGCTGAAATCTGGAAACAGATCATGGGCAAAAGGGCACAGAGCTTAAAAACCCTAAGGTTTGCCCCTGACAGGAAGAGCACTCGGCCTGTCTGGATTATCGACTGGCTGAAGATTCAGGGTGCTTCTGCAGAGCAGGGCCTGTTACCTGATCGGTAACATCGGAGCGTCTCCTTTCTCAGTGAGGCGTCTGTCCCGTGGAACACTGACCTGCACTGCTGGAAAGTTCCATCCAGCTGTGACCCCTCACACAGCTCTGTGCAGGCTGCTCAGTTCCAAACCATTTCTGACAAGGAGGCCATGCCTGAGTGGGCAGTTGAATTCTTCCAAGTAGTCAGCCGCTTCTCTGGCCGGGTCCTGCCTTTAGAATACCTATTAGGTCACAGAGTCAGGGTGAGGCAGATCGCAATTAAAGCCAGGTTCTTTTACTGGGTGCAGCTGAGAAAGAAGCCCAGTCCCAGAGCATCCCAAACACTGACAACTATTGACTCTGGAAATGCTTTCTTGGTTCCATGTTTATTTAGTGGTCCTGTGTTCACAGGCTGCAGATAATCCAAAGGTGAGAAGGGCCAGGCGTCCTTGGTGAGATAGGCAGGATGGTTACCTTCGAATAGACAGTAGTTGTTGGAGATATATTTATTTCTTTTGAGAGCGGGTCTCCCTGTATAGGTGACTGTTTGGAACTCCCAGTGTAGACGAGGCTGACCTTGAACTACAGGGATCCATCTGTCTCCCGGGTGTTGGATCAAAGGCATGTGCCACCATGCCCAGCTAGTTTTTTGTTTTCTTGTTTTTTGTTTTTTTTGTTTTTTTTTTTTTAGGAGTTTATAGAGTCACATGTTACAGGTTTGACTCTATAATTAAGACTTTTCCACCAAATTTTAAAAGCGGTTAGGGCTAACTCCTGGGGTGGAACAGCCACGAGGATCCGGGACAGCACTCACTCTCCCTTCTTCTGAGCCTTCCCCTGGAAGCTTCTTAGCAAGACAGGGTCCTGAGATGGAGCCGGATCTCAGCTCATTTCCCTACCTGGAACCAGGCCCTGCTGTGTGGCCCCAGGCCTCCATGAGTCTTGTCTGGTGTGTGCAGGCGTGCTTGTGTGTCTGTGTGTGCTGGGAATGTGTGATGAATGTCTGCCGACTGTTGTTGTCTCTGAGTTCAGTCTTAAGGAAATGTTTAGTTCCGTGTATAGAATGTTCTCTCTAACGTGACCCTCTCTCCTTACTAGATTCCTCCGTTAACCCGCTCCTGTGAGCCTATCTTGTTTCTTACAGATGAATGATGCTATGGGATTTGAATTGCCCTGGGTATATTTTGTCAGTCTCGTCATCTTTGGGTCATTTTTCGTACTAAATCTTGTACTTGGTGTATTGAGCGGGTAAGCCACATCTCTTTCATCTTGAAAGCAGAGTCCTGGGGACAGCTGCCAAGACCACACAGCCTTTGCTGGAGGGGTCAAGTGGGTGCGTACCAGTCCCTTTGTATTGCTTTCTCTTCTGGTGGGGCTCCCCAGACCAAGCTCTTTTCTGGAACTTCACTAGCTATCATGAAAGAAAGCTATGGAGAGATTATTGACCAGAAATTAATTAAATCAGTATTGTTGCTTGGGATTTAAATAGTTTCCCTTGCTTGGCCCTTTGTCTGTCCTAAAATGAGATACATTTATAATTGCTTTCTTGGTCTGGATCCAAATACAGTGCCCATTAATTGGCACAAAACTAGCTAAATGAGTGGTCTAGGCTGACTTTAGAAAGTCCCTTCCTGAAGACTTCAGCCTCCCTGCCCTGAGGAAAACTGTGCAGGGAGCCCCATCCACCCCAGCTCCTCCAAGCCCTTCCCTTACAACACTGACCTTCAGTCAAAGCCCTGAGTGGTCCTGCAGCTGCAACCAAGGCTCTGTTCTTTTAGTAAACGGATAACTGATAACTGATCTCCTTACATTTTACAGGTAAATGATGCGATAGGATGGGAATGGCCTTGGGTGTATTTTGTTAGTCTGATCATCCTTGGCTCATTCTTCGTCCTTAACCTGGTTCTTGGTGTCCTTAGTGGGTAAGCAGTTGGATCCGTGTTGCCCATCCTCTCGCTGCCACAAGGGGGGCAGCCCTGCCTGTCTCCCAGCTGCTCCCCGCTGGCTTCTCTGCATGCCTTTGGACTCTGATGTTCCCTCTGTGTGCTGCTTCTGGGTTGAACTGTGATTCTTCCTGCCTGTATCTGTCTGTGAGATTCTGTGTTTCTGACGCTTGCCAAGCCCTGTTAACTTAGGAAAATAGTTTCCCTTAGAGGTGAATTACAGCAAGAGAAAGGTGACCTAGCCTTGGCCTCCCCTGGGGAGGGACTGTGGTCTCTCATGGGTTTCACTCCCAAGTACATGGCCTGGCCTTCTCTAGTCACTGTATTGTGAAGAGTGCAGTTTCAGAGCTTGTGCGCAAGCCTAGGTTAGTACGTAAACACCCAGCGTTAGTACATAAAAAGCCCCCCTTCCTGGGGTTGGGACCCTTTGTTGGCTCGACTTGTCACTGCTGTCACCACGTGAGTTATGCGTCTGATTCAGCTTTCATCTTTCCTTAATACAGAATGATGCTCAGCGTTTACACACATGCTCCCCATGCCCTTATTGTCCCCATCATTTGGTCACCATTTTAAAACTTCATTTTGTTTAATGCCTATCTCTGTATTTACCCTCCATTCAGGGGAGATGGGCTTGGGAAGAGCCTTGGGCCGTAGGCTGTGCCCCACAGGGGTGGGAGATGGTATTCCAAAGCTCCCGTGAGCAGATGTGAATCTCAACATCTCTGAGGTACCCCCCAGAAAATGGAGCACTGCCATCAAAGTGGTCTGGGGGCTCTCTCAAAAGCATTTGGATAAGTGGGAGATGGATTTTGGCATGGAAAATACTGTGGGTTCCTCATCATTAGAGTCTTACTTTATTTAATTCTATCTGTATTGTTGCCTATACTTAAAATATAACTTAGGTAAAATATCTAATTGAGAATTGTATTCAATTTTAAACAAGCATTTTAAAAATGCTTTGCCTTAATAATTAGACATATAATATTTATAGTCTGTACAATTTGAAGTTTTAAGGATTAATTTTTTTTAAATAGCCAATTTTTAACTCAAAAACAACACCACCAACCACAGCACACACACACCAGTTTCAGCATACAGCCATTGCCCTGAGCAGCCTAGAAGGCACCCATACCACCCCCCCCCCCCTGGCCCTAGCCACTGCATTGAGCCCAGAAGTTCTCAGGAAATCACACTGATGGACTTCATCCCAAGTGAGTTTATCGACTCGCTTGCTTTATCTTGCTCTTTCAGAGGCTGTATCTCGGGACACGATGTCATCATGTTGCTGAGTTAGTAGAGTGAGCTTTATCTCGATTTTTGGAGATACTGTCTTTTTCAGAGCAGAATGCAGAGCCCACTTATCTGTCTGGACCCATTTCTTTGTTTTCCTCCAGACCTGTTTTGCCATGAATTGAGTGTGGTCAGTTCTGTGTCATGAAACACAGTCATAAAAGTCCCTTATCTAGAAGAGGCTCTGAAGCAGTGCCTCCCTCCACCCGTGAGAGGAGCAAGGAGTGGGGACTGACTGGGAGGAGAGCACCCAGCACCCACCTCAGCTCCCTTCTACAGACTGTGAACTTTAAAAGGCCGTCCGCCCTGACTTTATCACTCATTTGGTTTTCTTTTTCTTTTTCTTTTCTTTTCTTTTCTTTTCTTTTCTTTTCTTTTCTTTTCTATTCTTTTCATTTTTGAAACAAGGTCTTAACTCTGTAGCCCAGGTTAGTATAGAACTCACTATCGAGTCCTTCTGAACTCTGGGATTAAAAGCGTGAGCCTTCATGTCCAGCTACAAGGCCTTCTTCCTTTGGAGCCTCTGGTGGCCTGAAGTTGGGGTCACTGTGGTGAGAGTGGAGGTTCTAGTTGCAGAAGCGTTGCCACAGGAACTCCCCATACAAGGCCATCAGCTGCAGCTGTGTTCGTGAGTTCCTTGGCGCCCCATGTCTCCTGAACCCAACTCAACTGACGGAGGCCATGGAAACCACTAATTTTAACAGTGCCAGTGACGTGCCTTATCTTTAGTTCCCCCTCTCTGGGCAGGAACTGTTGCCCCGGCGTGATGGAGCAGAGATACAAGCCAGCCAAATCGTGAGGTGTTTTAAAAAAGCTAAAAACAGAAGATGGGGGCAGGGGCTTCCCATTATCATGACATGGGTTCAACGTGAAGCCTTGTAGGAGGATCCCAAAACTAGAGGGTTTAAAAAAACACACATCCCCACCAAACAGTTTACTGGAACATATCTTGAAGGAAAATAGCAAGTTTTTGAAAGGCATTATTTTTATATTAAATGAAAACGAGGAAGGAGAGACCAGATGATGTTTCGGTGTTAAAAAGCAAGCCTAAGACTTCCTGGTGCTTTTAGCTGTCGGCTCACACTGTGCTCAGACCCCCAGGGGATGCACACTCCCTCCCCTACCTCTGTACCCCCCAAGCCACTTGGGTAAGAAATGCTGAGGCAGGCTCTGGGTGGCGTCAGAGCTGCCTCTGCAAAGCTCTTTGGCTAGCATCCTCCCCATTCCTGATGAGGGCCTGGCTCTGGGCCTGAGGCCTGGGGTGCCAAGGTGTCTAAGATGCAGGCTCCAGCCTCAGGCCCAGGCTGTAGCCCAAGCTGTACAGCAAGCACTATAGCTGGGAGAGCCAAGGGGAGGGCTTCAAGTGGAAACTCTCTGGCTCCTCCGGCCTCCCCCACCTCACCACCTCTGAGGGTTCCTGTACTAATCTGCCTGCCTGTGCCCTCTTGTTATCCATTTGTATTTTTTGTTGCTATTGTTAAAGCAAATTTAGAATTGTTGCTTTAATACTAGAGGGGTTATAGAGCCAGAAGGACACAAAAGGCCAGAAGACATTTCTGTGGCACAACCTTAAGGGACTTTCAGACTAGCATGTGATCTCAAAAGCACCGGGTTCCTAGCATCCCATCATAGGTCACTCAAGACCTCATGCATTATGCCATGCCATTCTAATGTGGCCTCACTAGTGACAGTGACACTAGATGTGTCTGACATTGAACCCTTTTGTTTGTTTGCTTGCTTGTTTTAGTGTGGTGTGTGTGTGTGTGTGTGTGTGTGTGTGTGTGTGTGTTTGAAACAGCATCTCATTGTTCAGTACATCCTTACCTCACACTGGTGGCTATTCTCCTGCCTCTGCCTTCAGAGTGCTGCGATGGCAAGCATTCACCAGGATGCCTGGATGTTAACCCTTCTTAAATATCCGCTTATGCATCTGTGGCTCCTTCCTTTGCCTACAGCCATGGCATCCCATTGGATCTTAATCTACACGGTTGGTTTTGGGTTTGCACATTTTAAAGGCATTTGAAGGCTGGGTCTCTGAAAATGCTGTTGGTTTCGTTTTGTTTGCTCCCTAAGGTGAGCTGCGTGCTGTGTGAGCAGGGGTGCAGATGGCACCATCTCTGCTGCTGATGGCGCCCCGTGGGAAGAGCTGGAGCGGCCTGGAACTGTAAGGCCGTGCCTTATTTGGTTGTCCTTGAAGGAATCCTATGATGGGAGGAGAACTGAAATGACTGCCTCCCTTAGGTCTAAAGTCTGTGTGGTTGCTGTCTCTTATCTTCTCCCTCTGGCTCTTTAGCAGCTTGGGGTCTGTTCACTTGTAAGGCTGTTCCCTTACATCTTGACCCTCTCAAGGTTTGCTCAGTGTATGTGGAACCCCAGTGCCTGGTCTCATAGAGTTGCCATGGAATTCTCCAGGGGACAGTGGTACTCATGGGCGGTAGCCTGCTTCTCTACTTCAGCACCCACCTGCCATCTGCACACCTCTGTGCTCAAGAGAGACTTCTTAGGCTTCTGAAATCTCGAGGAACACCAGACCTGGCCTTACCCAGGTCCCGTGTTCATGATGGGTTTTGGTCACTCTGATCTTTAGTCTCTACTTCAGAAATAAGCCTGCCTTGCTCCTGCCTCACAGAGTGAATGTAGAACGGCGTGAGGAAGGCTTTCCCAGCTTTTACTCATCTAGGATATCCTTATCTTCAGTTCACAGATCTTCTCCCCCCCCACCCCATCCCTGGTAAAGCAGAGGCAGCCTAGGGGGCTCTGTGGAAACTCTTAAGAGGAGACTTTGTGCACTTCCCAGGATGTAACCTAAGAGAATATTTATCATCAGCACATACGCCACACTCCGCACCAGCAGATGACCATGGGGCATAGGAGTTCTCTGTCAGTGTGCGCAGACTAAAGTCGTTGTTATTGGCATTGGATGTGGTGAGGGCTCCTTTTCCTCCTCATTAATGGCAGGGAAGGACATTTCCAAAGGCAGTGCTCAAGCACCCCAGCCTACAGAGCTGCAGTTTGAGTCTTCTCTGCCTTTTGCCATTTGTGTGATTTGGGCCAAATCCTTCCCTCTCTGAGCTGACTTTCCTCATTATGGTGCCCGCACACGGAGCCAGTGCTGCCCCCGACTTTGTGGAGGGAGCCTTCGGAGAACTGCAGAACGCAGACCCCAGTGGGGCAGCTGTCGGGCTCTGGGAAGAACGCATAGGCGATCTGGAATAAGACAGCCTTTCTAAGCCAGCTAATAATAGCGGTTGGCCAAGACAGGTTTGTATTAGTGAGAAATCAAAGCTATACAATCTGTTTAAATGTTTTATTCTATAAGTATGTAAATGTTGTAAGGCAGTCGTCTAAAATATATTACTATGTAAGCTCCCTCCCGGGCCTGCTTGAAATAATAGGTTAAAGTCATTTGTCACTGGTTCTGGGAATTCAAGGCTTTTGCTGACATCTCACAAAAATATTTGAAATAATTTTTTCTGAAGCGGGCCTTGTATGTTGTCAGGCAATAAACGTTCTTCATAAACCCGCTTTCAGCACATAAAACTGAAAGTAAACTGAGCCTGTGTGTCTGTAACTTCAAAACCATTTGGCTCTAAATTAAGTTTGTGTGTGTGTGTGTATGTGTGTGTCTTTTGTTCTGGTAAGACCGAAATCTACCAAGTCCCATCCTTCCCTCAAAATCAGACACCGAACTGGCTGCTAATAGAGGCCGATACTGGTTCCTTTCCTGGTAGTTGTGACAAATTGCCTGGTAGAAGCACCATGGGCAGGAAGGGTCTGTTTGGGTCTGTGTCTCGAGAGGATACAGTTCACAGTGATGGGGTCAGGTTGGCAGGGAGCATGAGGCAGCGGGTTCCATCGCATCTGTGTCAGGAGGCAGAGAGATTTGAACGCTGCACTCGGCTTGCTTTTTTCCATTATATTCAGTCTGTGACTCCAGCCTGTGGACAGTGCCATCTTCACTCAGGGTACGTCTTTCCTCCTCCATTAAGCATTTCTGGGAATACCCTCTCCGACAGGCCAGAGACAGACCTGCTGAACAGTCCAAGCCCAGTCAAGTTGACAATGGAGATTAGCCACCACCAGGCCTGTTTATCTCAATTGAGGAGGTTGGGGGCAAACTGGGTAAGACAAACATTGAGGAAAAAAAAAAAAAAAAAGCAAGGGCAATTTTCAAAACAGTTCATCTTTTTGAAAGTCACTTCCTAGACTCTATTCTGAACACACAAACCATCAGGCCTAGGCAAACGGAAAACTTGGCTGCTTTCATGAAGCCTTGGCTTCCTCGGATAAAGACTGATGGTTTACAGAGCAAGTGGTGGGGTGGGGGGGCACGCTACAGCGGAGAATATGCAGGCTGTGCTGTGGCAGAATAGAGTCAGGCTTGCAGCATGGTGAGGCAGGCTGGTCCATTTATATTCATGGCATTGGGAGCTAGGAAATCTCTGGTGTCTCTCAAACACTGGCTCGCGGGGCAGAGCGCTCCAGGAGGAGGAGGTATCACTTGCAGCTATTTCTGAGCGAAGACATATGCTCTGGGAATAGTCGTGCTGCGTATTTTTCATGACAACTTCACTTTCCCTACCGGGATGTGCTGATAGAGAGTGAGCAGCGGGGTTCCCTCAGGTGTCCCCACCTCTGGTATATCTGCATCTTAGGAAAGAGGGATGGCACCAAGGTCCCGAGATAACTGTTATCCCAGCCTGGAGAGGAGAAATGTAATGTACTGAGTCGGTAAGAATCCATGTCTCGGACAGCAAAACCCTTCTGGCAAATGACTGACGAGGCACATGGAAGTCTAGTCTTGACCATGAATGTTGGCGCACACCTTTAATCTCAGCACTCAGGAGGCTGAGGCAGGAAGATCTCTACGAGGATTCAAGGCCAACCTGACCCTACATAGTGTGTTACACGCAGCCAGGGCTGCAGAGCGAGAGCTTGTCTTAGAAGGGGGTGTGGAGAATGCCTCACTGAGACCTCTTAGGTATGTTTCCCTTCTCAGTGTGATTAGTACTCTTCTGGCTTCCAAAATGCCAGGGTAATCCCTGAGGGCCACTTGAAGGAAAAGACTCTGAAAATTTGCATAGTTTCACTTTGGTTGGTTGAGGCTATCTGGAAAACTCATCCTCTTCGTGGGGTGTCCTCCTCCTCCTCCTTGAGGTCATGTGAGTGGAACTTACACTGAGGTTGGGGTACCAGAAAAAGCCACAGTCCTTTCGGAGCCTCCTTGGTTTGGCTTTGGTAAAGTAAGAAATTAAGCCCCAATTTGGCTTTAAATGGAAATTTCTCTTTCCTATTAAAGAACAGAGCTAAACATTTATATCTTCTCTGGACCCTGAGCTCCCTTGTTGCATAGTTAACAAAGGAATCCTAGTACCATGAGCACCATGGTCCCCGGAAGTGTGCAGGCTGGTAGCCACACCTGACATTAACAAGTAAATGCAACCTCTCTGCCGCTGGCTGGCAGCTGCTGTTTCCATAGAAATGGCTGTTGGATCAGTGGAAACGAGGTAAGAGAAAGTTTTCGCTGATGCTTGTTCCATCAAGCTGACGTCTGTCTCCCTGGCAACAGCAGTGGACAGCAGCCAGGCTCTAGAAACAGATTGAGTAGAATGCATTTGCTTGTCAGCTGTGGCTGTCATCTGCTCCTGACCACATTGTCTTCGATAACACCTAGCAAAGGCCTCTGAGGACCTGGGAGGCACTGCTGGCCTCATGTGACCCATGGAAAGCGGTGTCCAAAGCAGACCATCAGCGATCTCCTCTCCACCTGGGATCATCTTGTTTATACAGCTTAGGAGATGGAAAAGGTTTTCGAGGGCAATGGTATTGCGGCGCAGACTGTTGAGTCTGTTGATCTCAAGTCTTGGGGGAGTAGAATTCATTGCTGTGATTTTTATGCACAGGCTCAGCTCCTCACAAAACTGGTGATACCTTCATAGTTGAAATTAAAGCCATAATTTTCATGTGTTCCTTATTCTGTTGATGGCATTCACAGTCTCCTACAATGAAAAGGATGTTTATGAGTTTAATAATTTGGCTTCTTGTGAGAAACATATTGACGTCTGTTTCTGAGATGTTGCTTCTAGGTTCTGCCAGATTTTTTCTCCTGTTCATTGTTCGTATGCAGCCTGGTAAAGTTGCTTTAGGGGCTCAGATATTGTAGAACTTGGTGTATATACAAAGATAGCCATCTACCATATCTGGAACTTTTCGTTGTTCCTGTCCATGAGTTGTTTCTTCTTGGGTTTTCATTTTATCTCTGTATATGTGTACTTCCAAAGCGTGAGTCCCCCCTTGCCTGCATGAGACAGCATCCATAGGTCCCACAGCACAAGAGAGAGCCTTGTTGCTTGATGTGTGGAATGGGGCTTGTGAGGAGATGGTCCAGGTAAATTGTTTGCCCTAAACTCCACAAAGATACATTTGCTTTCAAAAGATATTTTTTCCCTGAAAAGAATAAGTAATTAGTTAAAAGCCCTGCAATTCACAGCTGTATCTTTGAGAACCAAATGAGATATGGATGTATAGTATTGGCAGGATATGGATTTGAGCACCCAGAAGAATCATGAGAAGCTGTGTAAGTCTCTAAATAACTTTTCTTCAGTTCTCTGGAAGGGAGAGACTGTGCCCGGAGGCTGTGCTGAGGCCGGCCCTGAGGTACTTCTGTACCATCTAGTTAGGTTCATACAAGAGAGGAGTAGTAGTGACAGTCTTGTTGGGATCACATTAATCCCCTCTCCTCTCCTTCTACTTAAGAAGAATGGCTTTTCTGTTTATCTCATGAGTAATTTGTGAATGCCTACATAGAGGAAGATGTATTTACCAAGTCCCGCACTAGCCACTGGGGTTACTATCTTGAGTTCAAAGTAGAGGCCTGAGCATCGTAATGCTCTAGTATAGGGGCTGAGGCATGAGAATCACAAGTTCAAGGCCAACCTCTCTCTATAGAGAGGGGTGATTTTTAAAAAGAAATTTTTGTCCTTATGAAGCATGCTTAATTGAGAAGGCAAATACGATTTTAAAAAACCCTTAGAGATGGTTTGAAAGAAGAACACATGATGCTGTGGGCATAACTGATGCGTGGCTGAGGCATGTGGAAACAGTCCTGAGGAACTGCAGAAGAATAATAACCCCTTAGGCAAGCAAGGAGGGAGAGGCAGTTGAGCCTGAACTGTCCAGCAAGGCTGGACAATAGGAAGAAGCAGAAGACGTTGAAGAAACTAAACAAAGCTGGATGACGGGACTGAGGACCTGAGGGCTTGGGGAAGGGGAGACAAGGGAGGGCATGCTGGCCAGCAGAGCTCAGATCACACGTGTCCTTGTAGATGGAGCCTGTGGTAAGCTTTAGTCATGGCTGAAGTGTAGCGAAGTCACAGAAAAAAAATTTTTTTTTCATTTTAAGAATTGATGAGATTTAACTGGGCAGTGGTGGTGTATGTCTTTAATCCCAGCACTTGGGAAGCAGAGGCAGGTGGATCTACAGAGTGAGTTCCAGGATAGTCAGGGCTACACAGAGAAATCCTGTTTCAAAAAAATTTAAAAAGTAGAATTGATAGTTAAATTTTATAAAAAAAAAGTTGTGATATTTGAATGCCTTCAGAATACCTTTAAAAATGTACCAGGAGAGAGGATAACTTGGCAATTATCTAGAGAGAGGCATAGATTGATGAAATGGAAATTTAGCAGATATTATTTGTGGAATTCAGCTGGTAGGCATATAGGGGGTATTCATTCTATAATCTTTTGTGAATGTTTGAAAACTTTCTTAGTTAAACGCTGGAAATCTCCATATAAAAGACATTATTGCTGCAGTGATCTGAATGGACTTATTGCAAAGGGGACATGAAGAGGCCAACCTAAGGCTGCTGGAAGCCACCTCCAGCCACCAGGTATAATGGTACCAGCGCAGATAGGTCGCCATAAAGAAGTATTAAACAGGACAAAATACAACATGGCTGTCTTCAGAAAATGGAAACGAGCGTCCCAGGATTGGGATCCACAGCTCCGGAATTTCCTGGCTTCGTGCCTACAGACACTCGGAAAACTGGTGTGGAGGGCGGCAAAGCTCACAGCGCCTGTCAGTCCGTTTGCTGAGGAGGCAAAGAGCAGTTCAGGGCTGCTGGGACAGCTGGAATCCGCAGGGCAGGGTAGTGAAGGGTTATCTTCAGAGAAAGGGCTCCAGCAGTCTGAAGAGAGCTCCTCTGACGTCCGTGGCCATGTGCTTAGCCAATCGTGTGCCAATCATACGCAGAAGCCTGCCAGAAAACGGCTACCGGAGAGTTCAGAGCTGGCCTCTGGCCAGCTGTACTGAGTAAACCCTAAAGAACATATGTGGTGTTTGAGACGAGGTTTCAGGAAAGGTGGGCATTGGCTGGAAGCCACTTTTCAGTATAAAAAAATCAAGCTTCTATAGGTCCAGGCCAAATGGCCAATAAATTAGACCCTTGCCAAAACAAAGATTTGTACTCATTAAAATTCCCCCATATATTTCGTCTCATGGTCAAAAATTGTGAAAAGCAGCAGGGAAGACCCCATAATCAAGGGGAGACAAGAGAAACGCATCAGGAGATGACCGTAGCATGGCTATAGGTGATAGCTAAGACTTATCCAATCAGTAGGTAATCGATTCTGAAGTCACTGCTTTAAAGCCGTCCCAGATTGAAGGGAAAGGTGCACACCCCAGAGAAACGGATAGCACACATCAGCACAGGAATCACGCTGGGTCTGGGAATAACTGCGAACTGGAGGGAAAAGTCGAGTGAAGACTTAGAGATATGCAGGGCAAGGAAAGGCGAGCTGATGAATGTGAAGTTAACAGAGAGGACGGGGAAGTCAGTGCATGCAAATAAAATGAACTTGCTAAATGGGAAAGAAAACCAGTTCTAGGCACATCAAATTCAGATGGCCAAAGGTTAAAGATAATACTTTACAGGAAGTTAGGGAGAGAGCATTGACCCCAAGGATGCCTTCTGGCCCCCACCCTTATGTACACAGATGAAATTAGGTAGGGAAAAGTACGTTACATACTAGAATAAGATAAAATCTATCGACGTCTCTTTCAGACATAGTAAAAACAGTCCACTGTTCAATGGAATGGCATTTTTAAGGAACTGAAAAAGATTTGGAGGTATAGGTCAATGGAAGAGGCATGCACAAAGCCCCAAGGTTCAAGCCCCAATATTGGAAAAACAAGGAAAAATGGTTAAGGAGCTGAAAAAAAATTGTGGAGCAAAACTACTCATCAAAAAAAGTAAAATGAAGCAAAAAAGATTCTAAATACAAGCAAAGAAAATGGATCAACAAATCATATCTACATTATAAGAAATGTTAAAGGAAGCTCTTCATGCTAAAGGAAAATTAATTTTAAGTAGAAACCTATACTTTAGAAATAAGCACCCAAAATGAGAAATGGAAAAATGAAAGGGTTTCTTCTCATTTCTAAATGTCTTGAAGTGACGTCATGTAATGTAAGAAGTAGCATCATGCTACTGTGGAGAGCGTAATGGGCTTAAAGGGAACCACAGAACAGCAGGGGGTGGGGCTTAGGGGAATCTTCTTGTTGTGAAATCCTTAACATATTACATCCATTGGAGAAACTCTGAATTAGGGATTGCCATGCTAATGTAAGGATGCTTATGAGTCTTAATATTTTAAAAATAAAAAGGTCACAAGCTGTAGAGGAGATGAGGCGGGGTACTGAGCAGCTGTCAGTTGTCTGGAGTCTGTCAGGAGAGGAGGAAACGGACGAAGCAAGTGCAGTACACGCAAAAAGCAGGCAGCACTAGGCATGGTGGCTCATGCTGACATTCTAGCCTGACGCAAGAGGATTGTAAGCTCGGGGCTAATCAGAGCTATGTAGTGAGAACTTACAAAAAGCAAACAAAACAGATGAAACAGCAAGATGGTAGACAGCTTGCTATGTCAATAACCCAGTGCTGCGGAAGAGACCATGCCATTTAATTAATTAAAGTCATTAATTAAAGATGGCTAGACTGAGTGAAAATGCAAGGCGTCATAAAATTTCATACTGACTCCAAAGGAGTGAGGTTAACATTAAATGTCATGACAATAGGACTTCATGACAAGGAACATTTCTAGCAATAGGGAAGAGACAAGAGGGAGACAGAAAGGGAGGAAGGGAGGGACGAATGGATGGAGAGGAAGAAGAGATCCTGTGATGACCAGGTCAGCTCACAAGATGCAGTCGTACTGCTTGTTTATAGTAACAGATACAATGTTCTGAAAGCCAACCTGTCAGACTTAAGTAGAAACATCACATCGGTGAGCCCACAAATGTGGGTGGAGCTGGTCAGGCTCTCTTGTCTGTAACCGATAGGGTAAGGGGATAAAGACAAGCAGCAAGTGTAGTTAGTATCCAGATTACAATTAGGTCAATCACTATCAACTAATTACCTGACTGGCTTTATCAGAACGCCGTGTACTGTTCTTTTCCAGAACAAATAGAACAGCCACGTCATGGCTATGAAACAGATTTCACCGAATCGCAAAACAGAGCTGGAGAGATGGCTCTGTGATTAAGAGCATGTGGTGTTCTCTCGGAGGACCTGGGTTCAGTTCCCAGCATGGCAGCTCATAGCTGTTTGCGCCCCTGACGAAAGGGATCTGATGCCTTCTTCTGGCGTCTGTGGCTCCAGGGATGCATGTGGTGCCCACATGTACATGGGGGCAGAATGCATAAATTTTTTTTTCCTAAATCTCTAGAGATTGACTCTTAATAAAGTAGGTTTCTCTAGGGCCTGAAGATGACACAGCGGGTACTTGTCACCAAGCCTGACAACCTGAGTTTGACTCCCCAGGACCCCTGTGGTAGAGAGAAAGAACTGACACCCACAAGTTGTCCTCTGACCTCCACATGCCTGAAATAGGATGTACTCCAACATAAACAATAAATGAATAGATGTGATTTTTAGAAATTAAATTTTACAACAATGAAAAAGTAAATTTTTCTAACTCTCGTGGCTTTAAAAGAGAAATCAATGACAACCTGTCTATAAAATCTCTTAAATATGGAACATATCTGCCTCTAATATCATCTGAACTACTAGAAGCATTTGAAAGATACTTTAACACTGAATTCTGTATGCCAGCATCTGCACATCCATCTAAGGTCGTACTCTGGGGGAGGCTTGCCCCCTCAGAGGAGGCAAGTGTCAGTTGTGTAGCCCCTACCCCTTGGGCCTTCCAGTGCAGAAAGGGAGGAAGGATGGCAAAAGCATCAAACCCGACAACAGATGGAGACAATGTGGACTCTGAAAAGCTCGAGAAAGCAATAAACCCAACTAAAAATATTTTTAAAAAGAAAAAAAAAAAGTAGCTAATCAGTAGTAATAAGAGACCTCACCACAGAAAATACAGACATTCCAATGTTGATAAGAGATCAGAGCAAACAACTTTATGACAACATATTCAATAATTTGCAGGGGAGTAAATTCTTTGAAAACTGTTTACTAAGCATTTTTATAACTGGCTAGCTGTATATTTGTTCCATTCTTTTGAGATAGGATCTAACTATGTAGTCCTGGTTGTCCTGGAACTCATTATGTAAACCAGACTGGCTTCAAACTCACAGAGTCCATCTGAGTACTGGGATTAAAGGTGTGCACATCCCTACCAACTGTATCTGCTTTTTAAAGAAAATGCAGGAATGAAAGCTTTCAAAGAACCCCAGCAGCCTACATCGGACTCTTTCTGCTTAGGAGAAGTTTTGTCATTTCTAGAAGAATGCCTGTCTGATAATGCAAAATAATCTAAACACCCAAACTTGGAAAATCACGGGAGCCGTAGCCTTCCAGGCTCCAGATACAAATGTCCCCAAACATTAGCAAGCAGCATTTCTTTTGTCAGTAGATCTTAGTCTAAGTGAAATAGAGATGCAAAGTGAGTCCATTCTTGGAAAAATTCCCAGTGTGTTTTACCCCATGAATAAGGGGAAGGAGCGTTTGTGTGACCCTCACGCTGAGCACAGAAAGCACCACCGACTGTTTATTCCAGCAGCGTTGTTAATTCTCAGCGAACGAGGATGACTACATAAGAACATTTACACCCTGGAAGTCATCCTCTACAGAAACCTGTAGCTGACATCATGGTTAATGTTTAAGGACTAACGACTTTATTCCTAAGACAAAGCAAGGTGTGACTGAGTCTATCAGCCCATCTGTTCAGCAGTGAACTGAGAGTATTGGGCAGTGCGTTAAAGCAAAAGGAAATAAAATGCAGTAGACTTGGGAGGAGAAAAATGTGTTTCTATTCATAGACGGCATTATTGTTGACATGGACTAGATAAAGAGGATACCATGTCAGCACACAAAAGTTAATTTTATTCCTACATATAAACTGTAAGGAGGGTCCACAGGACTGAGCAGCAGGCATCAAGGGGTGTTTGGGGTTCTCTAGAAACAGATTAAGGGTTCAGAAGAGTTTGCCACTCTGGGGCAGCATCCCAGAGGGCGCAGAAGGGGCTAGAAAGTTGAAGAGAAGGCTGAGTTAGTGACAAGCCAGCTCAGCACGGATGAGGGTGCATGTGGCGACCAGGGAACAAAGGCATCAGAGTGCCAGAGACTGAGGAAGATGTGCAGTAGGCATGGGTCTTCAGCTGACTGAGGACTTCTCCGCAGAGAAGCCGTCCTGCAGCCTGGCTTGGCTTCACCTAGCTCAGGGTGTGGAGGTTTCAGAAGCTGCTGTCTTGGCGTGCACACCCTGGGATGCTGGGTCTCTGGGCTGAGATCTCTGCATCCCTCAGCTAGCTTACATCAGTAGGCTGTAATCTCGGGCTAGCCTGGGGTGCAGTGACTCCTGCAATGTCTATCCTTGCTAGCTTCCCCTAGTGTATGGGGAAGGTGGGACATCAGAAGTCCACTCCTGTCCCACTTCCTAGAGATGTGTTTTGGGTCATCACAATTCACTTCCCCATACTAAGGCTTTCTTGTCAAAATGGGACAACCCCATTTCGTGAATGTCCTGAGAAGTGAGGAGACAAATGGAAGGGACTTGAAAGTCCAAAAGCTCTGTCCACATGTAAAGATGTCACCTGTGTCTGACTGTGCTCTCCGGGAGAGGAAAACCCTCTAGTTGAGGCTCTGAACGTTCACTTGCTAGAGTTTCTCTGCAGGGCTCCATGTCTTTCTCATGGTTTGGATTCCAGACTAAAAAACTGATCCACTCTTAACTCCTTCATTCCCTTATGATTCTGCTATAAAATAAATCTTGATTTATATTGTCTGCTGGCATCTTCAGAACCTGTAGAGATTTGGGGTTTCCCGTCCTTGACCCTTGGGGACTTTTGTGTCATCTAACGGATTTTAATGCAGAAGGAGGCAGACTCCACCTGCCACCTCTTCCCAGAAGAGCCTCTGCCAAGAATTATTAGCTGCCATTTGTGAACAGGACAGCAGACATGCCAGGGCCTTCCAGCTGCAATGATCCAGCCTAGGGTTTGTGCCTAGGAGTGTGGTGGGGGTTGCCAAGGCAGAGAGGGCTCCCTTAAGGAGGTGAGCAGGAACTGGTGCCTCAGGCCTGTCGGAGCCCTTCAGGGAGCTCCAAGCTGGCCGCCCAGAAGCGGGGCAGGAGAGTGGGTTTGTAGCTGGAGGCCCCTGCAGAGGAAGTGTGGGTGCTATGCAAGTGTTCAGTGATTCAGAACTATGAAACGAAGATCGCAGGGAGGAGAATCCGGGGGCAGGGATGGTGTTGGGGACAGTATGGAGATGAAGGTGCAGACTTGGGGAGCAGGATCTGTGGGGTCCAGCTATCCAGTTTGGGTGGAATTGTGTGAGAACTGGCGGTGAACTGTTGCTCATATCATTGTTAATATGGCCGCTGGAATTGTATCCCGCCACCAGCCGCGTGCTTCATTTGGTTTGTGCCCTTGGGGCCTCTGTACTGCTTTGGGGAGGTTAGAAGTCCCTGCCGGTTTTATAGATGAGTAGGGCTCATAAGATTCCTATCAGTGAATCAAGACTCAGGGAGGTCCCTCAGTTTCCTCAAAGAGAGACATCTAGAAGAGGCTGGGCTAATGATTAAATGGACACCTTGGTGTGGCCAGAACCCAAGCTGCTTTCCCATTGGCCAGGAGCTCTTCCTGTCTGGCAAGGGAAAAGCCTGTGCCTGCCTGTGATGCCGCCCTCCCAGAGGCTCAGCTGCTCCCTCCTGAATGGCTTGCTTCTTCACGCTCTGTCGGTTGTTTCTCTTCCCAGGTCTAATTACACAAAGCAGATTGAGAGTCAGAATAGCTTCTGAGAACTTGGGTCCCCTTCCCATGCGCCTCCTAGATCTTGTGAATAAGTCTCTGTGGTTCCAGTAGTCTTTTGAGAGCTGTTAGCTGGGGAGTACGTTTTGGAGTCCCTGTCCTCTGCAGTAGGTCCTCTTGCCTGTATTTTCTTACCGCTGTGCTTTTTGTTGGGGGATTCCTCCTGAAAGGGATGCCTGGTCCCCTCAGTGTAGCTCACCAGGTGGTTTGCCTTCTGCACAGAAGGTAGGATTTGAGTTGAGTTTCTAGATATTTCTCTGGGTGCATCCTGATGGGTTGGTCCTATTCTAGCCTCCATGGGTCTGTGTTGTTTGTCTGTATTGGGTGCCCCCCACCATATGTTGCTTATCTGGTCTTCAGTCTATGGCAGGCAGTCTGATTAGGCCTTTTATGAAATATCCTGTTTTGGATATAAGAAAGATGTGTCCTGAGACACTGGTACCTTTAAACATGTTTATATTTTCCAGTTCTGCCACCCTCCCAACTCTCTTCAGGTAAATGCATTTACCATGGTTTTCATTAAAAAACAAAACTATCTGATACACTTAGTGAAGTATATTTCTTAAATTATTTCTTAAGTAGAAATATTTAAAAGGTATCACAAAATATATGGTTAATGCTAGTCTGGTTCACCTGGTCACGTGATGGTGTTCATTCAGAGAAAGCCACATCTGATAGGGAGCTTGTGTTGTATAAATACCTCTTAGAGCACGCCTTTGAAAGGCTGAAAGATGTCTGTAGCTTTTAGCTTGCATCCTACAGAGATTTCATCAGCTCTCTTGAGAAAGAACAATTTTCCCAGGATTTTGATGTCTTTGATGGCTGTGGAGTCTAACCCTTTGAAGGAAGATGTTCTTGCACCCTCATACAAGAAAATGTAGTAGTTTCGTTCTAAGGTGTATGCAAGACTTGCTGCAATGTCTATATAGTTCAGACTTAAAGAGGATTCTTGTTTAACATTTTTTAATGATGCCGTAGGGTATGGGTTTCAAGTGGTTAAAACTTACATGAGTACTTGAACCCGGATCCTCCAGCACAGAGTCCGTGTCCACATCTGAGTTACCAGTGCCATTAAGACAATACCTGTATTTATAGAAACACCCAGTTATTGATCTGATTCGTATTGATTGGTCAGGGCTTGTGATAAGATTCAGCCCCTCTTTCACAGCGTTTGCAGGCTAGTGTGTGGGAAAGACTGTTCAGTAACCAACCACATGGCTGTGAATCGAATCCCACAAATGCAGGACCCTCTAATCCAGGGGATTCACAGGATGCCAGGGAAATGGCCTCACATCTGCCTCAGCCTAGGGCATGGTCTCAAAGAAGCTGCTGAGGGACCCGCAGCCAGTGAAGAGCACCGAGGCTTGGGGTGGGAGGATGGATGTCAGGGGAGGGACCCTAGCCAGTGAAGAGCACCGAGGCTTGGGGGGAGGCAGATGTCAGGGGAGAGTGATTCTGTGATGACTGAAGAGGGAGTAGGGTTAGAGATTGGGCAAGAAATACAGGGCCAGGCAGCTGGAACATAGGAGCACACACTTTCTCCCGCAGTGCTCTGGCCAGGGGGAGCACTACATGGGAAGAGTCCCTGAGCTCTCCTGGTGGCGCAGACTCTTGAGTCCTGGGTTTTCTGTACTGCAGCTAATGCAGCCTAGTCATCCGAAGCCCGGGACACCTTTCAGAGCGGGCTGTCCTCTCCCACAAAGGAAACTGCTTCTGTTTAGAGCATCTTCACAGCCTTCTACGTCAGTGGAAACATGACCGACTTGATAAGAAGAGACCATACTGAGATAATCTCGCACCGGATACCCAGGGAAATGCCTAGGTGTCGCCGTGGAGTTGATTTCAGTTGAGAATCCTCCCAGGGGAGCTGTGGTTGGTGATTAACCCTCCTCTATACAGTTACCCCATACTTAGAGCCCTCTGGCTTTCTAGTGCCTTTGGCCTGGCAGAATTCCTGATGCACTCTTGACCTCCAGCAGTGGCTGCTGTAGTGTTCCGCTACAGGCAAGCTTTAGGCCCCTTCACTGCTACCATCCACAAAGGAGTAGTTCCCCCAGGAAAGTGCAGGGGCCGAGTCCCCACCCCGCTCAGATGCAGAGAGACCATGCCTCTGAGGGGAGCGGGATCTCATGATAAAGGAACTCCTAGAATAAGGATAATAAAATAATTGCTTTGGGTGAACTTTGACCTGAACAGGTATGAATGATTGAAATTCATTTGCCCTCTGCAAAACATCACATATTCCTGCTAAATCTTGGCAAAATTGTTTCTGAACTTTTGTGTTAGCCAGAAAGTTGCAGGCACAAGAATATTCTTTGAATGTTTTACCTCATCTTCCTCTCCCGCTCCCTTCCTGTCTTCATGTCTTCTATTCCTTTCCTTCTTCCTGTTTTAGACAGGTTCTTGTGTGGCCCGTGCTGGCCTTGAATTTGGTGTGCAGCTAAGGTTGGCCTTGAACTCCTGAACCTCCCAAGTGCTAGGCTACGGGCAGGCCGGGCGTGTTTCCCACTCCAGCCAGATTGCCTTTTCATTCTGTCTTTTCCTTTATGTTTGTATATGGATGTGTTTAGGCCTAAGGAAGGTTGTTTTCTACTGGGGGATGGGGGGGGAGGGCAACCTTCAACTTCCCCCTTATGTTTGCTTTTATAAATGCTTTGTTTGGTTTTTGATGAGTTTCTAAGTCCTTCGTTTTACTAGAAACCAGCATCCTAATGGTTCTGTTGGCCTTTCTTGTCTTAGGGCTGGTGAATGAATGTATGTGTGGATATAAACAGGTTTCATTTGCTTGCCTTTCATTTATTCGAGTCTGGTTATAAAAAAAAAGCAAGAACAAGCCCCATTTCTAAATTAAGATGATTCCCAGTGGCCCATTTATTTTATTTATTTTAGAGGGCATTTGAGAAACGAAACTTCCCAGAGCAAACTGCATCTGGAACAGTCACGTTTAATCTGTTCCTGTGTTTGTGTGCAGTGGCCCACTGCAGGCTGACTGTTCTCTCTATAGGATTTCTAGCTAATCAAGGGATTCCATAATTCACTATGTCAGGACCTGGAAATCCTAGGATGCCAGGGCTCTCTGCCTAAGACTCCTTCCAGGTTCATGTGTAGGAAGCAGAGGACTCTCTGAAATGGTACCCTCTAAGGCGACATGAGAGACAGCCATAGGGAGATAGGAATGAAGGGTTATCTCTATTCCTGAGTTAGGGACTCTGGAAGAAAACCAGAACATGTAGGAAGGAGAGCTACAAGTTTCTAACTTGCTGGTCCTTCCTTGGCTCATTGAGTGTCTTTGGTGTCTCCTCCACTGTGTTAGCAGAAGTGAGGTCAGCAGGGTCATGGAAAGGATGCTTGGTTCAAAGCCTTGTTGGTACCCAGTTGTGAACTGGGCATGTGGCAAGACCTTGTTGATCCTCAGTGTTGGCCTCTGTGAGGTGAACAGGAACACCTGTGTCCTGCCTGTGCCACTCTGGGATGGGACAATGACTATAAAGACACAGTAAAGATTCTAAATACAAATGCCAGCAAATGTGAGGTTTATTTCTGTTGGGGACACACAGTGCACAGACTCGGCCTCTCCTGCCAAAACCCAGGCCACTTTCCCTCACCGTGTACACTCTGCTTTGGCTGAAGTCGCTGCTGTGTTCTGTTGCTCTCGTCTTTGGGGCCTTTTGAGTATGGGGGAGTGACTGGCTGCAGTCAGACAGCTGCGTCATTAAATCCACCCAGCCCTTCACGTTCGCTAGTCTTCCAGGTAGGTCTAGGAGGGAGCCAGACTGCTGCCCTGGGAAAAGAGCATAATGGCAGAGACCTGTCCATCCACAGCAGGCAGCCTTCCTGCCTTCTCCTTATTGCTCATAGATGAGTCCGGGGAGATGGGAACTATAGTTCAAGATAGTATGTAGGGGTGCTGGTTCGGGTGGACGGGGAGTGTCTGTTGGAGAAGGCAGACTGTTATTACAGACCCATGTTAGGCATTAGTTCATCCTGTCTGCACCCCTTCTAAGATGTCATTGCTTCCAAAGGCACCCATTTCTTTATTGGTGAACCTGGGCTATTAGGAACTGTACTAAAATCTGCTGTTTTCAAACTCATTGGCACCTGGGGACCCCAGCACATCTGCCTCCTCTTTCCCATGATAGCCTCTCCATCCAGCCCACCCCACCATGCCTTCCTGAAGGCAAGGAATATGTGCGTGGCAGTTGGAGTACCTCACCTGGCTCACGGGGTTCATAGTGGCTAAATGATCACACTGGTGTACCAGACCTAACAGATTAGCATAAACAAAGCCGAAGTGACAGTGACCTCAGGGTGGGGGCTGGATCAGCAATGACAAGTCCTGTGGGCCTGTTTTCAGACCACAGTGTAAGAAAATCGAGGCCTTAGAAACTGTCACGTTGGTACTCAATGTAACTCATCTGCGATGTGTTTGCAGAATGCCGCTGGTCTCGCCACCATTATTTTCTCCCTAGTTTGTTCTCTGCTTCACAGATGATTCCTATAAAGCCAAGTTAGTGGCTTTTAGATTTCTCCAGTCCCTATTGCCTATAAGGAAGCAATTCAGAACTGGGGCAGGTTGCTTTCCTGTAAACCCAGCACTCACAAGTTAAAGGCCAGCCTGAGCTTCATAGCAAGACACTGTCTCAGTGTTCTGCCCTATGAAAAGGAAGCAGTCTAAGCCCCTTGTTTAGAATCTGAAGGTCTTTCTAGACTGCCTCAAACTTTCCCTCTTTGTGCTGGGGATTAAACCTAGGACCTGGGTATCCTAGGCAGCTACTCTCCGTTGAGCTCTGTTCCCATCCCTCTGACCTGTCTTGATTCTCCTCCCTCCATGTGCCTGCTCCCTGCCTTGTTCCCTGTGTGTCTGTGATGTGGTACTGAGGAGGGGCATTCAGCAGCTGGATAAGCTGTGTGCCTGGCCTCGCAGAGCCTCAGGACCCATAGAGTGAGTTATAGCTGCCCCTTCCTCACAGTAAGCATGTGTCAGTGAGGATGGCAAAGGCCCTGTTGAAAGAATCTATCTAGGAGAGGGGACAGGAACATATCTGGGTCTTGATTCTCAATGACAAGCGTCCTAATGACTCAGAGGCTTACAGATCTCATTTGAAGGAAGTAACTAGGGATCGTCCCCCCCCAGATGTGAAGCTTGCACTGGAATTCAAGGATGAGAAAAGAAGTCTGCTCTGCTCCCCAGAATTTTGCAGTGGCTCAGCGGGTTGAGGGATTGAGTCAATGGATGGGGTACAAGGTGCACGTTTACAGGCTAGACACATAAAGATGAAGTAGCATCTGGGAGAGGGCCTTGACTCCGGGAGGTGCTAACGAGCCAGTTGGCATTCTGAATGAGAGACCACCGAAATGAAGCCAGGCTTGTGGTGGTCTCCTGGGGAAAGAGAGGCACCCATTCACCAACTCCTGTAGCAGCCGCCATGGCCAGCGAGTGATGAATTGCACACAGACTGGACTAAACAAGATTCACAGTAGTCCTTAGGCTGTGACAGGGAGGGATTGTTGAGTGATGGCTCCTTAAAGAGGAAGTAAAATGGATGGCATTTTAACCAGCCAGCTATGTAACCCCCCGCCCCCCAACAAGGCTTGTGTTCATTCAGGAGTGGCAGGCTGCCGGTGGAAGCCGCTCCAGATGGCATGTCTGGATTTGGACACATGATCTCAGCAGCCACAGGCTTTCTGTCCCATAGGGATGCGCTAGCCTCTTGAGAAGGAGTGTGTGGGTTTGTACTCTGTCTTCCGGCATTCCTGTTTGAAGTGGACATCTTGGGAGAGAGACCCGAAAAAATGGACAACAGAGTCAATTCCCATGAGGAACATTCAGGTCTAATTAAGGCTCTGGAATGGACTGGCAGAGGCACAAATTTGCAATTGATTAGAACAATTACAGAGTCTTTGTTGGTTTGATTTTTTTTGATCAGGCTCTCACACTATAGCCCAGGCTGACTTTTAACACATACAGTCCTCTGTCTCAGTGTTTCCCCAGCCAGGGGACGGGATTACAAGTTTGTGTTGCCACCTTCGGCTTTTTTATGCCTTTGAGTGAAGAATATTCTGAGAAAGTAGATCTGGTCACCCAGTGTGCTTATACTGACTAGGAAGACTGTCTCTAGACTCTTGTAACAGATGGAACAAGGACACACACATTTCTATACACATATGTACATACACACAGAAACATGTTCTTAGGTATCAGCATCGGCAAAATATTCCTGAGTTCACGGGTGTACCAGTTCCAGTTCCAGGGGTCGCTCCTGTAATCTCAGCACTCTCAAGCTCACTTGTCCCAGCTCCTCAGCCCTCTGAACCTCTGCAGATTCCCCAGACCAGAACATCCGGTCTCTCAGAAGCTTCTCTCCAATCTTCTCCAGCCCCAGCTTCACTGTTTCCCACTGTGAGAGCCCTAAACATCAGCACTGTTCATGCCAGATCCTGCCCTGCTTCTAAAGCCATTCCAGAATTATCTCATTCACATGTGAACACAAGCACACAGACACAGACACACACATGCACACAGCCGTACATACACCACACACACACACACACACACACACACACACACACACACACACACAAAACCAAACCCAGCAAACAAACCTAAGCAAACCCCAGGCATTTCTGCATTCCTTCCCCTTGTTCCAGTCCTGCCCAGGACTGACTGTTGTGTGTTTATGAGTTGTGTTTGTTACCTCTGTCCTCCTCCTTCAGGGTGGTTATGATATTTATTTACAGTACAATCAGACGAACTGGTTTTGGCTTTCAATGTGGAGGCATTATTGCTTTATTTTATACTTGATTTGCTTTTTTAAAAAAATCTATAATGTAAAAGCCATTTAGTTCCAAAAGTCAAAACTGGACAAAACGATATACTTAGGAAAAACACTCCACCCTTTGTTACTCATCCCTGTCCATTGTTTTCTTCTTGTTTTAGGTGCATGTTCAAGAAAGGGCTGGGAAGGGAGTTGATGCTTCTTTGCATAGGCAGGAGCCATGTGTGTGCACGCAAGGGCCAGGGGTCCATGTCACTTGCCCCCTCTGTATGTCCCCATCCTGTTTTTCTGAGACAGTCTCCTGCTGTACCCAGAGCTTGCCAGTTTGGCTAGGCTGGCTGGTTAGTGAGTACCTAGAGCCCATGTGTTTCTGTCTCCCCAGTGCTGGGGTTACAGGCATATAACCACACCCGACTTTGCCCCTTGAGTGTCTAGCATCCAAACTCGGGTTGTCATGCGAGCACTTGGCCCACGGAGCCATCCCTTCAGATGCTTCCAGCCTTGTTCTCTGCTCTTTCAGCTACATCATGTAGAAGTATGTCTATTTTCTTATTTCCCCCTCCTTCATGTGCAGAAGTCAGTGGATTATTGTGTATTTTTGTATAGACACTGTTTTATTTTCTCTTGGTTACATGTACCACAAAATTCCAGACCCAGACAAGTAGGCTCCTAGAATGTCTTTGTTTTCCGATTTCCTGGTCACTTGCAGAAATCTTAGTCATTTCTACCAGTAACTTCATTCCAATAAACCTTTGCTTACCAATAAACCATTGACTTACCATTTAACCTCTTAGTATAAGATGATGAAATTCTATTAAAAATGGAGTGATGTTTCTCGTCACCCAGTGAGGTTAATACCAGATGCAGTGGACAGGAGGTGAGACCTTCTGGGTCAGGAGGTTGTGGTGGTGGGAGGGTTCCTTTCCTGTGAGTAGGCAGTGGTACAGGTATTGACAAAGTTTCCATTCTGAGAAATGTTACTTTCAGCAGGGGTTTACATATGCCTGCTAAACTCTATCCACCACTATGGGCAAGAGACATAAGAGGGATTTTATAGTTCTAGTGTAAACCAGTAAAGACAATGGTAAAGTAAAGTTCCCTTTCTGACATTCTTAGCTGCACAGGGTAACATTTTACTGACTTCTATCATCTTTTTTAAAGAGCTCAGATCATGTATGAATCCTGAATAAGAACTTAGTATGTAATAATCTACATTTAGTGTGCTAAGATCAGAATCAAAACATGACAGAGGTCTACAGTATAAACAATAATAACATAAGTAATAGGATTGAAGGCCCACTTGATCTTCACGGGTTTTAAGAGAACATTATCTCATGCAGCTTCCTGTGGATGCATTTTACACGGGTCTTCTGGGCTCTGCTCAAGGATGTAGCTCTGGATGGAGTGCAACTCTTGGAGTTGAGGACAACTTAGCGAATGTCCCCAGCTGAGCTGTGCATTGTGTATGCTCTGGGATGTGCTGGTGGACTAGAAATCTCATCTGTGCTCCGCATCCTGTTGTGTGAGCAGCAGGATGCAGCCCTTCAAGTCCCCTTGTGTTGAGGTTGGAGGATATTATCATCCCCGGGAGTGCTTTGGCTGGAGGACAGAGCACAGGTCCTGTACACCCTCCCACCTCTCCTGCCACGTCTGTGCACTGTACCGGGAGCTCCCACAGACCTGCCTCTTCATAGGACAGCTTTCCGGGGCCAAGAATGGGTCCTAGGGTCCGAGTGGTGATGAGAATCAGGCAGTGAGTGGGAGCAGAGAGAAACCCCTGAGCAAAGATTCCAGTTTTGCTGGCTGCTTAGGTGCCCATTCAGTTACCCAAAGGCCTGGAGTTGAGGGAGGGGCCTGAGGGGAGAGAGTAGAGAGATGGCTTGATGAAGGCAGGTCCTAGCCCTACTGCCAGTGTTAGTGAGATCATGGAAGGGAGCCACGCTGACTCTGAGTTGGATAGCAGGTAGGGGGGAGAGGGCAGTAGCTGTGTTGAAGTGCTGGCAGAAGCCTGTGTGCAGAAGCCTCTCTCCTGTAACCTCACCCACTCCCTAACAGCGTTAATGTGCTCCAAACTGACGTTCACATATCTTGGTTCCTGTTAACAGTTGGGTGGGCAGATGGTTCACTGGATGTAAAACCTGACCAGCCATGTACCCGACTCTCAGAATTGCCTGCACAGGTGTGGGATTTTGTCTATGTGTTGAGATACAAGGTTATGGGGTTGCAGCCACGGGAGGCAGAGAAAACAGCCAACAGTTAGTGCATCTGGCAGCAGGTTGTTTTACCTCTCCTCTTCCTACGGGGCAGCCTGGGAGAGATCATGGTCAGGAGCAGAGGTTGAGACAAATGGGAGTATGTCTCCAGTATTGGAGGTCCTGCCCAGGAAGGGAGACCTGGGCTGTAAGATGGGTCCAGTGTGTCCCTGCCCGCTGTTCTGTGTGCTCTCTTTGACCTCAGCTTGGATCACAGGTTCCCCTTCTTTAGGAAGCGGTGGACAGAGTGAAAGGCCCACTGTGACAGCCCAGGGTGTTTGGGACTGGGCTGCTTTAGAAATCGTCCTGCAGGGAGTTTACTTCCTAATAAACCATGCATGTATGTCAGTGTGGTCTTTGCAACTCTGATGCCCACGGTTCTGCTTAGGGAGGCACCGTCTTCTGTTCTGTCGCGTGTGTAGCTCCACCGCTGTGTTTTGTGGTTGTGTCCTGTTGTGAGACCACTGCACAGCAGGGCAGATGGCTCGTGTTCTGGTCCCCATGGAGGCTCTGACGGGTGCTCTGTTTCTCCTTCCATCTCTCAGAGAATTCTCAAAGGAAAGAGAGAAGGCTAAAGCACGTGGAGACTTCCAGAAGCTTCGAGAGAAGCAGCAGTTGGAAGAGGATCTCAAGGGCTACTTGGATTGGATAACCCAAGCAGAAGACATAGATCCTGAGAATGAAGAGGAGGGTGGAGAAGAAGGCAAACGAAACAGTAGGTGCTGCCCTTCCTGCTTTTGACCACACAGACCTGTGTGTGATTGACAGATCCTGCAATGTGCCCCCATCCCCTGTGCCTCTGTCCCTGGGCTGCAAGTACAACACTCTCCCAGCCTCCCTCTCCCCCTGCCCGTTCACATCAGAGAGAGAACAGTGCATCTGTGCACACCCTGGGTCTCCACCTGAGGCACGGATGGGGTTTAGGGTCATATGAAGATGGCTTCCTAGCTGAGAGAGCAGCCCTTGGCATTGTGGGCCTAGGGGACTCAGTAAGGCCATGTCTGTGTGGGTAGAGGGTAGAGGGCCGAGCTAGAGGGAGGGCATGCGCCTTCCCTCACCTCAGTGAGTAGTTGGCCTGCACAAGGACTTGAGGAGCAGGCTCCTCCATCTCTGCCGTGTGAAACGGCCCCCTCCAGTGTTCTACCCACCAAGCCTACTGCTTAGGCCATCAGGGCAGGGAAGAAACCAGCTGGTGGTGCCGGACAGTTGTTAGGAGGCTGGTGAGCAAGTCGGTGCTGACTGCTTTGCAGCCCACCTGCCTGGGCTCCACACTGTGACACTGGGCGCCCTTCAGTGCTTTCAGCAGGAGGCCAGGCGCGGTAATCAGTCAACCACTGGAAGTAATTGCTTTGGCCGATGCCAGTGTCTCTCTTAGCACATCCATGCCCCACAGACGTGCTCTTAGTCATCCTGGGAGCGTTTGGGCCTTAGAAAGGGTAGAAATTGAACTCTAACAGTGCATTTGACTGCGATGTTTTTGCTTTGTTTCCATTCTGGAATAGGTGATAGTAAAGACCAAGAACATATTTAGATAATGGTGTCCATTGAGAGGCCTGGGAAGCCAAGACTGGTCCTTCTATGTAGAATGTGTTAAGTACGCTCTTGCTTTGGGGTCATGATTGGTTCCTTTTTTTGACCCACTCACAAATGACCTTCAGGTCATACAAGGGACAGTGGTACCTCGGGAGCTATGATGAAGATCTAGGACAGGTGAGGGTACTTGACATGGCCTGGAAGGTTCGTGCCTAAGGTAGAGCAGCTGAGTGGCAAGAGAAGGCTTTTGACCTAGAACTAGCACGCTGTGGGCAAAGAACACACAAGGTAGAGGAACACAATAAAGCCAGAGAGCTGTCACGGTCCTGAGAGAGAGAGAGAGAGAGAGAGAGAGAGAGAGAGAGAGAGAGAGAGAGAGAGAGAGAGAGAGAGNAGAGAGAGAGAGAGAGAGAGAGAGAGAGAGAGAGAGAGAGACAGAGAGAGAGAGAGAGACAGAGAGAGACAGAGAGAGAGACAGAGAGAGAGAGACAGAGAGAGAGACAGAGAGAGAGACAGAGAGAGAGACAGAGAGAGACAGAGAGCCTTTATTGCTCTTAAAAACCATCACATCCTCAGACAGAAGACCATGGCCCTAAGTCCAGAATCCCCAAAGGCTATTGGCTGAATGAATTCCCACTACAAAACCCCATGACAAAAATCAGCTTGGGAAGGAAAGGGTTTATTTCACCTTATTGTTTACAGTCCATCAGAGAGAAAAGTCAGGGTAAGAACTTCAAGTAGGAACCCCAAGGCAGGAACTGAAGCAAAGAACAAGGAGGAACACTGATGACTAATTTCTTCCTCCTGGCTTACTCGGTTTCTGCTACCCCAGGACCACCTGTCCAGGGATGGTACTGTGGTCTGGACCCTTTCACATCAATCATCAGTCAAGAAAATGTTCCACAGGCTCATAGGGCTGTCTGATGGAGGCAGTTCCTACCTGAGGCTCTCTTCCAGGACGGCTCTAGCTTGAGTCAAGTTGACTAAAACTAGCCACGCAGAGCCTAGCCAGACCTGTGAAAGCCCGCCTGCCTCTGCTTCACCCTTCTAAGCTCCAAACGCAGTGTGTTACGTAGAAACAAGAGAAAGTATTGTCTCCTCTTCTGAAGCAAGAGCCTTCTTTTCTGGTTTAAATGTGTCGTGCATGCCATCAGCTTGCCGCATCCTTGTTGATCCACATCTGGGGATAGGCAGGGATGCAACTTCTTGGGTTGCTATGGTCCCTTATGGTAGAGGATTTTATTTTCATTTTTTTTAATGACCTTTGAAGCATGGGTTTTCCTGGGCTTGATGTCCTCTGATAGTCCTAAAGGGATCACTGTTCCGTGTGAGGTTTGCATCTCCTATGTCCTGTCACCTCTGTAAAGAAGCTGACTATGAGATGACCGATCTATGAAGCCTCCGCCTTTCAGAGGGGTTGCCATGGAGAAAAGGAGACGGCAGTAGCTTATATAGGGCAGGATGCGGAAGCCGTCACTGTAACGAAAGACCAACAGTCTACTCTTAGAGCCCAGAATGCCACAGCGATGCTGGAGTAGAAGAGGCAGCATCCTCTCTGGGCTCTGAGAGAGGAGCATCCCATAGCTACAAAGGTAAGGCAGGGGAGAGTCAGACTGAAGAAACGGCATGGGACGGGAGCGGAAAGAGCGCTCAGATGCATTCTTGAGAAAATACTGCTGTGGAAAGAAACAAAACCCTCTCTGAGACTCAGACCTCCAGAATTAACCGAGCATCGCACTCCTGAGCCCTTACCTGCCCTGCACCTTTTGGGTGTGGGCATGGATTCTTCAGCGCGTAGTGACGAGCCGCTTACAGTTTGCTGGAAAGAGCAGTCCTTCCGAGGCCGTCCCTTGTTCTTTAGCTAGGTGCTGGAGTTTCCTTGGCATGAGGCCGGGCTGCTTCTGGACTCATCAGATTGCCAGAGCCTCCGTGATTAAGGCTTTAACTAAAGGAATCAATCCTAGACTGTGAGAGTCATAATGAGAGTCATGTGACTTCGGAGGAGAGCCTCCAGTCTCCTCCTGAACCCTCTGGAGAAGCTGTCCTGGTAAGGTGTCCCTGGCGTTGCCATGGCTGCCAGCTGCTTTCTTTCTGTTATGGCCAGAAAACCAACCTCTAGGGGAAAAGGATTTCAGCCAGACTCAATTGTCCCTGACTACCAGACAGCGGTGGCCCTGCCACCTGTATGTGCCAGGCCTGGGACTGTCCCTGTGCATCTGATTCGCAGGTGGAGAAGTGAAGCTGTGTGTTCTTGCTGTGGTGCCGGCATTATACCTGGGGATTCAAGGTGGCCCTCCTCTCGTGCTTCACACCTCAGCACTGCTCCTGGATGTCTCTGGGGGAGGGGACAGCGTGGTGCTGGACTCCTGACTTTAACCCCCCCCCCCTACTGCTGGCTTAGGATGTTGATTTGACTGGCTACTATCTTCAGCTGGATCTCGGGTACAGATAGGCAGTCTCCTCCGAGATGTTGAGTGGTCACAGACTGATGCTCATTCTTTCCTGGGTGTGGGTACAGGGGCTGGGAAGACCTGCAGCAGAAACCATTTCTGTTCTTGCTGCTGTCTGACTCTGGCAAAACTTGGCCTGTGTAGCAGATTTCTGAAGATTCTATAAGATGTCCAGCCGATCTCAGACTGAGGACCCTTCATCTATACTTTTGTTCAGAAACTGTAGAGTTCCCCGAAGGGATGGCAAACAAACCTCCTACCCCAGTGCCTTCTGAGATCCAGTGGAACTCTTTTCTGGCTCTGGAGGTTCGTTTCTGGTTTCTCAGGCTTGCTCTCGGTGAGTAGGTGTGACACCAGGTATTTGGGGACACCCTTGCTTTATCTGCTCTCAGATCTACATAGGTTGCAGCTGAGTGGGCTGAGTCTGGTCTCTGAGTGTACTAGCTTGCACTCCCTGGCTCAGGGGCTCTGATTCTTTAAGCAAATGGGAGGGACCTCTCTTTGTATGAGGGCCTCTCTTTGTGTGGGGACCTCTCTTTCTGTGGGGACCTCTCTTTGCATGCTCCTGGGAGAGTCTTGACCTGTGTCTGTGTCTGGATCTCCCACTGGTCTAAGAATTCCATGGACGGCTGTGCAGGGCTGCTCTCTCACCTGGCTGTCTGGTGCTGCTTATGGGAGTCTCTTGTGAGTGAGCATCCTTGAACTATTTAAGATACTGGCAGTGTAGATTCGTTAGAGAGTGGCTGCTCTGCAATTAATTGAATAGACAAAATTATCTCAGAAGTTAGTCCCTGAGCATTTGGGCAATTTTCAAGGGTAATTTATTTAACTTTTTGCTGAGCTTCAAATTTCTTTAAGAAACCATGCCAAGTCTTTGTGTGTGTGTGGTTGTGTGCATGTGTGTGTGTGTGATTTTTTTTTGGACATGTGCAGCTGCTTCTTCATGAACAATGGTGTTATTCTAGGGCTATTAAAATCTGGAAGCCTGAAATTCTATTTTAATCTCATTGTCAGTGATTAGTTTTTTAAAAAAAAAAAACACATTAAAAATAAGGAAACCATTTTAAAGGGAGCTCATTCTAAAATTCTGACCAGATGAAACAGGGCAGCCTCCTTGTGGGGACTCTTAGGGACCAGGAATTCATCAAAGTAGTGATAATTGATACCCAAAGAAAGAAAGAGAGGTACCTGCAGCCCCTGCCACTCCCAGAGTGGTGGCCACAGCCCCACTGCTGCCACTGCTTCTGCCGTGGACCTCGTACATGAGGTCACCTGGTTGCCTTTAGCCTGTGCTACCTACCTGGTTGATTTCCCCCAGAACTGTTTGCGTCAAAGGTTGGCAGAGAGTGAGGGGTATCATACTGTTTGCAGATAAAACTCACGGTGCTTTGCTGGCCTCTCCGGAAAGACTGCATTTGAGGGATGTAGCTCAGTGGGTAAGTGTTTGCCTGACAGGCACAAAGCCCTAGGTTTGATTCCTAGCACCTCATAAACCGGACATTGTGTACTGTAATCTCAGCACTGGAGAGGTTGCAGCAGGCAGGGGATAAGGAGTTCAAGGTTATCCATCCTTCAAGACCTATCTCAAATCAAGCAAACAAAGATTGAGTTTTTTTTATTTATTTATAAGATTGCTTTTTGTAATCACAAAGTATCCCAGGGAAGAAATTCAGAATTGCAAATAGTCTACTAAAAGCTGCAAAGCAAACAGCAGCAATGGGTGGCCCATGATAAATGTGTGTCCTGGTCATCTGCCCTCTCTGGACTGGGGAGACTGATGGAAGGGGTCACCCCTTGGGGTCAGAGGTCTGATGAAGTGTCCACTGGTTAGCCTTGGGAGCACTCATCAGCCCTGGCCCTCTGTCCTCTGGGATGGTTAAATCAGCACTGCGTGGCGGGTGAGTGTGGCATTCGTCACACGTTTAAGCATTCTGTTATTTATTTGCCTGGCGGTCACAGAGCAGCGGCTCACATTTATCAGGCCCTTGGTGTGCATCACTGGGCGCTGTTCCTGGGGCTGGGGCACACGAGTTTGTATTCTTCACCCTGCTGGATGAGACAGGAGCGTGATGGATGAGGACACCAAAGCACATGGAAGTTACGTAGCCTCCCCAGCTGCATGGTTGTGAAGTGGCTAAGCTGGGGTTTGAACCCAAGCTCTACACCTCCATGAGTGTGCCGCTCCAGTTGGCAGCCGCATGAAGTTGGGAGGCTGGGGCCTCAAAATAAGGCAGACAAAATAAAATCTCATGCACTAGCCAACTTTATTCAGAACGCCAGTCAGTTTATACTCTGAGGGTTAAGAAGAGTCACCTGAGTAAAGGGTACAATCACAGGGACAAAAACCTGGTTTTCCACGGAGACATAGAAACAAGTAACACTAGCCAGCTGTGGTGAATCAGAGGTACGCTCACTCCTGTCCCTCTGCCTGGAAGGGGCGCAAAGACACCTTCCAAGAACAACTGTGTTATGGAGGAGCAGAGGTCACCAGACTCCAGTCTTCCTCACTCAGAGCTTTCTCACAAGGTCCCAGCAATCTCCTCACAGAGCTTCATCCATGGGCCTTGTCCCCACACACGAGTATTTGAACATTTGCATCATGTTCTTCTGGGGTAGATTAGGAGGAGGAGACTTGCGGTATTGAGAACGCATGCCCTTTATAGGAATGTGTTAGGGCCCATGTACCCTTGCTCTTGCCTGCTCCAGCAGTGCCCCCGTGACCCTCTGTGCCTCCATACACCTGTCTCTGAGCATATAGACTCTAATTTAAAGGGTAGCTAGCTTAGCATGATGATAGGGACACAACACTGCAAGAGGTTAGAGACTCTAGGACTGTTTTTGTTGTGACCATAAGGAGAGCTGTAGTAATGGGGATGCCAACAGCTATGGGTGGCTGTGCCCTGCTGGAACCAAGCACATGGCCCATCTTGCTGTGGCATCCCCACCCCAGGAAGTGAATTCAGACCCAGCCATTGCTGGCATCGCTCGAGCAAGCAGCAGTAGCCCGTGCTCCTGCAGCCAGTGTGAAGTGCAGTCGGAGGGAGGCCTGGGCTGTCAGAATCAGAGTCTGCTCTCTTCACTCCCATCTGCCCCGACCCAGAGAGCAGTCCTGGTTGGCACCACACTACTGCTCCCTGCCTCGGGCCAAACGTAGGAAACCTGTGTCTTAGGTAGGCTAGTTGATTGTTTATTTAGAACAGGTTCTTAAGGACAGATTGTGTAGTAGCTATGACAAATGTCCCCATTTCCTCTGATCCTGAGCTGTAGACAAGTACCCAGGAGAGGAGGGATGGCAGGTGTGGACCAGAGTCCAGTCTCAGACCTCCTCTGTGGTGGTGCACTGGGACCAGCTGCTCCTGCCCTGCCTGCCTGCCTGCGTGCTTGGCTATCTTGTTTGCGTTGCTCTTGCTGCCCTCTGCTGTGCGGTAATGGAATTGCCTGTGTTCAACCTGAAGGGGTCACGGTGGCTGACTTGTTAAAGGAGGATAAGAAGAAAAGGAAGTTCTGCTGCTTTCGACGACGCAGGGCTAAAGATCACGGTAACTTGCTGAGGTGGACTTGCTCTTTGGAAGCTCCTTGCCTGACGTTTCTGGTGTTCTCTCCTTTCACATTGGCGTGAGCTGCATGTGTGGTGTGGTACTTTCGGAAGATGCCTATGTTGTTATTAACTTGAGTTCTCCGATGCCTGACCATGCTGTGTTCCTCTTTCTTTCCCCTCAAATGCGTGGCATTGCCACAATGGCATCTTTTTGTCTGGCCTGTCCCTATTAAGAAACAGCTGAAGCAAGTGAGGCAGCTCATTTGATTCACTGTGAATATTCTTAGCCTGGAAGACACACTTCAGAATGTCATCCCTTAAACGATGCTCTTAACTGTTTAGAAACGCTATTAATGAAGAAAAAGAAATTCTAATAATGTTATTTGACTGTTCCCCCCCCCCAGGATGCATGTTTCAAATTTCTCTAGTCTCTGGCTCATCTACCCCAGGCCGTGCTAAAGCTAGTAGTTGCAGATCAAAAAGACTGAGATCAAAAAGAAAAAACAAATCTGGGGAGACACGCATCTGTTCAGTGAGAATAGTCTTATTTGGGAAACAGTTAAATATAAAGTTATGTCTGAAATAATGTTGATTGCTCCCCTCACCCAATCCCCCAACCCCTTGGCAAAGCAGTTAGAGCCATTATCACATAGATTTTTATGGCTCAAGCTGGGTCCCTGCCCAACTATCTGTGAGTCGCTGCTGTAGTTAGACAACAGCACCGGCTTTGCCTGAATATACCTACCAGCTTTGCCAGCCTGGTGCTAACACCAAAGTGGACCCCAGTCAGGAAGAGGGAGAAGCTTGAGAAGATATGGACTGTGGGGACAAACAGCCAGATGCTAGGACAGAGGAGGGTCACAGTGCATGGTTTTCTCCGAGTGGTTACCGCTTCCTGCAAGAATGCTGAGCTCAGAGGTTAAGGGAAGTGGGGCGGTCTGATGGAGGCTGTGTTAGGGACCTGAAGGAGGGCAGAATCATGGGACTGTCACATGGAAAGCACTTGGCCCACAGTGCCCCAAAAGAGGATGAAAGGACAAACTCTATAATGCTTAGACGTCAAGCCAACGATGGATCTGACCTGTTTGGCTTTAGTCTTTATAGTGAGCTGATGATCAAGAGGGTGCTTTGGTACTGTTCCTAGGGGAGATACCGGTAAGAGGGGTGAGCCCTTCCTTGGCCCCACCCTCCTCAATAGCAGCTTGGGCTCCATGACATACTAAGGATGCTTGTGAATGTCTGTTTTCTGTGATAAACAGAGAAAGGAAACTGGCTTCCTTGCATGAGAAATGGCCTCATATTGATGGGAACAAGGACCAGCTCTGCCGATGACAGTGGGGCAGGAACCTTGCTAGAATGGTTGCACCACCTTTCCTACTGTTACAACAGCAGAATAATTTTCTAGACCCAGAGACCTTGGTCTGACCTTGACCCACATTTCCCAAGATGAATATGGCTGCCTGTGTCAACAACATGTATTCGCACAAGCATGTTCCAGTGCCTTCAAGGGCCACCTGGGACCTCTGGAGTTTATCGGGCTTGTCACAACACGGCACTGCTCATTCTTGTCACGAAAATGATACGAAAACAGAACTTGAGGTCAGCTCCCTTGCTCCTCGGGAAGGGAACCCAATTCTGCCGCTGACCAGTTGTGTGCCTCACTCACCTCTTGCTCTGCCCCAAACCCCAATTCCTTGAGAAGCTTTACTATCACAGAGGGAATGCTGAAAGGAATTCCCAAGTGGGGAAGAAAAGGGGACTGGAGAGGCGGCTCAGTGCTAAGCTACGTGCACATATGGCTCTTTCAGAGGTCTGGAGTTCGGGGTCCCCTGCACTGACATGGTATAGCTCGTACCCACATGTAGACCCAGCTCCAGGGCATCTCATGCCCTCTTCTGGCCACTTGCATACACGAGGCTTACATTTGCACTTACACACACACACACACACACACACACACACACCTGTGCAAGCTGCTGTTGTGGGTTCCAGAAGAAGAGGGGGCGCTCACTGTGATTTGTAAAAAGCTGCCTTTGGGGGCTGCTGTGGCTGAAGGATTCAGGTCTCCTGGGCTGGCTTAAGCCCTTCAGGAACCACTCTATGTTGTGTTCTATTTCCTGAACATTGGGCTTGGAGAGGGGACTCAGAGTCAAGTCCTCTGTGCAGGCAAGCAGGATCCCTGACTACCCAGGAGGGTGGCAGACAGTGGGGTGCTGCTTGGGTCCTGGGCTCCATGAAGAGCTTGGGGGAGTAGCAAGAGATTCCTCTCAGCTGCTGGTACTGAAACCAGATTTTCTGGCTGATAGCAGGTCAGAGGTAAATGGATCCGGGAGGAGATACTGTCTTACCGCTCAGGTACACAACAAACACATGTCCCAAGTTGAGCCCTAGGCTTTCTTGACCTCTCTTCTGGAGTCTTTGAGCTCACGGAAAGAAATGATCCAACATTAGCAGGGAATGCCATTCCCAAGTGCTGCCTGCTTGAACCCGCTCATAGACTCGTTCATCCGCGTGTGCATGCGCATGTGTGTGCCTGCCTCTTAATTCATACATCTCACATATTTGGCTGAGAAACATCTACAGAGTGAAAGCTGATGGGGAATTCTCTGTACATTGGTTAAAGATGCTCGGTGTTGACCCAGCCTGAGAAATGTTGGTCCTTCACTTATTTTATGGAGTGCAGTTCACAGCGGCAGCCAGGCCCAGTACTGTGTTAAAGAGTGTAATCCGAGTCCTGGTTTCTACTCATCTGGCCTCTGCTTCTGCTTGACACCTGTGCCCGAGTGTGCCTAGACTTAGCTGCTAAGCTTTCCACAGTTTCTTGAGTGTCTGCAAAAGGAAAGGGCTCGGGGATTTCCCTTTGTGCCCTTGGGAAACACTCTGACCTCTGGGTCTGAGTCAGATCCCACCTTCATCCTTGTGGTGAGCTTTATTTGTCTCCTAAGCAGGGGTTGAGTTTTGTCAAGTCCTTGTTCAGGGAACTGCCTGCCCACAGGAGCAAGGCTTTCCTGTGGGTGGAGTAATCACTGTGATTCTGCCCCAGGAAAGAAGATGTACACTGTTTAGTGGCTTCCCCATTTGCAGCCCCTCCCCCAGTAAAATCAGTTATCTCTTATCTGAGAGCACAGAGTCCCGAGGTTGTCCCTCACCCTCCAGGTCCCACATGTCAGACATTGGCTCTGGGGGATCCCTGAGCCTCCAGGCACTACCAGGTCGATTTTTACATTCTGCTACTTCTGAGGATCCTGATTTGGACACAAGGTTCAGAGATCTCAGACCTAGGACTGCAGTCAACCCTGCCCTGCTTAGTAGCTGGCAAGAACCCTCACCTGCTCTTAGCTCCAAGACCGTTTCTTCCTACTTCCTTTTGCTAGCTTATTTGAGACTTACCTTCTGCACATTGACTTGGTGAAACTCAGGTATCAGATCAACTTCCTTAGATTGAGTTACGCTCCTAGAGTTTGAAAAGTTTCTGTGTGTGTGACCTCATCATGCACCCCGGCCATGATAGCTTGTCTTCTGTGTGTTGTAAAAACTTTAGTGTGAGCTGTGACACTAACCCTTGATTCACAAGGAGGGCAGTAGGAACCGTTCCATATTGAGGGGTTTAGGTGGTTTCTATGTAAGTGCTGAAATGGAGAGTTTAAACCTGTCCCAGGCTTGGTGGCTGGGCTCAGTGTGGCACCTTCTTTTCTTGGAAGCATCTGGGCTGTCAAACTTGTCTCTTAAAGTCACCTACTGGCTTTCTCTGCATCTACAGGAAGCAAAGGCTCCGTGCAGTAGAGAGACCTGGCTGCTCAGCCTTGTGCTCCGTCCTGGTTCCTGAGACTCTGCACCTGGCCCACCCCTGGGCACGTCATGCCACACAGCACACTGTCTCAAGCTTTCTCTTCTCCCCACAGCTAGCATGCCCACCAGTGAGACTGAATCTGTGAACACGGAGAACGTAAGTGGTGAAGGCGAGACCCAGGGCTGCTGTGGAAGTCTCTGGTGAGTGTGGAGGCTGCCTGTCCTCCTGGCCCCACAGTTTAGAGATGCTAATGCTGAGGAGACACCCCAGAGGGCATAGGAGTCTTCTGGCTCTGGTAGAAAAGTAGCTGGTCTCTTAACAGGCTGCCTCCATCCCTTTGGTACCCTTCCCCTGTACCAGGGCTGTTGGGGGACATCCCAGCATCTCACATACCTCTGCCTAGGAAGTTGTCCTGCTAAGATAGAGCCTGGGGAGTGTGCTCCTTAACCCAGCCACCTGCTGTGTTCATTAGGTGCTGGTGGAAAAGAAGAGGCGCGGCCAAGACTGGGCCCTCTGGGTGTCGGCGGTGGGGGTAAAGGCCGAATTCTCCTTCCGGTTGGGTTTGGCATCTGTGCTGTGAAGGAAGAGCTTGAATGGCCGAGTTGCTGACTAGAATGTGCCACATACTCAAATTTTATTTCATCCGTGGGGCCTTCCAACCTCATCTCCAGGAGCTGGATCTGGAGGCCCCGCCATCCCCTGTTCACAGCCCCTTGTTCTGGAGCCGTGCCTGCACTACCCTTCCCTGACCACGAGGGGCACCATCCTATTAGGCTTCCAGGCTTTCTCTAGAGGATTGGGCTGCGGTAGCAGGGATTGGGGGTGGCGGGCACTGTGCTAAGAACTGCCTGCTTTGGGGAGCCCCGTGCTGTTTGGATTTGTTTGCTTCCCGCCTGTGCCCTTTCCATCTCATTCTGGTAAAGTCCAGGTGTCATTTTTAAGAGAACTCAGCCTCATTTGGGGCAGAGTTTTATAAAAATGACACACTATGTTATATGTCATAATGGCTCGTGGAGTGATTTCGCCTCTGTTCTCTTCCTGCTCTGCCCTCCCAATGACGTGAAGTCGGCTGGGAATGGATTTGCCATCCCCATTTTACAGACGAGAACACTGGGCTTTTAGGGCGTGCTATGTCCCCATCCTCACCCATTCAGTGATCAGGGGAGCCGGGATGCGGTTCAAACAGGGGCAGCCTTGCTACTGTTGAGTTGGGGGCTGCAGGCGACAGAGGCCCTCCTGGCCTCCTCTGGGGTGACAGGAGAAGAACCCCACATCTGGGCTCTCAGGGGTGCTGCCCCGCCCCATCTTGGCAATACTAGTAGCACTTGGACATTTGCTCTGCCCTTAACCAGCTGGCCGGCTGTAGCACGGGGGACCAGAGTTCTGGCTTCTGTGCATGGCTTCAGCCCTCTCTGCTTCGGCAATGGGAGCCTATGCTTAAGCCTTCCGAACGGGAGTCTGAATGTTGTTTTTCTTCCCTTTCAGTCAAGCCATCTCGAAATCCAAACTCAGGTCAGTATCATCTTTCCATTTTTCTCTCCCCACCCCCCCACCCCATGAGCTTGTGTTGGACTTTCTATGTTATGTTTTAAATTCTAACTTTTACATGGAGTTAATTGGTCTAGACTTGAGTTTAACCGTGAACCCCAAATTCCAGTCAGTCTCAGTATTACCACCCTGCCTTGGGGGAGGCAGGACAGGGGAGTCAGAGCCTGGAAACCGGCAGAGCGCAACACACAAGCAGTGTTCCGCCTTCTTACCTACCCTCCCGCTACTGCTCACAGGTTTTCCCTACAAGACAGCCCAGGAAGACATCTAAGGCATCTGGTCGTATTCCGTTCCTTGACCTGGATGCAGGCTATATGTTCACTTTATAATGTCATTGAACCCTGTGCCTGCATTTTACGTACTTTCTTCTATGTATTCTTTATCAATTACAGCATTTTCCTGCTATATACAAACAGTAGGCCAAGCCTAAATGTAACACCCAAACCAGTAGAAACTCTAGAAGAAAACAGGAAAAAGGGATTGTGACCATGGGTTAGGTGAAGATTTCTTAAAATTCATTGATCCATGTTAGAAAAAAAAGTGATAGATTGGTTCCCCATAATAATTAAAGCTTTTAGCCGGGCGGTGGTGGCACACACCTTTAATCCCAGCACTTGGGGGGCAGAGGCAGGCGGATCTCTGTGAGTTCGAGGTCAGCCTGGTCATAAGAGCTAGTTCCAGGACAAGTTCCAAAGCTACAGAGAGACCCTGTCTTGAAAAACCAAAAAACAATTCAATCTTTTGACTTTGTTTCATTATAAAATAAAAAGATAAGTCACAAACCTGATAAAAATGTTTGCAAACCATATTTGATAAAAGACTAGTATCCAATATAGAGAGAATTCTATGTAAAGATAGTGCCAATGACAGAACAGCCATGTAAAACTAGGAAGAAGATTCCAGCACTCAAGTCAGAAAGAAGAGAAAAGCATGCTATAGAGGCATGTGAAATGAACATGGTTTACCCAGAAAATGCAAGTTCAACAATACTACTGCATACTGATACAAGTAGATCAGATTCAAATGTCTAGTGATGCCAAGTTCTGACAGGAATGCTGGCGGGTATTTTTGTGCAGCGCTGGCAGGCATGTTAAATGACATAATTATTTTGGGAAAGCATTTATTAATTTCTCACAATTACATTCAAGATATGGCATAGCAGTTCCAACTCTACGGTACTGATGTAAGAGATAGACATATGTAATAATTATACGTGTTTATAGTGGTTTGAGCAGATTGTGATTTATCCATAAGGTGCAGGACTTCTCAGTGATAGGAAGAAGGGAAAACAATTCTGAGAAGGTCACTGAGATGGCTGAGTGTTGAAGGTGCCCGCTGTGACCTGAGTTCTACCCCAGGATATACATAAGTGGAGGAGAATCAGCCCAATAGAGTTATTTTTTTTAAACTTTATTTATTTATTATACAATATTCTGTCTGTGTGTATGTCTGCTAGAAGAGGGCACCAGACCTCATTACAGATGGTTGTGAGCCACCATGTGGTTGCTGGGAATTGAACTCAGGACCTTTGGAAGAGCAGGCAATGCTCTTAACCACTGAGCCATTTCTCCAGCCCCCTCAATAGAGTTATTTAACCACCACACAACATACCTCATGTGCATGTATACACACACAATAACGTTAGGTTTTTAAAAATTACTGATAATATAGCAACACTGATGAATCTCAAAAGCATTTGGGTGAGGGAAAAAAAGCCTCAAAGGGATGCCTATCACGATTCTGAAACAGAACAATGGGCGTAGAAGGCAGACCAGCAGTGTTGCTCTGGGGGTGCGGGCCATGAGCGAGCACAGAGTGATGGAAGTGTCCTACAATCTGACCAAGTGTAGACATAAAAGGAATAAACTTGCCGCGTGTAAATCGTATCTCAGCCTGACTTTGAGTCAGATTTTAGAGTTGTTTTGTTGGTCTCTGTTACCAGACCATAGATATGCTTCCGAATCTGTCCCGATTTCTCGTCTTCTGCCTCAGCTTTTGACATCCCTTCCCAGATCCACACCCCCTCCGCCATGACTCAGTGACCATACCACACTGTCCTGTTTTCATAGGTGTCTTGCCTTGGTGCCTTCACCTCCAGGGTCTTTGGCCTGACGTCTCCTCTCGGGAGACTTCCACTGCCTGTGGAGAGCTCTTGCTCATTAAGGTCCAGCCCGGCTCTTTGCTTTGCAGACAAGTACTTCTCCCTGTGCCCCGCCTTCCGTCTGGGGCTGGACATGTGTGAATTTGCAGTTATCCTTTACCAGTAACGCTTCATGCGTATCAAGGCCAGCAACCCTGGAAAAGTGCCTTTGCAGCCCCATTTTACTAGCACCAGGCACCCACATAGCCAGTGTTCAGGAATGCAGCCTTCCTACCACCCACGCATAACTGAGCACAGGGGAGTCCTGCATGTTTCCAGGGGATATGACACTGAGTCTTTTAGATGTTGTAGTTGCTTGTACCTTGTCACTGCTGTGCAAGATAAAGCCACCATGCACAGCCTTTTGGGACCACCTTACTTATGTGTGTAGGGTCACGTGTCCCGGGAGAGCTCGGCTGTAAGCTGTTAGAGGCCTCAGAAGAGTTGTCTGTGCTGCTCATCCCGCTTCCAGATGCTCTTCGTCCCATCGGAAGCTGCAGAGCAGAAGAAAGCACAGCACGACTTCCCGGGTCCGGGTCTATGTGAAACCGCCCGGTGCCGTCCTTCGCTGGCTTCCTGGGTTGCAAGAGTTTAGCACAGCCACACAGTGGAGTCAGCCGGGGTCACATTGAAGCAACCTAGATGTCCCTCCTGAGTCATGCCTCTAGAGGAAATGCCCTCTTGATGGACACTGAGACAAGCATGGCCGGAAGAGAAGGGACTTGAGACCCGGCTGGTTCTTCCCTGTGTTCCAGGTTGCTGAGCAGCAGTCTCTGGTGCCTAACTGTCCCCTTATGACAAGGAGATTAGGAGTGTTCCCCAAAGGGAGACAGGCTAAGGGAGAAAATGTCTTCCCTAATTACAAACAGAGACGGAAGGTGGGTGGGGACATGTCACGTGTCTGTTTGGTTCTGTTGGTTTTATTCTTATGAAAACACAATTCAGTATTGGATCTGCTCCTAAAGGTATATTTTGAGCATTGCTAGTTAGGAAGGGCACCTGATGACTCAGCCTGAGACACACGTCCCACTTGGCTTTGACACCCACGAGGCCCCAGAGGAAAGGCATAAACACTTCCCTAAAAAGAGAGTTTCGGTCATGGGTGGCTCTGCCACCTAATACGTTCTGATAATGATAAGCTGCTACACAGATACATATAATAAGCTGAGTGGTTCTGCCCCTCTGCCCTTAACAGATCATGTGCCCTATGGCACCTACAAGATCTCTGTGTGTGTCCCAGGGCAGTCTTGAATCTGCACGTGAGTCTGGATATCTAGATTCTTTAGCCCACTTGCAGGCGTTACATGCACGTTACATACCCACCGCATATGTCAGATCCTGGAGTTATTCATAGCAGCAGGGAAGTGATAACAAAATCCATCCAAGATGATTCTGTTGAGAGCTGCATGTGAGGACCAACAGTTTTTTATCATGGGGTCTGTTCACGCCTGTGCTGTAGCTCGTTCTTTCCGTCCTACGCCGTCTAACGTGAACCTCTCCTATTGCTCAGTAAAGTTTATTGGCCTCTGAGATGCCATCTTTGTCCGTGGTCTAGGGAGCAATGGTTTGCTTGTTTTTCAGCCGGCGCTGGCGTCGCTGGAACCGATTCAATCGCAGGAGATGCAGGGCTGCCGTGAAATCTGTCACGTTTTACTGGCTGGTGATCGTCCTGGTGTTTCTCAACACTTTGACTATTTCCTCCGAGCACTACAATCAGCCAGACTGGCTGACACAGATCCAAGGTACGGCGGGAAGGTGCTCTTCTTCTTTTGTTCTGGATTAGAGATGCTCACAGATAATTGCTATTCGGTATTATCCAAGTGAAGTGTAATGGGGTAGTAGAACATTCCAGTTAGAATTAAGAAGTAGTAGAACAATTCAGACTCAGCGAGCCCCACCCCAGAGAAGGTGTCTCGCCTGCATTATGCAATATCAGCTAACTTACACCACAACCTTGAGATAGCCCAGGACCCAGGAATTTTGGAGCTGATTCGTACCTCTCCCTGGCGCATTGGAAGCTTTATCCCCACTTTAGTATTTTTGGTAAGTGATTTAGATTCTGCAGCTTTGGGTGGCCAGAACTGGGGTGCATGGAGGTCATCCCCAGAAGAGCCCTTTCTAGACTGGACAGTTTTGAACTCTTGAGTTGTCTCTCTGCATATTCGCTTCTGCTGCCCTCAGTCTACAATGTTTGTTGCCACTGACAAATTACTTTGGGACTTTGGAGATGGCTCAGTAAGTAAAGTGTCTGCTGTACAAACATGAAGGCCTAAGTTCAGATCCCCAGACCCGGTCACCCATGTGAAAAGCTAGGCATGGCAGCTCTGTGTGATGGACAGATACCAGGGGGTCACTGGGACCAGCCTGGGTTCAGTGAGAGGCCCTGCCTCAAGGGAATAAGGCAGGGAGTAGTCAAGGAGACCATGCAGCATCTTTATTTGGCTCCTGCACATGTTCACACACACACACACACACACACACACGCTGATTAACCACACATATGCACACGTGAACACACACATCACACTTCCGCATACACAGAATATAAATCAATGAAAATAAAAACTGACATTAGGATGCCACAAGTGGTCACTCCTCAATGCCAGGTTTTATTATTTTTCTTTATTTATTTTCTCTCTATATGGGGGAAAGTGTGTGTATGGGGTGAGGGTGTTAAAGAAAAAACTAACGTGTGGTCTCAATGCACAATCTTAAAGGTTTAGCATTGGGAGGCTCAGGGACTCATGTGATAACTGTCTCTACCATTCATAGTCAGTGAAATGGAGGCCCAGAGAAAGCGAGTGACTTCTCCAGACTCACATCTGGGTTGTGGCCAGCAGCAATAAGGATGGCCCCTGTCGCCAGCACAGCAGAGAGGCTGGGGCGAGGCCTGGCCATGTCTGCCATGGGCACTGATGGAAAGGAGGTGGTGGGAGGGTGAGGAACATGCCTGCGCTTTGTCTTTCCAGATATTGCAAACAAAGTCCTCTTGGCTCTGTTCACCTGTGAGATGCTGGTGAAGATGTACAGCCTGGGCCTCCAGGCCTACTTTGTCTCTCTCTTCAACCGGTTCGACTGCTTTGTGGTGTGTGGGGGGATCACCGAGACCATCCTGGTGGAGCTGGAGCTCATGTCTCCTCTGGGGGTCTCTGTGTTCCGGTGCGTGCGCCTCCTGAGGATCTTCAAAGTGACCAGGTAAAGATGTGGTTGCTGCGCCGGTGTGTGCTTGGTTGAGGTGATGGTCTCTGGGTTTACCCCCTGCCTTGTCTTGTAGGCACTGGACTTCCCTGAGCAACTTGGTGGCGTCCTTGTTGAACTCCATGAAGTCCATCGCTTCGCTGCTGCTGCTGCTCTTCCTCTTCATCATCATCTTCTCCCTGCTGGGCATGCAGCTATTTGGTGGCAAGTTTAATTTCGATGAGACCCAGACCAAGCGAAGCACCTTTGACAACTTTCCCCAGGCACTCCTGACTGTGTTCCAGGTGAGCCCTCCCCACTGCCTCCACCCCGGAAGCTCTTGTGAGTGGAAGTCAGAGAGCCAGAACCTTTGCCTTCTTGGATCTGCCTACAACTCAGTAAGATTCAAGGATGCCATTTTATCAATCATTCTCATCCCATGGTCCTCTGGGGCAGAATTTTATGTCATGTAACTTATTTTACAGTATCTTCCACTACCTGTGTGATATGACAAACCAAAACACTTTTGTTTGGTGCTATGAGGTCTCTGGGAACTAGACTCTAAAATCCTCTTGTCATTCATTAGTTTGTTTGCTTTCTTTTATATCACAAGGCATGTTTGTAATCCATTATAATAGATCAAAGCCAAGAAGTGAATTTGGAAGCCGTATCTGGAATGTCTTGATATGTAGTCAGAGGAGTCTGGGTGGTAGGGGCTGTGCCAGCCTCTGCCCTTGGCTTATGTCCCCTGGGGGCCTGTCACCGGAAAAGCAGCTCGCAGTGCTACCTGTGGGCTGGGGTATACTGAGCCCTCCTCCCACGCTCTCAGCTGGGCCCCTGCTGTGGTCAGAACCTGACAGGTTAGCTCCCCGTGCCATCCACCCCACCAGATTTCTCTGTGATATCAGCAAACATCTAAACATCTGGTCCTGAGGAAGAGACCGGACGCGTCACGGGAAGGGCAAAAAACAGGTATTATAGTGGCTTTCCCTGGGCTCGCATCTGTGACTTTGATAAGTCACTTGTCCTTTTCTGAAGGAGCACAGAGTCTACAGAGAATGATCTGGAAGGTCTCACATGGTCGTTTGAGATTCACAGAATCACAGAGTAAACGTTCTTCTCACAACCATTTTCACCCCCAAGAAGTTTTTTTTTTCTAATAAACCTATGTATATTGGTGTGTTTGGGCATTCATGTGTGTGTGTGTGTGTGTATATAAATCAAACTATCACTTGTAATGAATTATAAAGAATGAAAAAAACTTTATGCCTAAACACTCTCATTCTCTCACTCACACACACAAAATTAAAAATAAAAATAAATTTAAAAAATTTTAAAGAGCATATCGTTGGTAAACGTACATTTTCAACATCTATTAAATATAAATACAAATTTGCATACTAATCTATATAATAAATAGAGAAGTCTTGGGGCTAGGTAAAGTTGGTAAGAACCTGCCACATATGAGGACCTATGTTTGGGTCCCCAGTACCCACATAAAGGGCTGGGCATGGCAGTTCCTACTAGCAATCCCAGTATGGGGGGAGGACAGTAGAGACAGGAGGGTCCTGGAGCTCATGATCCAGACAACCTAGCCAAATCAGTAAGCCCCAGCCAGTGAGAGAGCCTGTCTCAAACCACATGGCGAAGAGTGACTGGTGAAGACACCCGAGACCTGCTTGTATACCGTATGAACATGTACAGACACATACAACACACACACATACACTGAATACTGAAAAATGTACAGCATAGTCATCAGTTTTCAAATTAATGATATTTCGATTTTATACTTATCCTCTCCTAGAATGTTGGTTAATGTAAATATGTACGCTACAAAACAGCAGACACATGTTTACAGTCCTGTACAGAAACGTCTGCAAATTCTACCGTATTTTATATAACAAGTTGTTGTGTTGTTATTTTCACAAACCTTCGACTGAAACAGAAGTTTCTAAAATCAAATATTCGAATACAGTCCAGTTCAAAGTTACCCTACTGTGAGAGCGACCTGGAGAGGAGCTGTGCTGGGCAACAGTGTACGGCTTTGTTTTCCGCAGTTAAGCACATGTGTTTCTGTAAGAGCAGAAAACCTCGCATGCGCGGTAGAAACGCTGCTGTTCGCAGCCTGCAGGAGTCTGCAGTCCAGGCCGCGGGAGCCCAGGCCGCGGGGTCCAGGCAGGGTCCATTGGCACTGTGTGGGATGAGAGCGTGCCCAGTGTTCAGTGGGCATGCTGTGAGTTCAGACCTAAGGCTGACGGACGTTGTGCAGTGCAGCTTGGGTGACTGCTTCCAGGAGCATCTCAGGCTCGTTGAAGGTTTGATTTTTGAACTCATCTTTGTTTGCTGTGTGTTCAGAAACCTTTTACTCTTTCCAGGGCCTTTATGACCTCCTGCCACTTAAGTGACCTTGTAGGAAGTCACACCACACAGTTTGAAACCCACGATAGACTGCAGTCTTTCTTTAATAGTGGCTGCTGTTTAGTTACTATTCTTTTCTGATTTCTTTCAGGAAACACATGTTTCCTTTTCTTGCAATACATTTATATGGCACAAAATGTAAGTGTTACAAAAAGATACAAAGTGGCAATCCTTTTACCTGGCCACCAGTTCTTCCTGGGTGGTAACCACTCCTCACCAGGTTCCCTAGTACTCTTAGATAAAGGGTTGCTCACGGTCATCCCTCCTGCTTACTGTAGAGAGTTGGCACAGTAGTCCACATACTGTCCGGAGTCTTGTTTTATTTTGTTTTCATCGTTATGAAATGGGCCACCTACTTGACCCATAGAAGTGACATCCTCCTTCCAAAACCATCATAACGATGGGTGTGAGCTGCCATTGCTTGTGTGACCAGTCCCTTCCCAGTGCTCTGGTGGATGCGTCTGAATACACAGGACACACTAGGCGTGTGTGAAAGAGCAGATGTGCAGAACAAGTCCTCCATGTGGGACGTCTGGGCAAATGGCCTTCCTCGTATTTGGTCCCCTGACAATGCTCTCCTTATAGTGGAATTTATTTACCCTCGGGCAGCGGCGTGGAGGCAGCTCGTGCCTCCCTCCTTCCCTTTGCTGAGGTGGGTGTTTATCCTTCATAATTGCTGCCAGCTTGACAGGCGAAATGGTGTCTCTTTGTAATTTTCTCAGGAATGAAGTCAGGAGCCTCTTTTCTAATTATCTGCCCATTTGCTGTCTGATTCTGGTTTGCATAGAAGATACACTCTCTTCCAAGGGGGGGGTAGCATTTTAAAAACTGCAGTCTGTATTTACCTGATTGGATTTCAGAATGGACTGGATTACCAGGTATCATCAATAGAGAAGATTACATTTGAAACTGATTATTTCTACCCGAGATAGTTTATACACATTCATGTGACAGAATTTTCTGATCTGAAAATGGATAGACAAAGTTCCCTGTCTCTGAAGGCCATTTGCTGTGTGGAATACTACATACTAAGTAAGATGAATGAGAAGAACCTACAGTCAGGGTCTCCAGGAATATCACTGAGTGGAGAAAAGCCAGTTGTAGACATATGATATGCTTAAAAGCATAAGAAAAGATACCAGTGGCCCCTCTCTCTCATTCTCTTCCTCCCTCCCTCCCTTCTTCCCTCCCTCCCTCCCTCTCTCCAGCTCTGTGTGTGTGTGTGTGTGTGTATTTTAATCTATAAGTAAAGGCACCAGAAAAACAAGTAACAACATCACTGAAAACAACACAAGAAAATCACAAGAGAAAAACAACTGGGCAGTGTTGGTGCATTCATTTAATCCCAGCACTTGGGAGGCAGAGGCAGGCAGATCTCTTTGAGTTCAAGTCTGGTCGACAGAGTAAATTTCAGGACAGGCTCCAAAGCTTCAGAGAAACCCTGACTTGAAAAACCAAAATAATAATAATTATGATGATGATAAATGTTGAAGCTTCAACAGGATAGCAGATGGATCCATTTCATTGTGAGCTGGGCTATGAAAAACGCCGGAGGTCAGCGTTACCAGTGGCCTAGGAATTCTGCCATAGCAGCTGTGGTTTGAGGCATCTGCCCGTATCTGACCCCAGCCTTGTCTTCTCAGATCCTGACAGGCGAAGACTGGAATGCGGTGATGTATGATGGCATCATGGCCTATGGAGGCCCATCCTCTTCTGGAATGATTGTCTGCATCTACTTCATCATCCTTTTCATCTGTGGCAACTGTATCCTTTGGAACTATGGGACTGTGTGAGCCTTGTTCTCTCTGAATTTTCTGGTGCTTGTGATGATGGGAGCAGCTTTAGGGGTAAGGAAGACAAGTGTCTTCCCCTTGTTAGCTCCATGCTGCCTTTCTCTCCACATGGCTGATGGGAGCCATATAGTCTGAGTCACACAGACACAGGCGCCGATACAGGTGCTGGTAGATAAAGGGTTTTGTGTCATCAGGACAAGCAGGGAAGCCTGATGTTTGTTTATGATTGTTTATGTCACTGGGGGGTCACGGCTGCATCCATGTCACCCAGTGAGAGCCCCTGGTGGATTGTTGCAGTCTTTTGTTTTGTTTTGTTTTGTTTTGTTTTTGTTTTTCGAGACAGTGTTTTTCTGTAGCTTTGGAGCCTGTCCTGGAACTAGTTCTTCTAGACCAGACTGGCCTTGAACTCACAGAGATCCGCCTGTCTCTGCCTCCCGAGTGCTGGGATTAAAGGCGCGTGCCACCACTGCCTGGCTGGATTGTCGCGGTCTTGCTTTGCTCACTTGTCTTCTGTATTATGGCATGCGACCATTCTCTAGCTTGTTGATTCCTCTTCCCTTCTGAGATGGATCCTAGACCTCAGCAGCCCCTTCAGGGCCTTGTAAAGTTTGGTTGTTGTGTTTGTCTTCTCTCTAGCTTTTCCATGCCTAGCACAGGCCCTACCATATGAAGAACCTTCTTCCTACCTGTGGCAAATAAGCATGTGTACAGACACAAGCACCCCATGTAATAAGCATGTATACAGACACGAGCACCCCATGTAATAAGCATGTGTACAAACACAAGCACCCCATGTAATAAGCATGTGTACAAACACGAGCACCCCATGTAATAAGCATGTGTACAAACACGAGCACCCCATGTAATAAGCATGTGTACAAACACAAGCACCCCATGTAATAAGCATGTGTACAAACACAAGCACCCCATGTAATAAGCATGTGTACAAACACAAGCACCCCATGTAATAAGCATGTGTACAGACACCAGCACCCATGTTCTCCACACTTCTGATTTAAAAATTCCTACTATGAATGAGTCCTTAGTGGTCCAGATCCCTGGAGTCCATCCATCTCCGTGTTCTCTAGCTCTCCACTGGACTTTCTTCAGGGTGGAGACCCTAGTGCCATCTGCCCTGCTGTCCTTAGGGGCAGTGCTTTTTTCTGCATGCCCACCACATCTCTGAGTCCCCTGGGCTCAGTTCTAGTGCCCTATCCTCCAGGGAACTCCTCTGAATTCACCTCAGACTTTGTCCATGCCTCTTGTTGGTGTGCAGAGTTCACTGTCCACTGAGCTTCAGTGGGCAGTCCTCTTCCTCCCAACCAGAGGACAGCTTCATGGATCAGGAGTCGCACAGAGGCCTGTGAGGACATTGTTTAATGGATGGGTTTCCTCCAGATTGATAGCCTCTCCGGAGTCTCCCGCCACTGCTCTCTGGTTCCGTGTTGAAGCTCTTTGGAGTGTATATCACCATACTCGGTCCTTAAAGAGCCTCTTATGTTGTCTGTCTCCAACTGGACCAGATGCTCTGCTATATCATGTTTCCTCCCGGCCCCAGTGCCCAGCAGAGCTGGCCTGCCCAAGGTGCTCTGTCTGTCTTTCTGAATGAATCCACGGCACACCGCTGTTTAGGAAGTCGGAGCCATGCCTCCGGATGCAGGTGATATAGTGATCCAGATTTGCACTCCACTTCCTGCAAGTTTAGTATCGTTTCAAGGCCAGGAATGGGATTGTCTCTTCATGAGATCCATTTAGAGACTTGCTTGATACAGCTCTTGCCAGGGCTGACCCTGTCTAAGCCACCATTGCAAAGCCTGGCTGAGGAGCTTCTGTGTTTTCCATGCTATCTCCAGCCCAGGGCAGGTGCTTTCCCCAAGTTTCAGCATGTTTCCGTCCTCTTGAAAGACTTCAGCATGGCATCCATCATACCAGTCTTACCACTAGGCCCTTGTTAGCTTTCACTGATATATGTGTTCAGCAGCCCGCCTGGAAGTTTCTAATACACAGGACACACGGGGCCACAGTCTACTGCTCCTGTCTTCCTGCCCCCCAGCCCTGCTGTAGGCTGAACATCAGGCTCAAGGAAGCAGCCACCCAGCACAAGACCTTCTCGCAGATGACCTTCAACTCCCTAGGCTCCTCAGTTCATTAATACTAGTGAATAAGGACGTAACCACATCTTCTGACTCCAGGTTCTCATTAGAAAAACTTTTGTTTCTCTAAAAGCTCTACAAAACATGCAATCAGTTTTATAATTTCAAAACTTAAAAGCTTACTTGCCTGATTCATTACCATTTGCAAAATTATATTCAACCCCGAGTCTAGCCGCAGTGGAGCCTTCAGAATCCAGCCTAGCCACCCCTGGCAGGAGATCTAGCTTACCATCCACAACGGGTATCCGCAGACTGAAGAGTGGAGGAACTGACCACAGGCTCATGTTAGAGGAGAAAGCCTCCTGCTGTTTTGTGCGATGAGATTATTGCAATCACATGTGGCCTTTGAAGGCCTCTGGTTTGTGAAGGAATCCCTTGAATATGTATGTTACAATGTATGCTTTCAAAGAGAAGAAATCACGCTGCGCTCCATGAAGGTATAGCAGTATATAAGCAAGGAGACAGTAAAATGTGTGTTTCAGGGGGTCTCTGTGGATGTCCAGGAGAATAGGTGTCTATGCTTTTCCCTTGTTTTTAAAGGTGGGATTTTACCAGGTTCTCCAGTTGTACTGAGTATCACTCTAGGGTCAGTCACCCGCTCCCAACCGCCACAAGCAGAGGGGTGTGTGACATTGCCATCATCAACTGCTGCAGTTAAAAACACGTTGTTCCTTAAGATTTTCAAATCAGATATCCTGCTGAACGTGTTCTTGGCCATTGCTGTAGACAACTTGGCTGACGCTGAAAGTTTGAACACTGCTCAGAAAGAGGAGGCTGAAGAAAAAGAAAGGAAAAAAATTGCCAGGTAATTCTGTTTGCACGGAGGCGTTTCCTCGAGGTGCTGGGAGTGCCCAGCCATGCTGCAAGGGGTGCTAGGGACTCAGCCATGCTTCCCAAGAACTGAGGCGATTATGGGTGACCACGTGGTACCAGGTGAAGAGAAGGGACTCCTAGGTAGAAGCCAGGCACGGGACTCTTATCCTCAGAGTGAAGAACAGAAGTCACGCATCTCTGCACTTATAGAATCCCTGCAGTGAGTTTTGGCGTTGTGAATTAAATGTTACGTCCAGCGCTGATTAGCTCTCGGCCGAGGATTTTAATAAGATGAGCTGTGGAACGGCTCCGTTGCGTTTGATGAACAGGAAGCCCCGGGTGTGGGTTGCCCTGCCGTCTTTGTCATCAGTGTTTCCAGTTGCGTTCTGGTCCCTCTTCCAGCACTCTTGATTCAGGATCCTGGCTACCCCTTCGGTACACAGCAGGGTGGTTATTCGGTTTCTTGTGTTCTTTTCTTGGTAGAAAAGAAAGCCTCGAAAACAAAAAGAACAACAAACCTGAAGTGAACCAGATAGCCAACAGCGACAACAAGGTATGGTTTCCAAAATAACTTCTCTGTGTTTCAGAGTGATTCTGTACCACTTACACCGTGGAAGCATCTTTGAGTGGGACATTCCGCTGTGGAAAATACAGCCTACAGTATAGGAACTGAGGTTTCTGATTGAGTTAGAGAAGGAGCGGATTTGTCAACATTATACCATAGGATGTGGACATTCGAGCAGTTGGGCAGCTTGTTTTGTTTTGAATTGCAACTACATGGTCAGATGTAACCCATGGCTGTGATTCTGTTAGTGTCTCCTTAGTGGGTGTTTCAGTCAGGGTTTTAGTAGACGACTGTTCCCAGACATGACCTTGGAGTCCAGGTGTGCTGAGAGGCTTCAAGGCTGCACTCTAGCTTCATCACACTGATGAGAGGCTCTGGACATTTCTGTGATGTATTTGTTCATCAAATTGATAAATCCTGAGTGGAGAGTTGCATATCAAACACTAGACTACCTCCATATATCACAGTCTAACTGAGAGCCAGGAATCTAGATATGGTTCTCACACGGCGTATGTGCCTGCACTGGCATAAGCAAAAGGAGAGCTACAGACACTGCCCGCTAACTGGGACCCGAGTAGTGGCCTATCTCTTTCCTGCTCTTGGGCCTTTTGACTGAGGCAGAATCTCCAACTGCTATCTCTGCACACGTATGCGTGCATGTGAGCACACACACACACACATACACACACACACACACACACACACGCTTACGCATAAGAACCCTCATACTGCCGAATGGTAGACCGGCCCTCTGACTTTGGCCCTTCGAAGCACATTAAGTCAGCATTCCCTCTCCTGTCCTAGGTTACAATTGATGATTATCAGGAGGAGACTGAAGATAAGGACCCTTACCCACCCTGTGATGTGCCAGGTATGTGGGCCAGAGAGGCCCAGAGGTTTGAAGATGGGGACGAGGATTCCTTCACACTGGGCTGCTGAGGCCACCAAGGCCATGGCCCCTTTGTCTTAGAGAGCAGTTTAGCTCTGTTTTTCCCCAAAGTCACAGGCAGCGCAGATGGACTTAAATCCCGGGTTGCGGAAGAGGAAGAGGGACGGATAGGCACAGCTCTTGCTGGAGAAATGGTTGTCGGGAGTCAAAGCCTGGGGACAAGCAATGCCTGTGACCGGAAATCCACAGACCTTCCAGCTAAAACTGAGCAAGGGGGTGGTGGGGAACCAGACGGATGTTGGGAGGATGGCAGGGAGGCTCTCTCCTTTGTCTGTGGCCATACTGCGCCCTGGAGGATGTCTCCTTCCCATGTTTCATAGCTCAGTGCACCAGACGTGGATGGGTGTTCCGCCCATGCGCATGCAGCCCGTACTCTGAAGGAAAGGGGGAGGTTTCGGTTGCTGGAAGCCGTAGATGTTGTCAGTGTGTAAGCCACGTTTTAATGTGACGTTGAGAACAATAGTTCAGACCCATATGTAATCTTTCACCCCTATAAAAACCATTCCATTTAAAGTAGGTGAAGAGGAAGAGGAGGAAGAGGAGGATGAGCCTGAGGTTCCTGCTGGTCCTCGTCCTCGCAGAATCTCAGAGTTGAACATGAAGGAGAAGATTGCACCCATCCCCGAAGGAAGCGCTTTCTTCATTCTTAGCAAGACCAACCCGTAAATACTTTCTTCCTAATTCCATCGCTGTCCCCTCTCTACAGTGACTCTTGAGGGTAGTGAGGGTGGAGTAAAGAAAAGTGGTTCACTGCCCCCCTTTGACCCTGAGTGTTCCTGAACCCCACAAGTTCCCCTCAACCCCTCCTCTCTTCCTTGCCTTAGACATGCATTTAACCTGAGGAAGTGCCCTGTTCCCGTGGGGGTGTGACAGAGTCCTGGAAGGAGCCTGCTCTAGAATCCCTACCCCCACCTCCCTACACGGGAAGAGCCATAGGGCAGTGTCTAGCTCTGTAAGGTGTTATGATGGGGTCCATAGCTCTCCTGATGTGTACACTGGCCACCTCTGGCACCCTTTCTTAACTAGTAGATCTTGTCTTTTTTTTTTTTTTTTTTTTTTGAGACAGGGTTTCTCTGTAGATTTGGAGCCTGTCCTGGAACTAGCTCTTGTAGACCAGACCAGGCTGGCCTCAAACTCACAGAGATCTGCCTGCCTCTGCCTCCCGGTGCTGGGATTAAAGGCATGCGTCACTGGCTGAATCTTGTCTTAATATGCTTTGTGGAATAAGAATTTGGTCTGTAGGTTCTGCACAGCATCTTCATGTTCAGATCCTTTTAGGTGATTTTCCCCCCTGATGAGTTTTATGGTATTGCTCACAGTGCTTTATAGGGTGTACATGTTTGACTCAGCACTATGAAAATGCTTAAAATAGCATTTCTCATATTAAAATGATAGGTGCTCCCCAGGGACATGGGGATGACTCATAGACTGGGGGAGGAAGAAGTCTTGTTTACTAGCTGGTTTCTAGGTTTAAATCGTCTGGGGTTAAGTGGGCTGCCAGGGGAATAGGTAGCTCCTGGAAGGTTTCTAGAAGAATTGCCGAAGTTCTTGGCTGTCAGGAAGGAACACTGTGCGATTCACTGGCCCTGCCGAGACTCGGGTGGGAAGCAAGGCAGGCTCAAGTCCTTAAAACATTGACAGTTTCATGATCTTTACAAAATTAATTTGTTGATATTGTGTGTGAATGGAGGAGGGCACATTTGCCACCGTGTGTAGAGTTGGAGGACAGCTTTACAGGTGTGGTTTTCTCTCCGCTTTGTGTTGGTTCTGGGGTTAAACTCAGGCTGTCAGACTTGCATGCAAAGTCTTTGCCTGCGCAGTTATCTGGCCCACCCTGACGATCTCTATACAGCTCCTCACTGAGCATCCTTTTAAAAGAAATCAACAGAAAAGACTGGTGCTGTTGGTGGTGCCTGTAGTTCATAGTGTGCGTGCGTGCGTGCGGGGTGTGTGTGTGTGTGTGTGTGTGTGTAAGGAATGGGTTCATTTTCCCAGAAGACAAAAGTACCCCTGTCCTCATTGTCTTAGAACGTCTTCTCCAGGCCCAGCTACTACAGTGTGCAAACCTTCCAGGAAGTGCACAATGCCGAGTAAGCCAAGATGGGGGAACTTGAAATGAGGGGTCACCATCATATAAAAGTGACTCAGTTTGGAAATTAAGTTATTTTTCCCAAGGGAAAAAGTAACTCTTTAGATCTGAATATTGAGAATAGGATGTTTTGACCCGGCCCCATGGCACCGCAGGGGTACAGGAGAGGTTCTGATGCTCTCCACGAGCCATCATGAAAGACCTGGCTCTGGGTTGAGAGACCCAGCTGCCCTGCTTGCTTCTCGGGGTTGCAGGATTCAGTGAGAAATCCATCACAGAGTGCAAAGAGAGCCTTGTGTGTGAACAGACAATACAGCACTTCTGCTTCACCGCGTAAGGAGTACCTGTGGATCGGTACTGAATTAGAAATAGGACATTGATGGGCCAGTGAAAGGGCTCAGTGGGTAAAGGTGCTTGCTGCCAATTCTGAGGGCCTGAGTTTGATCCGTTCATATCCATATGAAAGGAGAGAACTGACTCCCAAAAATTATCTTTTGAACTTCACATGCATACTGTGGGATCTGTGCCTCCCCACCACACACACACACACACACACACACACACACACACACACACATGTAGAGGGGAGAGGGAGGTGAGAAGAGAGTGAGAATAGGCAGAAGTAATAAAGTGTTCTAAAAATAGGACATTTATGACAAAATTTTCAGACAGCAAGAGACTTCAACTCTCTCTTGTTGCAGGTCATATTTGCAAGACAATTCCTTTGTGGATAAAGAAGGAAATGTGTTCTAGTCTTTGTGTTAAAATAAAAACTTGGGGCCAGTTAAATTCGACAGTTTAGTAGAGCAGCCGTCAGACAGAAGCCATCCATGAACTGTGTCCTGCAGTGTGGAGATGCGATCATGGACAGACTCCAAAGTGAAGGAGCGACCCCTGCGATCCCTTGTCTGGCCACAGCACTGCCTGGGCCGTACTTGAGCATGGGCTGATCGTTTGGTGGCCCATGATTGGCCCGAGACTCGGCGTCTGTTGCAGGAATGTCTTCCTGTGCTAGGCCTCCAGTTAGTTTGCAGCTAAGTTGGGTTGTAGTTTGTTGTGTAGTTTACTCAAGGAACTTAATTTGGCCCAGTCTTCTTTCATAAGTCAGGCTTTATGCTGTGGTAGAAAAAAAAATTGGTGGTAGAAATGCCTGGATTTGAAATCTGCCTTGGTCCTTACTAGCTTCATTACCTTAACATATCCTTCATATCTATAAACTTCAGTTTTCTCATATTTTTATGTGTATGATTGTTTTGCTTGCCTATATGTCTGTGTGCTACATGTATGCAGTGCCCACAGAGGCCAGAAGAGGGCATTTTGGGACTGGAGTTACAGAGGTTGTGAGTCCCCATGTAGATGCTGGTAACTGAACCCAGGTCCTCTGGAAGAGCAGCCAGTGCTTTTAACCACCGAGCCACCCCTCGGTCCCCAGTCCCGCCTTTCATCTTTTGGAGGACAGTAACCTCATGTGTAAGGATTTGATGAAATGGTCTCTGTGGAACTCCCAGCCCCAAATTGCTCACACCACAGGCTAGCTGTAGGCTTTGTGGGGCTAATGGTGGGCCAGCCCCCTCCTGGCTCTCCTCCAAGAAGCCCTGCAGCCTGGAGGAGCCCTGCAGGCTCAGGCCGACATCGATGTGGTGCCTTTCTCGACAGGATCCGTGTGGGCTGCCACAAGCTCATTAACCACCACATCTTCACCAACCTTATCCTGGTCTTCATCATGCTGAGCAGTGCTGCCCTTGCAGCCGAGGATCCCATCCGCAGCCACTCATTCCGGAACACCGTAAGCCTCTGAGAGAGGAGATGTGGGTGGGACTGCCCTGGGGGTCAGCTCCAGCCTGGTTACGCCAGGGGCCATCCTGGAAGGGGCCCAAGCATGGGAGCCTGGGGCTAGGGCTTCTCAGTAGGTGTGCCGAGGGCTTGCTTTCTCTGGACAAAGCTGGCGGAGATGCTGACTTACTTCGAAGCCTCTGCCCTACTGCCAGTGTCTTCAGGGACCTCTTTGCTCCTTTTCCCTTACACTGGGGTTTCTCTTTCCCCATCAGAGGCATGGTGATGACTCCTTAGAGGTTTAGGTCTAAGGGGAGAAGGTGAACTTGAGTCCCAGCATGCCGTAGGTCAGAGACCTCTGCCCTCAGGCTAGTGAAAAGAATTCCTTCTCTCGTGGGAATTACATGAGGTTGCTCAGCTACTCTGCTGGTGAGAAGCATGGGTCAGGAGAAGATGGGGGCAAGTTGAAAGGGGCAACAGGTGAGGGTTAAATTTTCAATTCTTTACCCAGGGTTGTAGCTTACAGATGGGGCCATGGTACATCCACATTAGAGCATACCTGTTTCTAAATTAGTGTTTGCTTCAGGCTCTCCTTCTTAGTGGTTTATATAACTCAGCCCTGAAGAAACTCCAGAGACATATTCAGATAACTATGGGCCTGTCCAGTAACCGCCAAGGCGCTGCCCAGGAGAGGCAGCGGGAGCCCAAGGCTGTCACAGCTGCCTGTCTGCTCTGCACGTCAGCTCAAGAGAGATTTTGGGATTAAGACACACTGACCCATCAGTGCCCCCGGCTTTGCCTTGATAATCACACCCGGCTTTGCCTTGATAATCACACCCTCATACTGTAGCTCCTGGTTTCAAGTTCCTGTCAGGAGACAATGACTAGGACTTTCCCCTGAGGCTCAGGAGGAGTCCCTGTCAAGACAAAGGCACCGAGTCCGCCTCAGCCCACCCTGACAGGCACGGCTTTGATTTAGAGATTCTGAAGGCTAGCTTCATTGTGCATTCCAATAGACAGAGCACCTCTCTGTTGTGGAGTTCCACCAGGAAAATGAAGCATGAGGCAGAAAATGTGTTTGGAGACAAATCCTGTTATCACAGGTCAGGAGCCAGTCCAGGCTAAGTGTCCACGAGGAATGATTTATGTTTCTTCTTATCATAGTCTTTTCTCCATGCATCTGTTGACTTGTTTTCCTATCTTCTTAGACAGGTGTGTGTGTGTGTGTGTGTGTGCACGCGCGCACTGCTGTTACATCACTGCAGTGTTTCATTTGAACAGTAGCTTAGTTTTTAGTGGCAAGGGAAAGAGAGGCTGCGTGAAGACAGTCCTTCAGCCTAAGACCTCAGATTCGCCCTGGGTGTCACAGAAGTGTGACGGCCAGGTTCTTTCAGTAACAGAGGAGGGAATGAGGAAAAGGTGGTTGGGACCTGATAATCAGCTTGACACAGAAGTCCTCTAGCGATGTCTCGGAGCCCAGAAATGGACTCCCGACTTCCGTAGAAGATGGGAAGAGGCAGTGTGTGCTGCAGTGGTAGCTCCAACAGAGGAGACATAATGAGAAGAGTAAACCTAAATAGTCTCTCCAGTCCTCCCAACACTGATACCTTCAGTTCTTAAAGCTGTAGATGGGCTGGCGAGATAGAGCAGCAGGTGAAGGCGCTGGCCACCATGCCTGACCACCTGAGCCAAGTCCCTGGGACTCACAGTCAAAGGATAAAAGTGATAGCTAAAAGTTGTCCTCTGACCCCCATGGGTGGGTGGATGGATGGATGGATGGATGGATGGATGGATGGATGGATGATGGATATAGACAGATAGACAGACATGCAATAAAGCCATTTCCATGAGATCAGCACACTACACAGTCGTGTGTACTGGCAGCCTTGGCTGTCATCTTTCTATTTGAGAGTCATAGTGTCAGCAGTACACCGAGTAACTCTGTTGGAGCAGTCAGACTTCACTTGACCTGCCTCTGAACCTTGAAGGATCAAGAGCTCACAAGACTCATAGATACTAGGTGGGATTCAGGGATGCTGGTAGAGTAGCCTATACCAAACATTGAAACTCAAGGTCAGTCTATTCTTTCTATGGGCCCAGAAAGGCAAGGACCAGTCTTGGGAGAAAGCAGCGTCGGGTATGGAATGTGGCAGGAGGAAGGCACTGAATACAAACCCTGCCTCACAAACTCAACCATTCTGGCGTATGAGGGTGGGGTGGGCAGATCACATGATAACTAAATCGTCCTGGGCCCACAGGGACACATGAAACTTTTTGACTTGATTTTATGCCATTAGTATCTTGTTATTTATATTTTGAATTTTTAAAATGTTAGCCTTTATGATTCAGGGAACGGATCCCAGGCCTCACTCTCGGGTAGCAAGAGCATCTCGCACTAGGCTGCACCCTCAGCCACACCAGCCTTTCTCCACTAATCTGGAGCACAGCTAGATGGCAGCCTCTTTCACTCAGCCACATTCACAGCTCACAGACACGTGTAGGATTCTCAATTATCAGGGGCTGCTAGCACTGGTAGTTCACCCAGAGGGAAGGCTATGAACACAGGACTTTGAGAAATCGGCCTCTGTGGGCCAGGATAGGAGAAGCCAGTCGGCCTGAGCAGGCAAAGGAAGTGAGGCCCCAACATTCCCTGGTGGTCACAAAGAGGAGCCCTGCATGGGTGAGATGGGCCCTTCGTGTGTCTCAGCCCTCCTGAAGATGTTGGGAGAAGGGTCTCTGGCCACAAGTGGGGGGTTCTGCCCATGGGCAGTGATCTGCCGCAGCTTACCGGGGTGCCTTGTTCTGATTGCCACGTGTTGTGCCTTGCAGATACTGGGTTACTTTGACTATGCTTTCACAGCCATCTTTACGGTTGAAATCCTGTTAAAGGTAACGCATTTCCCTTGACCCCCTCTGCTAATGCAGCCACCGCAGTAACGGTCGCGTTCTTCGCTTCCCTTCCAGGTGCTAGGCTATGCAGACTATGTCTTCACTGGTACTTTTGCATTTGAGATCATTTTGAAGGTAACGGGCCAGGCAGCTGTGTGATGCGGCCCGCTCCTGTGGAAGGCACAGGAGAGACGCGTGAAGTGCTTTCAACTTTTTTTTGCTCTTCTGTGGTGAAGCTCAACTTTTTTTTAACTACAGGATATTTTTCCCGTGACCATACCAATGTGTTTTTGCAGTTTTTCTTTTAGCTTTGAGTGCATGCAGGAGCTACTTTGGCTTCTCATTTTTAGTTGGAATTATACTTTTGTTCCTTTAAAAAAAAAGTCCTCTGAAATTTGTTCACTACTAATGACATAGGACTCTGTGTGAGCTTCCCTTTCCCCTTCCTGACATCAGGTAAGAGGAAACGCACTCATGCTATGGCAGGAGCCACCCTCTCCTTGCTCCTGGGACTGCAGTGTGGTCCCTGTGTCATGAATAGGAGCACACTTTTTGCTTGCAACAGGTCTTGCAAGATAAGTTGGGTCTACTTGTGTGGAGATGTCCTGTATCTGTTGCAGTGGGATGGGCTTACATCTGCACAAACCAGCGGTGTATCTGAATGTACTGCCCATGCATGCCCTAACAGGTGACATCATTGTGTGTCCTCTGTCCTGACTGTGAGCACTCCAGGGGGAAGTTCCTTCCTAGATGATCAGAGGTCTGGAGGCACAGCTAAGAGCCTCCAGGAGTTGGGCTTTCTGATTCGATTGTTACAGCCAACTCCTCGTGGGAAGAAGCTGAGAAATGAAGCATTTTTAACATAGTTGTCTTTAAAGTATTTGGAAGTTTCTGTGTGTGCACCTTTAAAAAAATGTACTTTATGTTGGGCGACTGGGGATGCGGGCTCCTCACAAAATCTTCTGCTGAGGAAACCTCTATTAAGGTGGGCAGGGAGAATCCCCTGTGTCACTGATGATGAGTTCAGAACCACCCACCCAAATATATTCAGTTCTGTTTCAAATCTAAGAGAACTAGAAGTTTTCTTACCTGAAGGTAAGCAAGCCAGTATTTTCAGGTTTAGTCCTCCCTTCATCATGGCGTAGCAGTGGCCAAGGCTTACAGCCCTGCGGTAAAGTCTGTGGTGCAAAGCACCCAGGACCCCACCCCAGGTCCTTGTTTTTGCCTTTTGCTGCCTCTCCCTTAAGCTGAACGAAGAAGCCTTATTCCACAGGCGACCTGAGGTTCTGTTTACCATCTGCCTTTCTGAGTTGTCAGATGAGCACTCAGTCATGGGCTTTGGGCCAAATAAAATCCTGGTTAATACTGTATCTTCCCACCTGGAGAACTTACCCTTTGAGCTCTTCCTGTTGCCAGCAGAAACCACACCAGAGCGCCCACTCTGTTTGTTCACTGCTTAATGTGCAAACGAACCTGGCGCTTAGTTGTAGCATCATCCAGCCACCTCCTTGCTACACCTGATATTACCGAGTCTCTCGTCTTGGAGAGACGGGGGACTGGGAAATCATTACAACTGGAACAACTAAGTTAAGGGGGAAAGGACCCCAGGAGCCCAGGAGCCCAGGAGCCCGGTGTTGCCTCCAGCTCCCGCTGAGGGGGTTTAATGAAGGCAGTATGTGCTCCATGACCTTAGAGAGGCTAGGCCAGCCCTGGATAGGTAAGCTCAGCTTGGCATTCTCATAGCCACATGCAGCCTGTCCTAGGCAGGCTCTTTGCACGTGCCAGAGTTGTATTCTTACTTGAATTCTCTCACTGGACGGCTACCCCTTTCCATTCATTTGTAACCTACTTTGAAGTAGGTCTCACAGTCACTCAGTCCTGTTGTGCTTGTCTTCCTGGTGGGCAGTCACTAACAGAGTGGTGCTCCTGTCAAGATTTTGTGAAGAGCCCAGGGTTTTTTTGGTTAATGGCTTTGGACCCTGGAGGGGAGGAGGAGGAAGTAAACGGTGCATGATTCTGTTTACAGATGACAACTTTCGGAGCTTTCTTACATAAAGGGGCTTTCTGCAGGAACTACTTCAATCTGCTGGACATGCTGGTTGTTGGAGTGTCTCTGGTGTCATTTGGGATTCAGTAAGTATTCAGAAGGAATTGAACCTAATTCATTCAAGCTGGGTGCCGTCTGATGACTCCAGCCAGGATGGCTTTCCTTGCCCCGCGTCAGAAAGCGCTGGGGCCATTCCTGCTTTCCTACTTCTGTCTCTTTCTGTGTCCGTTTGTCTTGTACCTACTGCTAGGTTGAGTTTATTGTTTCTGTGAAACTGGCTTGCATCAGCAGATGAAAAACACCTCGACTAGGAGAGAGCAAACTGGGTTCTCCTCGGGCCTGGTCCGAAACTCGGGGTCTCCTCTCGGGGTGGCAGTTTTCTTTCAGTGCAAGAAGAACTTGGCCTTGGCGAACTCTTGGGACCCCTTCCACTTCCTGTGTTTGCAGGATACATAGCTGCGACAACCTTTGGGGGCAGCTAAGAGTTTCTGGTGGGGCTGAGCGCTGCCTTTTTACCCTATGCAGTCCCGGGGGCCATCAACCATGGTTGCAGCTTCTGCGACCTCACTTAAGCCTCCTGCTGGCCTGTGAGCAATCTCTGCTCTGGCCCTGCTTGCTAGTACCCCAGTGTGAGCACACATGCACATAATAAGTCCCATAGCTAAAGGGAACTGGAGAGGACTATGAGCAAGGCACAGTGAAAGCTCTGATCTAGACCACTCTGTGGGAAGAAGGACGGTTTATTTGAGCATCAATGGCTGGGTTGCCTCTGGGGTGGGGCAGAGAACACTGACTGGAAGGAAGAGCCAGCCTTGTCAGTTTTCTGAGAATAGGTAGCGGCAGGAGAAGGGGTGTCAGCCAGAACGGTCTGAGAATTAGCCGGTGGGGCTTGGTCTACTGCAGGCTGTTTGGGTTAACCAGGAACCCTCTGCACGAGGTAGTTGACCATTGGGGCAGATAAAGGAAGTGATGGCTTTTCTTGACAAATAGAAACCCAAACTTCTGAGGAATGTTAAATTTAGGTTATGTTTCCTAAGTTAACCTAAGTTTAGTTAACTTAAGTTTCCTTCTGCTTAGCCGGTCAGCGTACAGCGTGAGCTGAGCCCAGGCTGTCAGTGAGGACATTGTCAGCAGTACTGCTATTTTGAGGCCCACTTTGGCCCTAACAAGAACCAAGGATTCCGGCCTAGAGTGGTCATCCTTGTTGTGGCTGCAGCTGCTGCCTGGGGAAGAAGTTCTGGATTCATTTCCCAGCTGAACCTTCGATCTAATCCTTTCACAGTTCTCACCAACACTCAAGCTGTCCCTGCTCTTCCCAGCTTTTCCTCTTGCACACTTCCTCCCTAGCAGGTGCTGCAGCCACACCCAACTGATTAACTCAAACAGCCCGCAACAGATCAAAGCCCTCATGCCAACTCTCAGGCTGTCTGGGCCTCTCCACTACCTGTTGTTCCCCTCAAGCTAACAGGCTGTCTGGGCCTCACCACGACCTGTTCCCATACAACTGATGAGGCTCTTCCTGCCACTTGATGCAACCTCACTGTGAGGCCTTCCCAGCTACCCCTAAGGTCATGCCCTCCTTCCCTTCCTTGGAGGAGAACACCATTTACCCCCGACCCCGGGATTTGCGCTGCTTAGGGGGTGCTGCCCATGTCTCCTACCAGATTTAATGCCCTAGCATAGGTCCCCAAACTTAAACACTGAAATCTAAATGTCAGGAGACTAGTGTTTACATCAAAATAATGAGGTCAGTTCCTAAATGCCTCTGTGAAGACAAGTTGTGTGCCTGATGTGGGGCCACTGTCGGGGCCCCCGAGCTCCCTCAGGAGCAGGAGGCAGGAGGCCTGCTTGGTGGCAGAAAGGAGCAGGACTGACTGAAGTCCTGAAGAGAGACCAGCTCAACTCCACATGGTTATGTAATGTCATTAAAGAGATGGCCACATGATGTCACTGATGTCCAGGCTCCCATCCTGCCCTGCGACGTGCCGTTTGCTTTCTTACCTTTACCTCTGTCCTCCCTCAGATCCAGCGCCATCTCCGTTGTGAAGATTCTCAGGGTCCTGAGGGTCTTGAGGCCCCTCAGAGCAATCAACAGAGCAAAAGGACTTAAGGTATTGACCCCTCTCTTGAGTGAGGCTAGCGCGGGTTGGGGATGCCTGCAGTTACTAACTGTTCTAGTCTGGAGATGATGAGCTGAGGCCTTTCCACCAAAAAAGCTGCCCCGGCCTAGTGCTGTCATTGTGAAAACAAAATCTGGCTCGGCAGGTAGGAGCACTTGCTGCACAAGCACTAGGACCTGAGTTCAGATCCCCAGATCTATTAAAAAGCCACGCATGCTCTCACACTCTTGTAACCCCAGCGCTGCGTGAGCAGTGGCTGAGAGAGCAAGGGGCTTCCTGGTGGCTGGCGTAGCTCTGAGTTCCATGAAAGACCCCGTCTCAAGAATGTAAAGTGGATGCTGATACAGCAGGACATGCACTGTCCTTTTCGACTGTCTTCCATGAACAGGCATGCACATGGGGACATGGATCCACATACCTCCACACAGCAAAATTACTTTCATTTTACTAATGGGCGATATTGGTCATTGCAATTGCAATAGTTGTTACTCCTTTACCAATAGCATCTCTCCATGTTTGTTTTAAGTTGTACATCATTCTCCTATGGGTTATACAGCAGGCTAAAGGGTTGACGCCTCCGTGAGGTCTTTCGGGGATAGGCGTCTTGTGTACATATGTGCAGGTGGTGTTTCTTTCAGTTAAACCAACTTCTTTCGAGGAAACCCAAGAAAAGGCACATAAAAAGTGTGCTTGGACCAGGGATTGGCTCAGTGGGTTAAGGCACCAAGCCTGATGACCGAGTTCAGCTCCTGGAACTGAACAAGGAGAGAACCAGCTCATACCTGTTGTCCTCCACATACACACATGCATGTACATACATATAATAACTAAATGTAATAAAAATTTAATAAAAATAAAAGCACACATTGTATTGACAATACTCATCAGTGGGCAGCCAGCAAAACCAGGCATACGGTTGGAACAGTTAGATTCTCATATCAGGAGGCACCCAAGCGTAGAAGCTGCCTGGCGTTGACTTATGACTAAAACTCCTGTTTAAGGAGGGGTAGCAGCCTTCCATACTCTCTCTGTTCTCTCTCCCCAGCACGTTGTCCAGTGTGTCTTTGTGGCCATCAGAACCATCGGCAACATCATGATTGTCACCACCTTGCTCCAGTTCATGTTTGCATGCATTGGGGTCCAGTTGTTCAAGGTATGGGGAACCCTTCACCTGGGGCTGGGATTGGTTTCTATAAGAAGAGCCCTCCATTGACTCTCCGTCTGCTTTTTGTATTTAGGGGAAATTCTACCGCTGCACAGACGAGGCCAAAAGTAACCCAGAAGAATGCAGGTGGGTATCCCTAGGGCAGGCTGGGGAAGCTGGAGGAAGAAATAGAGTCACTCACATTAGCACTTCAGGGGTTTGGGTCCAGGAACGAGAGGCCTGCCTACTTTGCTCATGCCTGCCAGGATGGTGATCTTTTACTTTGTTTCTGTTCCCAAGTCCTGGCGCAATTTAAGTGACGTGAAATTACAGTGTAGTCACGTTTGAGAGCCAGCACCTCTCTTAAGGTTTAAAACATTTTTATCCACCCCAAAAAATGAGTGGATGGCTCTAGCTGTTCAGTATAGATCTTATAAACTGGGGAAAGAAATCCTGAAATAGCAGTGACCAGGGGTCACCAGTATCTTCCCTGCTATCCGAGTGGACTTTGGATGGTGTTCTCCCAAGCCAGACTTGCAGCTCGGTTCCCAGTGTTCAGGAGTGGGCTACCCTGTTCTACAAGGCTTGGAAGATGTCTTTGCACCTGTTCCTGTTGCCCACATTTTGGACATATTTCTGTTCACAATGGCCAGCAATGGAGAAATAGCAAGAAATGTTCACACCTTATACTCTAAGATGTTCAGTAAATACAGAATATTCTCAGTCCATTCGAACACTGCCCAGAGCTTAAGACTCCAGAAAATCTGGGTCCCGTATGCATTGGTTCGGGTTTCCTTGAACAACTGATGTGACCATGGGGCATCAGATATAATCTTCCTATGACAACACGTGGCTCCAGAGATGCTGTTGGCCTGGACCGAGGGACGCAGAGCACCGCCCCCTCACCGAGCTGATCAGCTCAGCCATGGTGTCCTGTTGTGGGCCCCTCCCCCAGCTGCCTGTCCCTGTGAAGTAACAGCAGTAGGCTTTACCTTGTGGCTTCCTCCCACAAGCACAGTTCTGTAAGAAGTGGTGTGTGACATTGATTACAGAATTCTTTTGGAAAGAAGATTGAGGATATCAATGGTATGAGAGGGATGAGATTTGTTGAAACTAAAATGTGTATAAGCGTATACATTGGCTTGCTTCTCAATACTTTGTGGCCAAAGTATTGGTTCATGTACAGTATTTCTAGACTCTCTTATGTGAGAAGCATTGACTGTTGGGTCATGTCTGACTGCTAACAGGGGCACCCTGGGTCTCCAGCCACTCCTACCCTAGAGAGTGCACTTTCCCCTAGTTGTTACCGGCGAGTTACCTGAAGTATAGAGCAGACTAAACGTGGAGGAGCAAAGGAGAAACTCCATCTGGGCTGTGCTCTGGTGTGTGGCCTGGCTGAGGCTGCATACGATTGTTCTGACCCGATGCTGTCATATGTGAAGCTGAGGCCACTCCAACTCCTTTCTTCTCTAGGGGGCTTTTCATTCTTTATAAGGATGGGGATGTCGACAGTCCCGTGGTCCGTGAGAGGATCTGGCAGAACAGTGATTTCAATTTTGATAATGTCCTTTCGGCCATGATGGCTCTCTTCACTGTCTCGACTTTCGAGGGCTGGCCTGCGTAAGTACAAAGAATATCCAGTCTCCACATGAGGCCCCTGCTGGCTCCTTGGGGACTCTGGGCTGTCATCTTTCCAAAAGAGGGGGTTCTACTTTTGCTCTTCGCTGCTAGCAAGCTTACCCGTGACTAGCTTTGGGCAACCATTGCATCATTTCTTGCTCATCGTGGCTCCTCCATCTGAACAGGCAGGCGTTAAACATCTGCATCTTACTTCTGGCTTCAGTCGCGAAGGCCTGGGGCAGCATCTCTGGGTGTGGTTAAGGAAGTCCTGAGAGGCATTTGCTGTATAAACTGCTGTTGGCAAGTGCCCTTCTGGTGTTCTTAGAGAGTATTTGACAGCATCCAAACTGTCATTCTCTCACTCACTGTGATACATCATGAACACTAAGGTGTGCCAGGCATGGAGCGTGCCACACCATGCCGTTTCTTTCATGAGGGTGCTTAAAACACCCATTCTGAAATTATGCCTTGATATCAACTCCATGCAACATGCTGCATTGGGCAACGTGGAGGAAATCACATGACCATGGCATTGTTCCTCCCTCAGAGCCTAGAGTTAATAGAAATGTCACATAATCATACCTAGTATGGAATAGGGTCCAGATGAATGGCTGGGGTCTGGACTAGTTAGTATACCAGAACATAAAGAAGGAAGACAATAAAAGGCAAAGGGGGGTCTCTGGCACTCTGTTGGCTCCCTTCAGATGTGCCATGCACACAGGAGCTTCAGGAGGGGAGTGCCCAGGCTGGTCCCTGCTGGTTGCCAGGACTCTCGGGTGACTGTGACTGACATTCTCAGAAGCTTCAGCTTCAGTGGACAGCTGAGTAGCACTCGCTTACTTGCTGATCTAGGAGAAAAGGTGTGGAGTCAGAGCCAGGCACTGCGGTGATGCCAGGTTTGGGACACTGTGCCCTAGTGAACTATTGGGGCAGCTGATGGGATATGATCTAGCCTGGGGCTTGGAGCTACAAGTGCCTGAGCCCAGCTGGGGACTCTGTGCCTGAGGACTGTGACTGTGGCACTTGGCTGCTTCTTGGCCATTGATAGGAAGGGGATGGCAGTAACATCTGCCCTTCTAGAAAGAAGCAGAGGTAAAAAGAGAGGGCGTGGAAGTGCACATGGGGCGGGGTCGAGAAGGACTGACTGCATTAGAGTAGGTTGGTTGAAGTTGGGGAGGTTTATGGTAATGTCTATCTTAAGAGTTCCGTCTGATACTTGAATGCCCCTTAACTTGAGAAATCCTTTTTGGGTACTGGGTGTCTGTCAGTGCACACGTAATTATCAGTGCCTTCCATATGGCAGTGTAATGTTCTTTTTCTCTTATCTGTTAATAGAAGGCTGCATTGTTGACTGTAAAATCTGTTTGATTTTCCAGTTCTCCAGAGAGTCTCTGAACGATGATATCTGGGTAACCCCTCACCTAGATACTAGCTATCTGGGCCCAAGGCTTAAGATGCCCCCATGACCAGGCTGTGTTCAGAGGCTTTGGTGTCCCATCCCCTACGACCGTGCAGAGGAATTCTGGGAGCCTCTTGTGGGGCAGTGGGCTGGGCCGCTTGGACTGGAGTTGGCAGGTTCTCACCCAGTTTTCCTATTCTCCAGGTTGCTGTATAAAGCAATTGATTCAAACGGAGAGAATGTTGGTCCCGTCTACAACTACCGGGTGGAGATCTCCATCTTCTTCATCATCTACATCATCATTGTTGCCTTCTTCATGATGAACATCTTCGTGGGCTTTGTCATCGTCACCTTCCAGGAGCAGGGAGAGAAGGAGTATAAGAACTGTGAGCTCGACAAAAACCAGGTTAAAGTCACACGCTGTTCGTGTTTCTGCCCCTCAAGCAAGAGCAGAACACCTCCTCGTTCAGTGGCTTTTGCTACACAGAGGAGAGGGTTCGTCCCAGCTCGGGTCCCGTTCAGACCACACCCGCAGTCATGTTGAGTCTCGGCAGAGTTAGTCACCAGACACAGAAGAGACTGTGACTGGGGAAACCAATCCCCAAGCCTGTGGTGGGGAGGCAGAGAGCACTGAAGCCACAGCCCACGGCCGTGACTGACCAGTGATGGTATAGTATTGCCACTCTTGCATGGCACTGTGACCCAGAGCCAGAAGCCACTCAGACTCACACAGTCCCCACAGAGAGGCTCTTTGGTATCTGCTGGCTGGGACTTCACCTTTGTGCTGCTGTGGGCTGATTCTTCTCACCTGTGTTCCCAGGGCACAGCTGTAGAGCAAGGAGCAGTGGCCTCTGCCCACCCAATGCGCTGGCATCCTCTTCCTCCAATAGGGAGCCAGAATGTTCCCAGAGGTCTTCTGGGGACCACAGTTGTCTTCGGTCAAAATATGCTGTCGTTCAGGAGGAAGTGTGAGGACCGTGGCTTTGCTGGAGTTGTCGTCTCCTCCCTGTCTTGGCTGCTGTGGTAGAAGTAGGAGCCTTGACTCTGGCTGTGTGGTAAAGCAAGGAACCCAGGAGCCTGCGCTCTGGCCCTGCTCTGCCTGCACCCGCTCAGTGACATTAGGCTCATCTCTGCTCCTGGGATCTTGGCCCCTTCTCCCTATTTAGAGATTATTTATGAAGCCGTGAAGGAGTTACCCCACACATGTTCTTTTGAACCATTAGCATATGAGTTTGCAAGTCTGTTCCGAGGGTTTTCCTCTGTCTTCTGTCTTTTATGGTGACTTGGTGAGCAAGAATGATCTGGCAGTGCAGGCTTCCTGCAGGGGTGGCCATGGTATATGAGGTATCCCTGCCGAGGTGGCAGCTGTAACCACGTGTAGGGGCATGCTGTCTTGTTTTGTGGAAGAACTTTGCTGTGTCACAATGTCCTTTGTAACCCCTACCAGTGATAAACTGGGATAATTTGGCTCATTTCTTTGCTTACCTATGGAAGATGGGTGAAGACGAGGCTAGGTAAGCCATGCAGAGCGGAGGTTACATGTGTGTGCAACCTAAAGTCCCATATAGGCTTCACTCTGGTATCCCTAGTTAGAGTAATACTAATTCCAAACAGAGAACTTGTCTGAAGCCTGTTGTGTCTGGAATGAAGCTGAAGGTGAGGGGTAGGGCAGTGGAGGAAGGGGTGGAGGGAAGGTTGGAGGCAGGAGCAAGCCGGGAGGTCAACTGGAGGATCCCTCTCAGCTTGCTCCAAAAAGTAACTAGTGTCTGTCCCAGAGCAAGTAAAAGACCAGTGGGTGTTTAGAGCCAACCTTAGATTACTCTAACCATTCTCTGGAGATGCTGAGGTGAGCATGGTAAGTTCCCACCCCATTAAGACTAGACAGGCATCTTCTATGGATCTGGTAGAGGATCTGGAGAGCATCCCGCCTCAGGAAGTAAACTCAGCCTCTGGGCTTCTGGAAGATTCCATGCCTGTCATTAGCTGACTTCCTCTTGTGGGGGACAACACAGGAAGACTTTGTATCACCACCTGCTGGCCAGGAAAGACCCTGACAAGGCTTGGTCCAAGCCCCCCACCCCGACCTCTAGTCAGAGACGCTGCAGAGCTCAGGAGAAGCTGTGTCTGCAAATCTGAGCCAGCACAGTGGCTGCTCCACCTGCTTCCGAAGTTACCACAAGGCAAAGTCTAGATCCTCCCAGAGACTTGCTGTTGTTTGTGGTCATTTCCTTGAGGGCCAGGGTGAGCTCTTTAGGCTGATGACCACTGTATGCTCCTTCCCTGGAAGCTCTGAAACCCCCATGTTTGTCCTTTTCTACCTTTGCAGCGTCAGTGTGTTGAATATGCCTTGAAAGCGCGCCCTTTAAGGAGATACATCCCCAAAAATCCCTACCAGTACAAGTTCTGGTATGTGGTGAACTCCTCGCCCTTCGAATACATGATGTTCGTCCTCATAATGCTCAACACGCTCTGCCTGGCCATGCAGGTAAAAATGGAGGCCACTGCGGGGATCAAGTCTCAGTGTGCCACGCAGCCGTGTACCCCAGATCCCAAAAATAGCATGCACCACCTCCCTTGAGAAGGGGCTTGACTCTAGTGTGGTCAGAGTTTCATTCTTCCTGTTCTTGTGGTAGACTCATGAGGTCACTTTTATGTTTGGGTCTGTCTGGGTGACGGAGTTGTGGGTAGTGCTTCCGTGGAGCCTGTGTGTGGTGATCAGTGTGGATCTTGAGACCCAAGAGTGACTGAGTACCAAAGCCCTGATGCCACAGCTTCTGTCCTGGTTTCTGTCCTTACCAGCTGGTGGCACTGAGAATCTTACCCCAGGCCATGGCATGAGTGATGTTGGGAAGTCTTCTACGCCCACCTCAGGCCAAAAGATTCTGCTGAATTAGTCAAGTCTGGTGCCTTGAAATTAGTGTTAGGTTTTTTAAATTGAATTTCACATATATGAGTTTTTTGCTGCCATGTATGTATGTGCACCATGTATGATCCTGGTGCCCACAGAAGTCAGAAGAGGGGGTTGAATCCCCTGAAACTGGAGCTTTGGATGATTGTGAGCATCATGTGGGTGCTGGGAACTGAGCCCAGGCCCTCTGTAAGAACAAGTGCCTTTAACCTTTGAGCCACTCTCCAGCCCCTTCGCCGCATGTCTGACACTTTGGTCTGCACCTGTCACAGCGGCTTTCAGTGTAGAAAGGAAAACCCAAGCTACATTTCTGTCTTGGGGGGCTCTCAATATGATAGTGCAAGATTTTGTAGGTTTTTTTTTTTAATATTGACCTGAATTGCAGTAATTTCTTGCTGACCCTGACCAAGTCAGATTGCAGAACAGTGAATCTTCAACAGTTACTGTCTGATAGATAGGACAGTAGGTCAGGGAGCAAGAACCAAGCTCTACAACCAGATTCTGCCCAGGCTTAAAGAACTTAAGCAAACCAAACTCTTGGTTCTTTGCAGAAGACAGGTCTATAGTCACACACATTTTCACCCACGTTCTTAGAGTTAAAAATGATAAGATCTGTATGTTGATCTAGGGGAAGGTGTAAAGCCTGGGTAATACCACTTTTAATAAGACATAAACCTAAATAGTATATGGTTTATCACTAATCCAATTCTACCTTTATCCGTAGACATTTAGGTGGTATCTGCAGTGTGTTAGTCAAGGACCTGAGCGTCATTCCCAACAGAGAAAGGGTGACTCCCCCTTACCTTGAACTGAAAGAATGGGCATGTTATTGCCTCCATCGTTCAGTCATCCTCAACGTGCTGTGGACACCCACCCTGTGTTTTGTGGACATTCACCATGTGCCCTTGCAGTACAGGGTTGAATTGCCCGGAGAAGATGCTATACTGGAGGGTGGGAAGTGCCCCCAGGGTGCAGATGGCAGGGGACCTCCTTGGCAAGGACGTGAGGTCCTGAAATGCTGACAGCTCTGCCTTCATCCGCAGCACTACGAGCAGTCCAAGATGTTCAACGATGCCATGGACATTCTGAACATGGTCTTCACGGGGGTGTTCACTGTTGAGATGGTTCTGAAAGTCATCGCGTTTAAGCCCAAGGTAAATTGCTGAATCCGCTTTGCAGAGGTTGTTGTTGAATTACCCCAGAGAAGGACCTGCTTCCTTTTAGCCTTGTGCTGCCGAATTACGCTCAACTGCTCTGGTAACTAAGTGGGTTACCACCTGAGAACATTAAAATCTGATCAGGACATCTGTGTACACATGGGAAAATAAATGTGCAGAAACAAAACCTTTTGAAAACAATTCTGAGAAAAAGAGAGGAGAGAACTGGGAATTTGTAGGCGGATTATCACTGAAAACCCTGGTTTTTCTGTTTTTGACTAGCATGTCGTGCTGGCTCAGGAGAATGTAGCCCATTATCTGAGCCCTGGGGGAGTGTCCGATAGTCATCAGAAAGACTCTGACCCTGATTTCACTCCGAGATTGCTAGCACGAAGGCAGTTTTTATTTGTTGCTGGCCTCCAGCTTCCTTTTTACCTCCTATGGAAAGCTCTGCTACCTCTCATTGCTACAGCATCTCTGTTTGTTGGAGTTAGAAAAGGCCTCTTGTTTATGAGAAATGAGCGTGAACTGTGTTACACCACACTGAAGGAGTGACTCCATTGTGCCTCCTTTCGGGGGGGGGGTCAGTTCAGTCCCACAAAGCCCAGAGGCTGTGGCATCACAAGCCATGTAGCTCAGTATCAAAGGTCACAATTGTGAAACACCTGAAATCCATCCTCAGCCCATCACAAGTTCCTTCACTGCCCCACACCCCTCTCTCCTCCTCTGTTCTATCAGGAGACTCATAGTCCAGTTGTTGGAGACTATTGTGGACAGTAAGCGTTTATTACATTCAGCGTTTTAAGGGTGCCTGGCATGTAGCCCCATGCTGGAGACTGCTCATGCCCCCACTACACCATTGCCACCATCCCCAAGCAACAATGTTCCTTCCCTCTAAAGCCTTAGACTGAAGAGCTGAGCTGAGCTGCCATAGGGGGCGGGGTTCTCCTTCCTAACATAGACCCTGACTCTCAGAAGAGAGATTGACAAAGCCTGGTGCCTAGGTGTTCGTACTCCGTCTAGAGGCATCCGATAACTACGGTATAGCTTCAAAAAGGGTTGGGTTTGTGTACTCTACAGTTATACGGAATTTGAATTCTAGCCTGTTCCTTTCTTCAATTTGAAGTAATTCTTAGGTAATCTTTAATCGGATCTTTGTGGACCAAAAAGAAAGGACATTTGTAAGTGATTAATTGGGGTGATTGCAGTGGGGCCAAATTTGGCACCTTACGCATGGCGCGATGTTACGTACTGTGACTTGTCCATACCTACCTACATAAACATTCCCTCCTTTTCCAAGTTCATCAGAACCTCCTCGGGGACTTTGGTTTGCTTCTCTTTTGCCTATACTTCTTTGAACAATATTTGTCTGAACTGATGGGAAAGGTTGCAGAGTCAGAACGTGGGAAGTTCTTGAGAAATGTGCATGGAACGATCCCATGGGACATTTCCCAGCAACTCTGTACCATGTCTTCCTGTGCCCGGTGATTGAGCTCTACAGTTGGAGAACACACACACCCCACAGCATGTGAGCGTGTGAGAGTGTGTGTTTACTTGTGTGCATACATGTGTGGCCTATGTGTATTTGGGAGTGTGCATCTGAGCACATCCCCTCTAAGGCTAGTGCATCAGTGGCTTGTAGAACATTGCTTGGCCCAGTGAGTCTCCAAGCCTGGGAGGAGTGTGTCGTATCATGTGGACAGATAGGAAACACTCTTATGCTACAGAAGCTAATTTGCAGCCAGTGCTTGTAGATCAGAGCATTTAAATGGGCGAGTTCTACCAGAAGGTGCACTGCTTTGTAGTTTTGCTCAGCAAGACATTTTTCATGGCCCCAGATGACCTCAAGTTATGATCCAGAGAACCTTGTCGACAGCTGCAGCATCCTTGCTCTTGAAGAGCAGTGTTGCTGTGATGGTTTCTATTACTTTGTGCCAGACAATGGAAGGAGAATGGATCCACCAAGACACAGGGCTCTCCCTGAAGTCCAACCTGGCCTTTAAAACCCATCCTTTTCACTGGTGCTCACGAGGCAAGCCCAGTTCTCTTACCAAGCAACTGGTGAGGGTCCCTCTATCCTAGCTGGTCAGGTCAGCAGCTACCTCCACACACTTGGTACCGCCACACCCAGGGTAGGCTTTCCCCCTTCAGTTAACTCTGTTAAGAAAACTACTCACAGGCTTGCCAGCATAGCCAATCCAGATAATTTCTCATTGAGATTCCCTTCTCAGGCCAGTCTAGGTTATGTCCAACTGACAATTAAAGCTAACTAGTGATGTACAGAGCAAGTTCCAGGACAGCCAGGGCTACGCAAGGAAAGCCTGTCTTGAGAAAAACAAAAAACAAACAAAAACTAACCAACTAGCACAATAACTTAAATGCCAGAGTCAGAACTATTTCTGACTAATAAAAGCTATTACATGTGGCTGTCTAACTTGTTCTTTGCAGGTGGTAGAGCTGAAGAAAGGATGGAAGGGAGGGAGGGAAGGAGGGAGGGAAGGAAGGAGGGAGAAAAGATTTTGATTGCTGGCTTCCCCTGAGAAGTCCTGGCTTCAGAGATCAGTTATAGAGGAGTGTGTCACTCCTTCAGCTGGGAGAGTAGGTGGGGATGGGCCCTGTGTGAGGAACCATGGTGTCTCCAGTGTAGGAAGGGTGGAGGAGCTGAGTCATGCTGCCAAGGCAGTGATTGCATGAACTAGGAGGCTGCTAAACAGGGAAGCAGTGTGTGGGAGGAAAGGGAGGACTGGCATTTCTGCCTCCCCTGGACTATTGGAGCCACCTGGCCAGAGCCTGGGTGCCCAGTCACTCACACCGTGTTGTAGGTGAGGGATGTCAGCCTTCAGTCTGCAACGTAGGGATTTGGGCACGGCACCATTTTGAAACTGTGGAAGATTCTCTTAGTCTGTCAGATTTATAAAAGGTTCCCTGAGTGCTGGCCCTTATATTGCTGATTCAGAGGGATTTTATCCACCACAGTGTACCAGAAAAGGCTCCATGAAGAATATCTTATACCCAGACTGGACTGGCCCAGAGTGGGAACACTGACCATTGTGGAAACAATAGGGCTGCTGCACACGTGAGGTAGAGCCGACAGCTGCCAGCAGATCCGTCGGGCAAGATGAGAACAGTAGAGCATGTGATCCAGGGCCAGTCAGGAAGTGAGGGAAGGGGGCTCAGTCTTTGGTGCTCTGTGAGTGCTTGTCGTCTGAGTGTTGGGTTGAGGAATACATTCCACCCCGCAGGCCATTCAGTGAGGAAAAGGGAAGGGCCTGCCCATCACCAGAGTCTGCAGTGATGTTGCCAGGTGAAGAACTTGCAACAATATAAATAATTTAAGAGGATTCTGATGCTGGAGGCCCCATGTGACCAGGCTGCTGTCAGGGGACTACCTTGAGAAGGAAACAGGCTGTCTTGTGTCCTGGCGCCAGCTCCTTATCCTGCCTCTAGCCACACATCACAAGTCCATCCTCACAGGGAACTGTCTTCTCCCTGTTTGGCCAGCTGAGAATCCTGCGTTCGTGAGGAGCAAGCTAAGGAAGTGTGAGCTGTACTTTGAAGCAAATAGGCCTGTTGAATTTCCTGCAGGACAATTCCATTTGTCGGTTCCTTGAGCTTCTGAGAGAACTGTTTGAGCACCAGCCAGTAAGGGGCAAGTGCAAGAGACACCATGGCTATAAATGAGAGACCAAGAGTCAATCAGAAGTGATTAAAGTTGAGTCTGGGGTGTCTTTGTCAAGAGTAACAAAGGGAAACAGTGAATGACTTCCTGTTGATGGATGGTGGTGCTGTTATAGGAAATAGAAAGCCACCCACTCCAGTTGTTAGGAGGCAGCATGTCCCCCTTTTCCACAGTGCCACAGAAGGCCGAGCCTCTGTAGAACCTTGCCTTTGATCACAGGCTTCTAGACCTTGACACTTCAAAATACCTCCTGTTCTGGTTTTCTTAATTCATCTGTAAATGTACCCACTGTACACATACTGAACCCCTCTTTGTAGAATTCATACCTGAATTTTTATCCTTAAAACAAATTCCCCCTTTTCAAGATAGAAGGTGGCTTATAGACAAATCTTGACAGTATAGCCCAGTAACTAGAAGCTTCCAGCTCTATTCAGAATGTTATCTTTGCTGGACTGGTGAGGATGGGGATGGGGAGAGGCTGGCCACCTAGTGACTTTAAGTGGGAAAATAAAGGAAGGGCACTTGGAGACTCTTGGAGGTGTGGAGGAGCCTCACTCTTCCCTCAGCTCTTGCGGGCTTAGGGTGAATACTCTGGGTAGCAGGGCTGGGTTACCCTCTATCTGCCCAGGGCCATACACCTGTAGTATTTGTGTGTGTGTGTGTGTGTGTGTGTGTGTGTGTGTATGTATGTGTGCATGTGTGTGCACGTCTGTGCCCATTCTCACTCATGCCCTCTCTCACACATGCAGGAGCACAACCACCCCTCTGTACCCCTTTCCACCAGTAGACAGTATTGTTTTCTCCCCTTTGGCTTTCCTGACCCCTTCCCTGGTTGCTATGGGTGCTGAGGGGACTCGGATGTGTCCCCTCATGTGATCCGTGTGATGTTCCCTTCATTAAGTGCTCATAAACATCTGCCCCTGCCTGCTCTGTCCAGGGGTATTTTAGTGACGCCTGGAACACGTTTGACTCCCTCATCGTAATCGGCAGCATTATAGACGTGGCCCTCAGCGAAGCCGACGTAAGTATGCACCTGTGTGGCCTGCGTCCTCTCTCTTCTGTCTGCACATTCTGCTCCCTGCCCTGATGTGGCATCACCTGGACAAGTCACAGACCCCAGTCATACTTGATCGGAAACTAGACATTTCCTCACAGAGACTGTGGGAAAGAACCTTCTAGAGTAGAGCCTTAGCCCAAGGCCTCTGCAGACAAAAGCCACCTTTGCAGGGCTGACTCTGGCACCATTGACCCCAGGCACTAGTAGGCAAGGTAAGATAGGGTGTCTCCGGTTGTTCCATCTGCTCTGTCAAAATCCATCCGAAGTGACGTATCGATGATGTGTTTGTCTTGGGGCAATTTTTCAAGTAGTCAAGTGGCATATTGTTAACGCTGTCCTTTTCTTCTTTTTTCCTGTTGTGCTTCCTGTCCTCTGTGGCTTCTGAATGCTTGCCTAACAGCACTATTTCACTGATGCATGGAACACTTTTGATGCCTTAATTGTTGTTGGTAGCGTCGTTGATATTGCTATAACTGAAGTGAATGTAAGTAGCAGACTTTGTGTCCTTAACGTGATTGTTTTCATTAATTCTGGCATAGAAGAGACTAGAAGGCCCGCCCGTGAATCCCCATGCCCATAAAAATTGCAGGCACTAATTCATTTTGAACGATGAAAGTCAATTTGTAGTCTCCCATCCCTTGCCCTGTCTCCATCCGTTCCCCTAAAGAAATGGAGATAAAAGCACAGGATTGCCACTTTGGAGGTAAAATGGTTACTTTTAAAAGATCGTCCTCAAGTCTCATGGGCGCCATCACTCTCTAGATAGGTAGCCTTAACAGATCTCCTGACTGCTTTGCATCCCAATGTCTGCAGCTACAGGATGGAGTAGGTAGTGCGTGCTGCCTTGTGCCCACATGGTTCTGTGATGGCACAAGAGACCCCTCTAGCCACACCTGGCTTTGAGGTAGTTGCTGCCACTCTCCTCCTAGCCTTGGGTCTGTTCTGAGTCTAGCTGGTGCCCCTTAGTCCTCAAAGAGTGTTGCCAGTGTGTGTCAAGAGAGTGCCGCTGCCCTCTTTGTTACACGCAGTTTCTTCTTGACAAGGGAGCACATACATACTGGGTGGAGCAACCCCCCAGCACGGGCAGGCAGCAAAGGGCCCTATAGAGGACGCATGTCAGTGTGCATGTCCTGCAAGGCAGTGAGCGGAGCTTGGGCAAGTACCATTGTGTGGTGTCGACTTTTGCTCTGTGTTGCCAGTCCAATGCTGCCTGCTGCCACCCCAGTGCTCAGCTCTTCCTGGCTGATGTATGCAGGGCTGAGGATTGTCAGGTCCATCCTGGTACCCAGACTGCCTGTACCAAATGGAACAATGGTATTCTTGGATGCCCACTGGTGCAGCAAGGCTGACTTTAGTCAGTGTGGATGGTTGGACAGCCACCACCCTATCAGTTCCTGCCCTACTTCAGTCTTCAGTTCCTCAATTATAGGTCCAGCAGAGTGGGTATATCTACTGGGAATAAAATTGTGTAAATATTTATGAAAATACTTCTTAAATAATGGGTTATGAAGATGCACTGTTATTCATGCAGTATTCCTGTATACTGTGTAAAATAGACTGTAAGACATTACCATGGCCACCAGAGTATGATGTAAGCCCCCTCACACCAAAATCCATACCATGCCACGCCAAGATACTACTAAGATGGCATTTTGCCAGGCCTGGCCTGAGTACACGTACCCCAAACTCCTTAAGCCTAGACTATTTTACAAGACATATTCTGTAGGCAGCTATAAAATTTCCATGCATGATATGTAAATGTCAGTTGGGTGTAAAAGAATCAGTTGTTGCTGAAAGGACAGCAGGACCCTGCCTTGATTGCCGTGTGGCGTGACATCTGACTGCCTTAATCATCTCAGGGCATTTGAAGGATCTGTGCTGTGTTCAAAGAACTTACCATGGGTCAGAAACAACCTATGACAGATGTTAACACACCTAAACTGTCGTCATTCTAGCAGACTTTAGGTGCGGTGAACCAGAGGTCATAAACAATATTTTCTGGGTACCAGGATGTAGCTGAGGCTTGTTCATTAGCTAGACACCCAGCTGTCTCATGCTGCCTACCTGCTGACTAGCTAGTGTAACTTGGCACACTCTGAGGCAACACCTGCTTCCTGGGCTGGGTGCTGGCCCTGCTCTTCAACTCTGGCTTGGCCCTGCCTGTCAGTGTCTCAGGGCGGTCCTGTGTCTCTGTGGATGGGGAAGGTCCACGTGTAAGTGTCCAGTTAGCACTTTACGTTACGTGTCTGTGCAAGGCCTCTTTTATGATGTCCAGTTCTTGTTGAAGACTCACATTGGGGAATATTACCAGTTCCCAAACCTGCTGGTAGTCAGTGAATTTCCCTGGCTAGCTGTATTCTGAGACCAAACACTCCTTAGCCTTGGCCTTGGCAGCTTCATACTCTGGGTTACCTACAGAGATCTGTGTCCCTCTACTGTCCCTTGATACAAAGGTCATGCTCCCTGCTCATTTATCCCATCTTCAACACCACTTTTACTGGGCATCTACCACTTGTAGGCTAGAGCTAGGTGGGAAAAATCAACAATTTTTTTTAAAAAGTGCATTCTTATTCTCTGACGTTACAGATATTTTAGGATGGGGATGTTTATTCCTACACCCTCCCTCCACACACACACATACAGTTCCCCAGGAGAGCAACGCATGTCACATCCCCAGTGGCCTTGTCCTGATGTCGGAGTCAACTGAGCATGGATACCCTTGGTCCATTGTTGGCTGGTCTGAGCTGTCATTAGCATCATGTTTTGTGATGTTTAACCTGCTATGCTCTCTCCCCCAGACTCTGTTGATCTTCCTTTTCTGTTGCCTAATTGATTTTCATGTTGGTTTTATTTTTAGAAAATTGTAGCGGCAAGTATATATAATCATATATACGGTGAAGTCGTTAAGCAAAAATGCTTCTAGAGACTGTATACTTCATTTCTGCTTCCCACCTTTGGTGTTTTGCTGAGTGTCACAGGACTTGCTAAGGATCATCCATGGTCATTTTAACTGTTTCTGCTCCCGTATGTCCTTGTCCCTGACCAAGGCCTGGGCTCAGGCTTGCTTGGTCAAGTCATATTGGCTCTGTGATTTGCTAGCACAGCCTTCCGGAACGAATATTCTGGCCTGGAAAATAAGAACTCTCGCTTGATTGACAACAGAAATTTTTGATGGCCCTTTGCATTGTCCTGTTTGCATGCTCACCAGTCCTTTCCGTCCTTCTGTTCCCTCCATGCTCCACCCCCGTTTGCTCATGGTGTGATGGCTTTCCTGGACCTGTCCCCTTCACCTTTGGTTGTGATGTCACCACGCTGCTGAAATGTTGGATGACACTAACGGACTTACTTTGCTTTCTTGCCAATGCCTGTTTGTTCTTTGAGTTCTAAAACAATCAAGCAACATTTTTCCTGGCCCAGGGATGGGTGTTGCTGACAGTCAGACTTTTTTCATCCCACTGTTGCCTGGGAGAGAGTGGTCTTGCTTAGAAACTGGCTGCTTTGTGTTTATCAAAGAACGTAGAAAAACCCGACAGGGGCTCACTCTCAGAGCCTTGTCAAGCGCCCAGCTTGGACACTGTCCCCACCGTTTCATTCAGCTTGTTGTCAGAATGAGACACAACAGTTTGGCTTTCAACCCCATATGGTAGTTGGGGACCAGGCTGAGGAACGTGACCTTGCAATAGCAGAAGCTACTGAAGTTGTCCATTCCAAACCTTTAGGTGACAATGAAATTCTATTGAACATGGATCGTCCAGGTCCTTGAGGCCGTTCTTGATAAGAAAGGCATGTGGAGAGCAAGTCTTTCCCTGCTTCAGGTGCTCTAGTGTTATCCAGGGGTGACTGAAAAGTAGAGCATAGTACCAGGTAACTTATGCTCCTTGTCCATCCTCTACCTTTCGGTTCCCACTGTGCCTCCTCTATCCCTTGGAAAGAAGAAAGAGGTGTTTCATTCCCTTGCATCCAAATTCTGCTCCCTCATCAGATCCCAAAGGCTTGCTCAGCTGTAACAGCCCAAGTGGGCTTTCCTAGTGGCCCTACTCTCTGTACTACTCTGTGGCAGTGGGCTATCTGCTGAATACTTGGCCCAGCATCACTATGGGCTAAGGACCAAAATTCTCAACTCTGAGAGCATATTAGAATAACTTGGTGGCTTTAAAAATTCCTGGAGTGTAGAAGAACCCAGATCAATTTAGGAAATAGCTTGGGCGGCACATGGGCGTTGGTGGCTTTAGAGTGCAGCCCAGGATCAGAGCAGCTGCCCTCTCTGCAGATGGAGCAAAGCCATCCTAGGGCCCTTCCAGTTTGGAAGACATTGTGTCAATTTGCATGGTCCCCCACTGATGTCAGATACATCCTCCCTGATAGCAGTTCTTCCCGCCCTACAGTGTGTGGCAGCAGGGGCGATGATGTCTCAGGCCACTCTGGGGGTGCATGCAGCCTGAAGTGCTTTGTTCTTTTGTTCCTGTGTTGCATGGTCCACTGCTTTGTCTCCTGACAGATGCTGTCTCCTCTCCTCTCCATGAAACAACAACAACATCAATAAAAGTTGACTAGATACTGTGATCCGCACCTGTGATCCCAGTATGTAGGAGGTGGAGTTTGAATTTAAATTTAATGACTGATGATTGTCATCTTTCAGATACACTTAAAAAGATACACATTTCCAAAGTCGATTCAGCCAACTTTTATCAGCCCAAAGAAAGAGGATCATAAATGGCCTGCCACGGAGTAACGCAGAGGAGCAAGGATAACGGATAGCCAGGAAGAGTGGCTGGCTCTGCTGCTGTACATCCCGCATATGTTACCAGGATTTCGGTCACATAGCTGTAGAGGGCTGTGCCCTGCCCCCTCCAGTCTTCTGAGCATAGACAAATGGAGGTGTACATAGACACATAGCTACACAGATGCTCACACACATGTGCACTGTCCAGCTACCTGGTCAGGTGGCCCTCCTCTCCACAGCCCTTAGGGAGAGCGTTGTGGGGGACAAGAGTACTGGGAAACTAATTCCTGTGTGTGTTACAGTCTTAAATTAAAAAGCAAACAATAACACAAATCCCCATGATCTAAGTTAGGCATAGTGGCTCACACCTATAACCCCAGAACTTCGAAGGTAGAGACAGGGGGAGTCAGAGTTTGAGGCCAGCCCACGCTTCATAATGAGACCCTGCTCACTGTCTAATACACACACACACACACACACACACACCTCATCCTTTTAAGGATATATTGCTACTTCTGGGGTGAGGCGATAATAGATATAAACAAAATTGATGGACCCTAAGTTCTAACATGCCTATGGCAGAGCTCCTGTCCTGAGCATCCATCCAGGTGGATTAGAGCCCTTTCTGGTGATCAGGACCTGTTCCTGGTCCAGAGTCTCTGCTGAGTTACAGGCATGGCTGACATAGCTGAACCCATTTACCTCTTAAGTCCATAAAATTCTTCTCTTTGGGCTCAGAAATCAGTATAAAAACCAAGCCTTTCTTCCCCATGTCTCCAGGGGAGGACCCATCTAGCAGCGTGCCCACCTACCTCCCTGTGTAGTTTTACTGTGTGCTGCCACAGAAAGCCTGGGCTGGGAACCTCCAACAGCCTTTCCATTATCCAGGAAGACCCACTACTTCAGTGGAAGTGATGGGGGAGGGCAGGAGAGACAGGAAGCTGTCTCCTTCCTTCATTATTGCTATTATTATTTAAAGATGCTTCCTGGTGGGGAAGGCTGGCCTCCAGCATCTTTGTATTTTCTTGAGCAATTCCCCGAAGGTACTATGGTGAGCACTAGAGTGGTGAGGAAGGGCTCAGCCCTCTGTGAGGGTGAGAGAACAAAAGAACACCAATCCTTGGTGTGCTCCTAGGTCCAGGGTACCAGGCACACAGTCGAATCTGGGGGAGGCAGAGCTGTTGAGGCTCAGGCAAGCCAGCCTCATGATGTCCTTCCAGAGTCCTGAAGACTCTGTGCTTGCCTGGCTGGGGCCAGGCTGAACTTCCGGCAAAGCAGTGCAGGTGGCTGGAGAGAAGCCTGCCTCTGCCCTGTACACAGACCAGGCCTTCCAGCCCTTCAGCAGAGGCACTGATCCAGTGGAGTGCATGGAGTGCTTAAGTGTGGGGACCACAGGCAGAGCCACGCTTTTCCCCATGGCTAGAGGCATTCGGGGGGGCTGCTGCAAGAGGTCAGCTCCTTTGACTGAGCCACAGAAGCAGAGCTGTCTCTGAACCTGTCTTTAGAGACCGTTAAGGTCTGTACCACAGTCTTTGACCAGTCAGTCACCTGACACATCAACCCCTGGAGGAAAGTAGACTAGCGTAGTGTGTCTGCTCCTGTCAGTGACTGTCCAGTTCCAGAATGAGGGACTGGTGTTTTCTCAGAGAAGGAGCAGCTGTGTTGACCAAAGACATTAACTACACACTGGTGAAAGGGGGGTAATGTTTCCTGAGCCATTGCTTCCTCCCCCTTCATTAATGCGTTTCAATCTTTGATTTCTTAAAGCCAACTGAAAGTGACAGTGTCCCTCTCCCAACTGCTACACCTGGGGTAAGATCAGTGACTGGTCCCCAGGGGCTGGGCCTTCGCCTTTAGTTTATTTGACCGTGTTGAGTTCTCCACTGGTGTTCTGTATTCTCCATGATTGTCCTTCCAGAACAGTGTCTGCAGTGGCTTGCATTCCTCATCAGTGTCCAGTACTCTTGAGCAGCCCAGCGTTCTCCTCTAACACAGTAGAACACGTGGACATGCATGTGCTGTGTGGATGCAGTTTTCCCCCAACCCCTGTGTTGTTAGCATGTGACTTTCCCTTCATACCATGCTTTCTGAGGTGAAAAGGTCCTAGAAACACACCTCCAGTTCTTACTCTGTCACCTCCGCGTCTGTTGCTGTTTTCTCAAAGTGTTGCATGTTCTACTTTCCACTGGGTTTGACCTCTCCATGATAACCCTTCAGAACTCTGAAGAGAGCAATAGAATCTCCATCACCTTTTTCCGTCTTTTCCGAGTGATGCGCCTGGTGAAGCTTCTCAGCAGGGGGGAAGGCATCCGGACACTGCTGTGGACTTTCATTAAGTCCTTTCAGGTAAGAGCCCTGCCAGGTCTCCCCTTTCTGTCCTCGGAGGGCATATGTAAGTCAGGGATTGTCGTCTGCCCTGGAAGACCCCCCAACGCCTTCTGAGGGACCACCGTGTCAGTGGTGACTGTGGGGTACCATGCAGCACTGCCTCGGATGAACCAAGTAGGAACTGAGAGCAGAAACTCAGAGAACCGCTACAGTTCCCAGAAGGAAGGGAACGGAAGTCTTTGGAATGTCTGATTGCCCAGAATGTTCAGCAATAGTTGTGTCTGAGAGAGGGAAGGCGCTACACATCCCCTAAAGCCTGGTCGCCTTGTCATAGTCACTGTTATCGCACCACGATGAAACGTCATGACCAAGGAAACTTATAGAATAAGGCATTTAATTGGGGCTTGTTTGCAGTGTCAGAGGGTGAATCCATGATCCGCTTGGCAGGGAGCATGGCAGCCGGCTGGCAGGAATGGGTGCTGGAGAAGTAGCTGAGAGTTCACATCTAATCTGCAAATTATAGGCTGAGAGAGAAGGGCTGAGATAGACAGAGACAAGAGACAGAGTTTATGTGGATCATTCGCATTCAAACCATCACATAGCCTCTCTCTAACTTAGATGGATTCTCTACTTTAAACCTGGTTACCGTAGGGTGCTTGATAGAATTCGAGTTCAGTTCACTTAGGTATCCACTGGGCCTTATTTGACACCTAGGACTCCTTCCTTCAATTCTAGTCAGTTCCTAAGCAGAACTTTCCGGTGCCCTGCTGTAGACATCCCACTCTTCTGGCCAGAGTCAGCTGAGGCGAGGAATTGATGTCGATTTGTGGGAAAAGGTGCAGCCATGTAGGGAACCCGTGCACATGCATAGATGCTACGGAGTGAGCCATGCGCCTTCTCTGCTTCATTAGCTGTGTTTCCTTCATGGCTTAAAGGCTCATGTGAACCAGTGAAGTTACATAAAGAAAAAAATTCAAGTTTGCCCCTCACCACCTTTGAGATAACCATTTAAAAATCCTGAGTAATACGTATTTCTTTATTTGTTTGTTTATTTGAGATGGACTACTAGAATAATGGAATGTGTTCATGTAAAACAATCCTGTTTCTTGAAGAAATTATTAAAGTAAAAAAAAAAAAGTAGATAAAGAAGCCAGGTAGTCATTTGCCTTGAAACACTACGCTAGCACAGTCCTCAAACATTTAGATGCCTCGGAAGAAAATGCAGAGAGCTTTTGTGGAGAGACTAGCCCTGCGGGATGCCAGTCATCAGCCCCCCTGTTGGTATGGTGCTGTAGCATTGGACCAGGCTGCAAGTCCCAGAGCCAGTAGCCTGTAGGTGGCCTGTCTGCTTTCTCATACTGTCCTAGGTGAGAAAGGGCTGCTCGAATCACATGTGCTTGGAATTAAGCCCCGCAGCCCAGGCAGCCTAGAGGCACACCATACATACACATGGGTGCGTTTGTCATGTGTAGCGATGGAAACATGGGCGACAGGACTGAGGTCTGGCCAGGCACACAGACCTGTTGGGGTACTTTTAAATAAAAAGAGCCTGTGTTTGTTACCACTCAGCTAGCTTCTTTTCATCCTGGGCCCAGCCCTTGACTTGGTAGCTCTTTTTGGGCAAATATCTGGTTCAGCGGTCAGTTTTAAAGACAGCCAAAACATACCCAAGTTGCAGTTAGAAAAAGAAAGCTCAGCAGATCCCCTTGTGATTTGACCAAGAATGACCCCATGTTTGAAAGTTCCACATTTCTCCCTGTCTTCAGTCTGTCTGGAGCTGTGGTGGCTGGCTTGTGTGTCATCTGTCTATTGTATATAACTCATCTGTCCCCTTGTCTTGTCATCCTTAAGACTGACTGATGCCTGACTTTCCCTAAGAAAGGGCTTTGCTCTGTATCGAGCAACCTAGAAAGCATCACATGCAGAAGTAATAAAGGGTATTTTGCAGAAATCTTAAGCAGAGTTTTACAAGAGAATGAGTTATTTGCACCAGACTCCAGAGCACTCAATACTGCAAATGCACCATCATCAAGTTTATCCGTGTCCTGATTCCAATGTTTATGGCAGATTTTGTTGCATAAGATTGTTTTCAACCTATTTTCTGTTTTCAGTATTTATTACTATAATATACACACACTGCTTTTTTTGGTCAGGGCTCTAGAAGAATACATAACTCATCATAGTTTTGGATTATTTTAGGTTATAAAAGCTGATTATACAAAAAATCTGAGGCGAGTAAGGATGATTCCTTGTTACAGACAAGCAGGTTGAGTATACAGCAGGATTAAGGACCAAGGGACCTCAAGGTGTATTAACTGTGAAGTCTAGCAAAACTTGTAATCTCTTTGAATGTAAAATATTTCCATAAAACGTCTCACTATTGCATTTTAAAGCGTTTTGCGTTCAGAAATTGTTTTTGACCCTCTGACTCAGCAATTCCACTCCTATGCTCCTACTCTAAGAAAACCCAGAACCCAGGTGATTTTGCATAAAGATGTTTCTCGACTCCTCTACAACCGCTCCCCAGCCCCCACCCGAGATACAGAAGAAATGGAAGCAATTGGGGAATCTGATATTTCGGAATGATTCGGTCAATTACGGTTTTATGAAGGATGCAGGGTACGCTTCAAACCCCCCCCCCCCCCGAGAACTGTGTGTCTATATGGAAAACGGTTCAGGTTAGCACAGGGCGATACTGAGCTTGGAGCGCACACCCTGCCTGTGACACTGTGGACGTCTAGGCGTGCGGGTGTGGGGGTCTCCAGAGCTGAAGCACTCACGCGGGGCTAGCCTCATGCGGGTCTTGTCTCTCCCAGGCACTCCCGTACGTTGCCCTGCTCATTGCCATGTTGTTCTTCATCTACGCCGTCATTGGCATGCAGGTGAGTGGGCAGCAGCTGCCTTCCCCTCGCAGAACCCCTCAGGTCTGTACCTAGGCCAGGTAACGTAGAAAGACAGAACTCGATGTTTTCAGGCCAAATGCCGTGGCTCCTGAGGAGATAAGGAGCGAGAACGTTATGGCCCCTTGGGTGGGATTGAACTCCCAAGATGGAGCTGCTGCCAGAGGAAACCAGACACAGAAGGGTGCATCTCGAGATGCAGCGAGAGCCTGTTGTGCTAGCCCTCCTCCCCGACCACACCTGCACTCCTGTCTTAGGAGAATGAGATAGACATGGAGACCTGTGGTCGATCGGAGCTGCAGATGGCCATAGATGCCCCGGTGGGGAAGGAGACGCCCCAATTGTCAGTTGGCGATCACATGCTCTACCCTGGTAATCACACGGGCATTCTCACACACACCCAGACGCTATGGTTAGGACTAAAGCTGGGCGTGGACCCAGGCCCTTAGGCTGAGAGACTGAAGCGCATGCTCCAGGGTTGGGAAAGGTTTGGGGTCCTCACTGATAGCTGGGTCCTAACACCCTGGGGTAGTTGGAGGACAACAGACAGCTCTGAGTACCCTGAGTCGGAGGCAAATGACCTACATTGGTAGAATTCTGGCTGCAAAGAGGTGCACCTGGGAGAAGTGACATATTCCAGCACAGAGTGATACTGTATTTTATTTATTTATTATCCTGGAGGCATAGAAGTACTTGTAGGAATTTTATTGGGAGTTCCAGGAAAGAGCCACCATCACACCAGAGGCCCTGTAATGGACTAGCATGTGCTGCTGCTGCTGCTGCTGCTGCTGGGTGTGGTGATGAGAGGTAGCTCAGGGCTCTGGGAGCTTCATTGCTCACCTAGCTCCTGATTCTCATAGCAGGCATCTGCCAGCACCCGAGACCTTCTGCCATGCCGGTCTGCTCCTCGTTCCAGTGGGGAAGCTTTGCTGGGCAGGCGGAGCCCACAAGGCCCCGCTTGTAGTGATGTTCCATTTGTATTTTAATAAAGCTTGCCTGAAGATCAGAGTAAAACAGGCACACTGGTCAGCCGTACAGACCGGGCAGTGGTGGCACACACCTTTAATCCCAGTAGCCACACTAGTGAGCCATAGAGGCAGGGCTGCGATGGTGCACGCCTTTGATCCCAGCACTAGAGAAGAATATAAGATAAAAGGAGAGATCTCAGCACAGTCTCGTTCTGAGGATTCATGGACGCAGGATCACCATTTCAGACTGAGGTTGAAGAAGAGCCAGTGGCTGGCTGCTTTGCTTTTCTGATCTTCAGGTTGAACCCTAAGATCTGTCTCTGGGTTTTTAGTTATTTGTGCTACACCCAGCCCGGGGAGGGCAAGTCCTCAAGGCTTCACCCCATTCCCTTTGTCTTACCTCTTTTCTACTCCTCTTCCCTCCTCAGGACATGGTGCTCCTTCCAGGAGATGTTCCCTCTATCTGGAGAACTCTTGTCTTTCTCACTTAACTGACTGCTGCTTCTCCGTCAATTCTAGGCTTATGGACTGCTCCCTCTGGGGTCTTCCTGTCCTGTCTGCCTAGTACTGGAGAAATGAGCCCCTTCTCTGTTCCCTGTTCCCTGCGAGGTTGGGTCAGGTTCCAGCACTCACTGTGGCTGTTTGCCACTGCTTGATCACCCTTGTATTCTCCTCAGGGCAGAGACTCCTGCGGGGTGACAGTGTGCCTCTCTGAGACAGTGTATTTCGAATGTCCAACCTGGTGCATGGCACATGCTGTGCCCAGCAGATCTGTGCAGAAGGTTGTCCTAAGGAAGCCTGGGTTCGAAGAGAGTCCTGAATTAGTTCTAAAAGTCACGAGTCTTTTTCTATGACTGTGTTAGTCAGCACTGCATGACCATACTGAAATATTGGAGATAATTAACTTATAAAGAGAAAGTGTTTATTATGGCCTGCAGTTTAGGTGGTCTAATCCAGGATCGACTAGCCCCATTGCTTTGCCCCATGACGAGGCAGGACACCATTGTAGAAATGCATCACTGCACAGGCTCAGAGAGACTTCATCTTCCCACATTCTCCTGTGAAGGCACACCCCCAGCAACCTGAGAACCTCCCACTAGGCCCCACCTCTTAAAGTTATACCTCTCAACAATGCTACCCTTAGGGACAAAGCTGCTAATCACATGAACTTTGGGAGAACATTCAAGATCCAAACTGTAATAATGACAGAAATCTGATTTTTTTTCCTCCCTTAATAACTTCCTTGTCTAGATGTTTGGGAAAGTTGCCATGAGAGATAACAACCAGATCAATCGGAACAACAACTTCCAGACGTTCCCCCAGGCAGTGCTGCTGCTCTTCAGGTGACGGGGTCTGCGAGGGTGGAGGGTGGTCCTCCTAGAATTCTGAGCGACCGGTGATGTTTGCTCCTCTGCTGGCTCTTGGTAGACTTTTGCTTTGTTGTTGCTGTTGTTCTATATTCGTTAGTTACTTTGTCTGTTTTGAAATAGGGTCTCAGTCTGTAGTCAGGGCTGGCCTCAAACTCATGACAGTACTCCTGCCTCCACCTCTCAAAATGCTGGGATTGTATGTTCTTCTGTGATCAGCTGTTTTGTATCTTTTTAACATGTTACTATTATTTCACGTGTATGTATGAATAGGATCAGTGTTCATGAGTGGGCATGGCACTGTGTGCGTTTGGAGGTCAGAGTCAGTCTTCTCCTTTAACCTGTCATGAGTTCTGAGGGTTGAGCTCGGGTCATCAGGCTTGGACAGCAAACACTGTTTACCGACTGACCTTTCTCCCCGGCCCCAATTTTGGCTTCTTAAACAGAACTGGTATTTCCCTTGCATTGTTAAAACTGTTGGGTGCCATTCAGATTGTAGCTGATACTTAGACCACCAGAAAAAAAAAAAAAACACTGTAGGCCAGATACCTGTGCGTGAAGAGTGTTCCAGAACACAGCCAGGAAAGCAGAAATGCAGAGAAACACGGGGACATTCTGCAAAGCCAATTACAGCATCTTAAGATGTACAACGTCACACTTTATGGGATTAGCTTTAGCCCCAGCTAACTAACTTTGCAAGCAACCCTCCTCACACTGAGAGAACTTTCCAGAAACCAAGAAGCATTGTCTGATGGCTCCAGCAACTGTAAAGACTCATTGATAACTTGGGTGGTTTCAAACTCTTCCCTTTCAATAAAATCAGTCAGGACTAGTCATTAAATCATTGCAATAGGAATGTTTGAGGAAGAGAGAGGAGAGAATGAACATCCATTTATATAAGGAATTGCATCAGACACATTTATAAATCATATTACACCAGGGCCTCTAGTTACTAAGTTATATCTGAAAGTGGGGCTTCCAGACTGTCACTAATCCAAACAGCATTACTACACTTTACATATATTTTACACAAGAATTTTCTTCCCAAATGGTTAGCACATCGTTTTCCCAATTAAAACCCTTTCCCTTCATTTAAACAGGTGTGCCACAGGGGAAGCCTGGCAGGAGATCATGCTTGCCTGCCTCCCAGGGAAACTATGTGACCCGGACTCAGATTACAACCCCGGAGAGGAATACACTTGCGGGAGCAACTTCGCCATCGTCTACTTCATCAGCTTTTACATGCTCTGCGCGTTCCTGGTAAGCAGCCTCGGGAACCTCGGTTTCCATTTTCAGAACCACTGTGGCATTTGGGGTTCAGACCAGTAGTGCTGCCTTGTCATGCTTTGAAACAGTTGGTAGGCTCTCGACCCCACCAGGCAGGTGGCAAGTCTTGCTTAATCTGGCCCATGTCACAGCTCACTGATGGGCTGGGCGTAATTTCCAGCCCACCTTGCTACTGAAGGCTGCTCTTTCCTTTCTAACATTTCAAAGGCACTGCACATGGCTTACGTGCCCCCAAAGTGTGAGCTGTCTCTAGCTACCATTAAATTACAAGATTACAGGGTGCTTTCGGGTGCTAGTTAATGCGCCCACCCACCCCCTCCTGAGTGTGTGTCAAGCCATCTGGCCAGATGCTTGCCCTTTCCTTAACCATTCTACAGCAAGAGAGTCTAATGGCCTGCGGCTGCAATGTGGGTTCCAGTATTCCGTGCCTCTGTAGTTAGGAGGCAGATAGAGTGTATGGAATCTCCCCTACCATCTCTGAAATTCCCTCCTGATCCACATTTCCAGATCATCAACCTCTTCGTGGCTGTTATCATGGACAATTTTGACTATCTGACCCGAGACTGGTCTATTCTGGGGCCTCACCACTTGGATGAATTCAAAAGAATATGGTCAGAATATGACCCTGAAGCAAAGTAGGTTGGAAAGCACCCACCTGGCTTGTGGGCGTCCTTTGGGGATGTCGGGAGGCTCCCGTGGAAGGGCGGGTGGAAGTGGGGGGCTGACAGCTCCTGGAAGGCCGTGCTGCCTAGGACCGCAAACTGTGCTTTCTTCCAGGGGAAGGATAAAGCACCTTGACGTGGTCACTCTGCTCCGACGAATCCAGCCTCCTCTGGGGTTTGGGAAGTTGTGTCCACACCGAGTAGCATGTAAGGTGAGTGTCCTGCCTTCAAACGTGAAGGCTTGTTTGCTGCTTTGTTAATCACACGCAAACACTGTGACATCAGCCAGGCTCTCCTTAAGGTGGGCCTGTGGAGAGAGTAATGAGTGTTTTCTGCACTGGAGGCACCCTCAATTTTACAATACCTAGAATCCCACCAGGAACAGTAAGAAGATGAAGGGCATGCTACAAGTTGTCACCTGGTTAGATGTCCCAGAAAATGATATTTAGGACAAGGCAAGGAGGTTGTGGGTGTAGCTCTGTGACAGTGTTTATCCAACATGTGAAAGGTCCTGGATTTGAGTCCCCAGCACCGCCAAACCAACATAACAAACAGAGGAGACCTAGGAGCTAGTCAGAGGCGGGAAGGGCTTCACAGAGGGAATCCAGAGTCCAGGCTGTGGCAGAAGGAGCCTCAGCTTGACCGACAGCAAACCACTGACGAGAACATGAGAGGTGACAGAGGGCCCCATGCATAAGCTGAACCTGACTGAACTCTGTGTCACACCGAGTCCTGTGGAGAATGATGAAGCTGGGGAAGGAACATGAATTTCAGGTTACCATTGCAGAGCTGATTGTGTTAGCATGTAGAAGCAGACTGCAGGACGGAGCTAAACTGGGCAGCCAGGATGAGGGCTGTGGGTATGGGCAAAGAGGAGAAGGCGGCGTGGAGACCCTCTGAGGAAGTACAATGGGGAAATACCTCGCAGACGGATGAGGAGAGAGTGATGAGGAAAGAACTAATTTAACCCTTAACTTGGGAGTTGTAGACATTAGAACCTAGCTTGGCGGTGGTAGACATTGGTTCCTAGTTTGTGGTAGGTACACACTGAGCCCTAGCTTGACTGTGGTAGAAATGGTGACATGTCTCGTGTGGCCTCCCTGCTGTAGAGTTCTAGAGAGCCCCTCCCTGGGGCATGAAGCTGAGGTATCTGTGGGATCCCCCCACACTGGTTGTTGGGAGTCCTCGTTCATGTTGGTTTTTCTCTCATACAGCCCACAGAAACCATCTCATGTTACTATAGCAACAGGAATACAAGGTTTGCCTGCTGAACTTTTTGAGGAAGCCCATCCAGTCCAGAGAGCCCAGAACCCAGTTGACTGAGTTTATCTTTGTTTGGATTCCACATTCCTTTACATGAAGGATCTAAGGGTTCTTAAGACACAAAGTCATTCATTTTATTGACTTAGCATTTGTCAGGAAAGTGAATGGTGGTCCCGGTCACCCTGCTGTGCCCGTAGACATTGATACCTATGATTAACCATCTCAGAGATGCTCCCACATGGCTGTTGAGTTGAAGTGAGGGTTGACTAGAGCATGATGAGGGACAAACAGAGAATGGACATCGAAAAGGGTCATGGCCATCACAGAACACATGTGTTCTCCTGAGTGCTCTTTCTCATCCACAGAGATTAGTTGCCATGAACATGCCTCTCAACAGTGATGGGACGGTCATGTTCAATGCAACCCTGTTTGCTTTGGTCCGCACGGCTCTAAAGATCAAGACTGAAGGTAAGTGCTCTCTAGAAGCAGGATACAGGACAGGTAGCAGGAGGGGGAGATGTTACCCCCCCCACCTCCCCTCTCTCTCTTCCTCTCTTCCTCTCTCTCTCTCTCTCTCTCTCTCTCTCTCTCTCTCTCTCTCACACACACACACACACACACACACACACAGGATTTGAAACCCTTCACATCTTTTCCTCAGCAAACCCTCCCTCGGGCTATAATCAAAGTTACTGAAGTGATCAGTATTCCAGAGGGACTCAGAAAGAGGAAGAGAAGCTGTGGGGCAGTGGGAGCTCTCCCCCCCCCCNTCTCTCTCTCTCTCTCTCTCTCTCTCTCTCTCTCTCTCTCTCTCACACACACACACACACACACACACACACACACACTTTGATTTTCTCTTCTGGGCTTCCTCTTAATGAATGGGATGGCTCAGGAAAGGGCCATGAATACAGGAAGAATATCTCTGGCCAGCTGACTCGCCCAGCCCTTCTGTTTTTCCTTCATACTTTGCTTTGTTCCATATTATCTCAAGTTGACTCGCCACACTGTTTACTCTACTGCAGAAGAAACAGGCAAGGTATTGGTGCATAGACAGAAACCACAGATGGTTCACTGCAGCTGTCCTTCAGCAACACCATCAGCAAGGCAACCCACCCTTCCGAGCAGTAACTTCTTTGTCCACAAAAAGGAACCACATGCAAAGATGTTGGGGAAAAGTTCTAAGCAGGCGGGGTGGACGGTGAGGACACTACTGTGCACGTGCGTGTGTGCACACACACACATACACACCATATGCACCACATGGTTAGTGTGTGAGACGTGCTAGCAGCTCCAAATCCCAGCTGGACTTCTTATCATGACACACTCAGCCCTGTGCAGACCCGGCTAAGAAGGCAGTGGAATGTGCCTCTGGGTTAGCTCAGAGCCTGCCTTATAAGTGGCATGGGAAGCAGCTTGCTGCACAGGCTGGGGTGCGAGCCTGAGCTGAGGAAGTAGAGGCAAGAAGGGAGCTGAGAGAAGACGGTATCTAGTCAGAGGATGGGTGTTCTTCACAGCCCTGGAGCTCTACCCGGCAAAGCCAACTTCCTCAGGCCTAACATGCGCCTCTTAGGCTACAAACACACATCATTAATGGTTCCAGAAGGTAGGATGGTCTGTGTTGATGAATCAGTAGGTAAGACACACAGGGAGAAGTCAGGTTGTGAGGTGAGGGTGAGTGCCTACAGAGTCTGCAAGAACAATGTCATGATTGGGGTACAATAGAGGAGGATAGGGGAAGGGGGAAGAGGAAGAGAAGGAGAAGGGGAGGAGGGAGATGGAGAGGGGCAGGAAGAGAAGGGGAGTTAGAGAAGAAAGGAGAGGGGGGAGAAGGAAGACAGAAGAGGGGAGGGCAGGGGATATGGGGAAGAGGAAGAGGAGGGGAGGAGATAGAGGAGGATAAAGAAGAGGAGGAGGCCGTCACAGAGGCAGTTGGTCTGGGATTCAAGGGGGGAGCACAGGTCCTATCTGGGGCAGGGCACTGTGGCAGAAGAGGATAGTTCTTGGATCCCAGGTGAAACATGACTGTCCCCCAGTGGTGGGTCTTCCAGTTGCGAGGGCTTGGCAAGTATTTCTGCATATAGGAAGAGAATTTGGCACTCACAGTGAAGAGCCCAAGGGGAAAGCTCTATCAGGAAGGCAATCCAAGAACCCGACAGCATAGGACAGCACAGCGAGGGGAGAAGAGAGCTCTGGGCTACAGAAGCAAGACTTGTCCACACCGCGTCCACATTCCCCTCTTTGCCTTTTGGATTCAGGAAACTTGGAGCAAGCTAATGAAGAACTCCGAGCTGTGATAAAGAAAATCTGGAAGAAGACAAGCATGAAGCTACTTGACCAAGTTGTCCCGCCAGCTGGTGGTCAGTGTGATCTACTTCCTAAGTAGTTCTTGATCAGGAGTTAGTGTCAGTGTAGCCCCTGCAGCCTGCCCAGAGGGGATTGCGGAATGCCTCACCAAACCATAGAGTGGGAGCCCCACAGCCAAAGGAGTCTTTGGCTTCACAGAAAGTATTTGAAGTGATACGAAGGCAGCCAAGCCAAAGAGCGACTTCAGTGGGGAGGAGTCAGACCCCACGTGTCTAAGCAGGGTTTTTGCTATCGGTAGAAAAATGAGTAAAAAAAAAAAAAATGACAGCGCTCACAAAATTTAAAGCTTGTAAGTTTTGCCCCAAAAGAAATGCCTACATCTAGTTCCCACCTTTAAATGTCTTGAGAAAAATGGGTAGTTTTTAGGAAAGAATACTTGTAAAATAATTTTAAGGCTGGACTTACCACCATAGTTAGCAAGAATGTCCTTTAATGAGAATCTAGAGGTGGAACTAACAAGCATGCTTATTTATTTCCGTTTGTTATTTATCACAAATTAACTGACTAAACATTTAAACTTTACACTATATATATGTAATATATATAGTGTTTCTCTATTTTTTTTTAAGTACATGTGGACGTAGAAGTGAGATGGTTATTTTCCAACCGTTTTGTTTCAAGTTTTAAAAGTGCAGAATCTGCTCACCCAGTGCCCCCGCGCCCCAGCTGTCCAGCTCAGCCTGGCCTGGATGTATGATAAACATCTGCTGTGTTTTATAACAAATCGAGCTTTAATAGGATGCCGTGGTTCAGATTTGGAAGCCGAATCCTGTGCCTCCTGGAGGACAGAGGGAGCCATGTATTATTAGCCAGTTCTGCTTCTTAAGTGGGATTGGCTTTCATTGGTGATTCAGGCCACCCATAGCTGGCCTAGCCACTGGCTCACCTCTGGGAAAACAACTCAGAAAGAAATGACCGAAGTTGGGGGGAAATTCCCACTTGAAGACCCCCAGCTCCCCACACCTGATTCTGCACTTTTAAAACTCCTCTTGGTTCCCTTTTTTTTTTTCCTTTCAGCTGCACATCCAAGTGGTCGCATGGCTTAGATGAACCGCTCTTTAAACTGTTGTAACCACTACGCTTACGCTCTCTCTGCAGCCTCCATTCCTTTCAACTCTCAGAATATTCTGAAGCAATTCTGTTTTAGGGTGGTGGCATGGAATCAGAGTTATCTCTTGCCAGCTGGATTCCCCTACATTGTTTCCTGAAATACAGATGCATGCTTCAGAATAGTGGGCTGTGCCTGTCTGTGTAAACCTTCTGCACACTAACCCGAGACACTCACCTCTCTCTTGTTCCAACTCTGTCTCTTTGGAAACACCACCTCCATGGTGGCCCATCTAATGCCCGCAGGAATAGCCCCCCTCACACAAGGTACGCTTGAAGAGTGTCCCTTGCATCGCTGGGACGCCCCGCTTCTTTTTATCTTACTAGGAAAACCAGTTCAGAATTTGGCTTATGATCTAAACTCCCTTCCTTTGAAAACTGATCAACATTTATCTCTATTAAACTTCTCAGGAAGGATGAATGCATCCCCCATTTCTGGGGCCTGGTAGTTCTCTGTGTTTCTTTACATGGTTTGGGGTTTAGGATGATAGATGTCAGTCTGTTCCCCGATAGCAGCCAGAGGCATTATGATACCTGAGAAGAAAGAACTAGAGTCTTAGGAAGAGGTGGGATGCTCCACGAGATTCTGTAGTGCCCATTCCTGTGCCCAGTGTAGCACCTGCTTGTCTATTTACATCTCATTGAGGGACATTTGCACCGAAGGAGAACAAGCAGCAGTGGCATTCAGGCTTAGTGGATGGCTCTGGTTGGGTTTCAGCGTCTGTATTCATCATTGGTCTTTTTCATTTTTTTTTTCTCTTATCTCCCAGTAGACCAGTAGTTCCCAACTTTTTCCTCATCATGGCACACTGAAAACATGACACCATGGTCCCTCCCTTGGGACAGACAGATGGTGTTTCCAGGTGTTAGTGTCTCCCGCAGTATGATGTGGTTAGGGAGAGCAGACTGAGTGGTGGGCCTGTACCCTGAGGGTGCTCAGGCGACCTCAGAGCTGGTGATGTTTGTCTAGGCAGCTTTTGGGATGTACTCTGAGCTGTCACAGCTCACTGTGAGCTTGATGGACAGGTGATGTCAGGAACCAGCTGGGGAGGACATCCTGGGATCATTTGCCTCTCTGCTCTGTGCCTGAAGCCTCGCCACTCCTGCCATGATGTGGAGATGTCTCAGACTGGAATCTTGCCTGGGTCCTCAGTGCCCTTTTGTCTCTGCTCGTTCATGGATTCCCTTTCTCTTTAGAAGCTCCTCTCCCTCAGAGATCCTCCTGCCGTCTATCTGGTTCTGGGTCTGCTCTGTGTTCTACTGAGCCCAGATGGCATTTCTTCTCTCCATTCCTTCCCTGTCCTGCTCAAGCCTTAGCTTTTCTTGATCTTTAGAGATCTTGTTCATCCAGGTCTCTCAGCACTGCTTTTTCTCAGGGAAGACAATCAGGTCATCCTTGAATCCTGCCCTACCACTCCAGAGCTGAAGAGAAAGCCAGAACTTCTCTTACCAGAAACATCCTGGTATAGATGAACACAGTGATCCTCTACATTGAGTCAGGGAGTCTTCCAAGGCTCATGGGGCCTTGAAATACAAAAGACATCTGCTTGTTGAAGGTGGCAGAGATTTTGGGCTCTGGGGCTATGCTGTCCCAGCAGCCATGGTCTACTAGAAAAGCACTAGGAAGAACTTGAGAGGCAGCTCAAAGGAAAGCGGGTGTTGGACATGGCTAGAGCCAGGCTCTTAGTGGAGAGCTAGGGCTGGAGGAGGAGAGGGCCCTGGGCTCAGATCCAGGCCAGTTGACCTGGTCCAGTCATGTAACCTTTCCCTTTCTTAGACGGGTAAGCAGAACTGTATGTAGAGTTTGTGTGAGGAACGTGAACCGGGTTTGGACACAGTCCCCCTCATACCCAGACAGGGTGCCTTGCTGGATGGGGTAGATGAACTGGCCAGTCAGAACCAGTCAGGGCCAGTCAGAGCCAATCAGAGAGCCCTCAGTTTTCTTCAGCAACCCCTCCACCATATCAAGGCTTTCTTGGCTTGGGCTCAGAAGGAATTTAACATCTATCACGTCCAACCCACCCCAAGACAGCCTGTCAGATAATGCTGAGCACCTTCTGGCAAAAGGGACTGGAGAAGCTGTCCAAAGTGGCCCAGCAGTCTCAGGGTGCTACATCACAAGCGGGCACTAAATAAAACCCACCGAAGTTCTATCCGTGGACTCAGTGGGTCCCAGCGGCCCCAAACCGCCTATGCTCTATCATCCACTTCAGTAAGTGATCGTGTTGGCTTGCTTTGAAACAGTAGTGACCGATGGCTTGTGATTGAAGGACACTCAACTCGAGAGCAGCCCACACTAGGGTTCGAGTGCCTTGTACATCTTCTCTTCCACATCCTCAGTTCTTCTGAGATGGAGCTCCATTTTATAGGGGAGAATATAATCTTAGACAGGTTGATCCTCGTGACTCCATCCACATGACTCTTGCAAGGCCGGTTTTACCAGAAGCCCAAGCACCCACAGCTGTTCCTCTTCCCATGCTTTTTAGGTCCCATCAGACAGCATGCAACCCCCAAAACAGCCCCACACAAGCTAGGCTGCTAATGTAGCCTTGCCAGTTTCTACCCAGAAAACCTTGTGGGCAGGGCACGGGACACACTGACATGTCCCCTACGGTTTACCATGAGACAGTCGGAGCCCCTATTCTGCCTCATGCATCTACCTTCAAAGTTGCCAGCAGAGTTCTGATTCCCGAGCGATACATGCTGGAAGTTGTTTCTGACCAGAGCAGAAATAGAGCCTGCTCAGTGCTGAGGTTAGATGGGGCTGTCATCGCAGGGCAGAAATCCAGTTGTGGTGAATTTCAAACCAAGAAATGGTCTCGGAGCTTATTAGCAAAGAGCGGGGGAGCGTGTGAGATCTGGAGCTGCAGTCTCTGTTCCGACCTTCCTCTCCTTCCAAGCTCATGTCACCTTTCTAGGCCTCCGTCTTGTGACATGGGGATTTGGATGCTTAATTGCATTCGATGCTTATGGTAATTACACATGCAAATCTCTATGCACAGGGTGGGAAATGCGGCCTGCAAGGCCTTTCTGTTTTGTAATGTTTATTTTAAGTAATAACCAAGGTGGTGCTTCATACTGTTACTAATACGCTACTCTCTTAAACTCGTGATAAATATGCATTACCTTCTGCCACTCTGAGGATCAGTTTGTTTTAACTGACTCTAACTTTGAGCCTTAACTGCTTTGCAAAGCTTTGCTTCTTGCTAGACTGAGCAACCCCTGTGATAGGCTGAGAGCCCAGTGCCTTTCGTGCACAGTCCCGCCCCCCACCCCTGCCCCGACCAGAAGTGAGGGTTTAGGCTCTTGGTCCAAATGTGCTGATTCGGGAGAGCTGTGTCTGGTCTCTCCGTTTAGATGATGAGGTAACCGTGGGGAAGTTCTATGCCACTTTCCTGATACAGGACTACTTTAGGAAATTCAAGAAACGGAAAGAACAAGGCCTGGTGGGGAAGTACCCCGCGAAGAACACCACGATTGCCCTGCAGGTGAATTGTCCTCTTGTTCTGTTCTTGTCACTAACGATGTCGCCAGCTTTAATTTGAGATACTAGAGAGCTGACTATTGATGGTTGAGCAGTGCCAGAGGATTTTGTTTAAACTGAGATACCGCACACTCCCCACACTGTGGACTAGCCCTTTCTGAGCCACAAGGTAAGTCCTTCCTCCCTTTCTTGTCTTCTCCGTTGAACCTGGCACCTGCCACCATCTGGTCTGTGCAAGGCCCCCAGGACAGCCATGATGGGAAAGGAGTGAATGCTCACCTCATGCCCTAGCCACCTGGGTCTTCTCCAAAGGCAGCGTCCCCTAGGCCGAAGGCAGCATCCCCTAGGCCGAAGGCAGCGTCCCCTAGGCCGAAGGCAGCGTCCTTTAGGCTGAAGGCAGCGTCTCCTAGGCAGGCCCCTCTTCCCATAGCCCTGGGCTCAGGGACTGGCTGCCCAGTGAACAGCTTTCCATCTGAACGCAAGTGCTTTGTTTTGTTTTTGTTTGTTTCTTACCCCATGGCTTGTTGGTTTTTGGTCCATTTCAATAGCATCCATCACTCCCTAGTATGTACTGAGTGTGTGTGTGTGTGTGTGTGTGTGTGTGTGAGTGTGTGTGTATGTGTGGCATGTCTGTGTCTGTGTGCTGTCTCCCAATGGCAGTGAGGCTTGCTATGCAAGAACTATACACAGGCCAGTCTCTGGTCCATCCCCCTTCCTCTAGGACCTGCCCCTTCACACACACACACACACACACACACACACACGCACGCACGCACACACACACAGGCACATATGCGTGCATGTACAAGGTTATCCCTTCCAGGCCCCCAAAGTGTGGATGTGACATTTAGGAATATCTGGTCCAATCAGGGCTCAGGCATCTAAAAGTGATAGAATCCTAAAGATGTCCAGAACTCTGGGTGGGCAGGCTTGGAGAGACAAGGAGTCATGGCTAGGATTTTCAGGCAGGGGAGCTAGAGAAGGTAGTTCAGGGGCCTGTGGTGTTTAAAGAGAACCGGGGACAGATGCTAAGAGGCAGAGCAAGGATATATGGAGAGTGACAACTGTCCTAAGTCCAGCTGTCCATGCTACCCGGAGTGCCTTCAGTCTGTCACAAACAAAGATGTTTTCCTTGCTTCTCCAGAAGTTGACATGAAAGTTACACAAGTCCCTGTTCTCATGGTTCTTAAACGTGGCCTTGTGAGTGTTGACATAAGACACAACATGGAGCAGCCCTGCGCTTTGTTCCGGGAGCAAATACGCAGCATCGTTGTGTGTTCCGAGGGGTAACTGGAAGCTAAGGCCTGAGTGTGATCTAGCTGGGAGAAAGAGTATGAATAAGGATGAAGGATTGTGGTGGTTGAGGGATGTGGGGTGTGTGTATCACAGGTTAGCAGATGACCTGGGGGCAGTGGCCGGATGAGTCATGGGGAGATCCTAAGGGTTGAACAAATACCTCGCTGGTGGGGCAGGTGGTCACCCACATCTGTTCGAGTCAGTCTGGGTTCTTTCGTCCCCGATCATGTGAGTTGTAGGCTCAGCCATCTGGTTTGCTGCCATCTCAGGTCATAGGCTTCGATGTAAGCTCTCATCTCCCTCCTGCTGATCCGGTTTGCAGACGTGACTGCTGTGACTCTAACTCATAAGCAGCCTCTCGTGACAAAATCTGAGTTTGCAGATTTGAGTCGGTCCCTGGTTTGTATGTTCCTGGTGGCGGCAGACGAGGTTGGCCACCGGCGGAGAGCAGAGCGTTAGCGCATGCCCAAGGCTGCCCCCTCACGTGATCTTCAGCCCTGTTGGAGAGACTGACTGAATTTCCGAGCTTGGCGGATACACCCTGCCTACCCAGAATGCCTTGCTGCTCTAGAACTCTAGTCTGCTCTAGAATTGATCTCTCTGCTGCAGCTTATGTTACAGTTTGTCGAGTGAGGTTGTGTCTGAGTTAAGAGACTCTCGGGTTCCAGGGAAGGGTCTATATGGAAAGACTCGGAAGTGTGTGTATGGGGCGTGGGTTAAGAGCTTTTCTGAAGCCCTAAGGCTTGCTCTGGTGGCTGGATGGGTGTTTCTGTGTCTGAAATAGCGTAAACAGCACATGGCTTAAATAGTCACTGCATATGGAGTTTACTGAGCCTTGAAGGAAGGCTCAGATGGTACCAACAGTATGCCATGAAGGTTCTAGGTGGAGACAACCACCTTATGTTAAAATAATGTTGAGGCTTTTCTCCCGTTTAAGACTTTTCATTTTTATTATTTAAAGAAAGTTTCATTTCATTGGTAAAAGGCAAATATTTCCAGTTATATGATACAAATACATTTTTCCATGGTTCTATTGAGAATTGAGGCGAGGGCTGTAATTTATATTAAGCATACAGCATAGAAAATTAAGTTGTGTTTATAATCTTGACAGTTAAATTCTGAAAAGGCATTTTATTCTGAAACAAGCATTAAAAATAGAAAATGTTTGTCTCCTTGATGGATAATTCTAATTACATTTTTGGCTTCCACTGCTATAGAAATGGCTTTAAGTGTGAGTGTTATTCTACATTTAATTAGTGCATAAGAAGGCTTCCATTTCTGTGTTATGAAATATCATGGGTGATGTGGCAGGTAGGGAACTGGGCTCAGTCGTGGGAGAAAGGCACCCTTGAGACAGCTGCCGAGGGGCTTTGGCTGATTGAGAAAGGAGCAACATAATTGTGGCAACAGGGTACCTCAGGCGTGGCTCCCGGGCTGCTTGTAGTAGGAAGTGGATTGTGGCAATTACTGTGTGAACAGCCTAGCTTGTGCGTGCTGGCCTGCAGAGTGGGGTCTGTCTGAAGAGCTCTCAGAACTGGCACTCAAGCTCCACACGCCCATTCCATGTCATGGCTCTCAAGGGCACACAGGCACACTGTGGTCTGAACCCTGTGGGCTCATCCTGGTCTCCTTGTGTTCAGACCAAGTGTTGTCAACCTTCCCTGTGGTGGGTCATGGCTGAAGGTGCTCCTGCCTCTGCATCGGGTGGAGCTGGGCACCTGTGTCCTCTGGCCTCTGTGGTCTGAGTGAGTGTGCACTTTCCATCCATCCACTCCATCCTTCCCTTCATCCCCATCATCCAGTCTCTCGCCCTTCTATGATAGGAGCAGAGAGAAGCTGCACACAGCCGTTCTGTTCTAGCCCGCTCATCGCAAAACATGTTCCCTTTAATTTGACTCAGCATTTGCTCTTCATCCATGTTGCTGCATCCGAGTGACCTGCAAGTTTCCACAGTGAACAAAGAAATAAAGAAACATAGCCACGCAGCCCCAGAAATTCTCAGTCCCCTCTCCTGCAGTCCCATTGCACCTCCAGAGAGGGCCTCTGGGATGCCACGTGCTCCAAAAGGCCCCAAAGTGGGGAGAGTTTTGTTCATTTCTCTTTGTTTTGACATTCAAGTCTTTTGTCTGCTCTCATGGAGTCCATGTGAGAAGCCACCCAGATGAACCATAGGGAACCCCAGGCAGCTAGTCCTTTGTCTGTTTAGAAGTTGGATTTAAGGAGCCCGTTCTACAGCTCCGCAGGATTAGGTGTTTAGGTTGAGTGGCTTTAAGGTCTATGCCTTGGCCACAGACGGGGGTGGTTGGGAGATGCAGGTGGTATTGAAAGTAGCTATTAGTCTCCAGTGTTCCTCACTGTGGCCTTCTCAGGCACGGCGCACAAAGACAGCTTAGTTCCTCCCAGAGATCTGACCTACGTGTGGTCCTGTTAATCCTGTCACCTTAATCTGGAAGGCAGTGAGATTCTTTTTTTTTTTTTTTTTTTTTTTTAAAGAACTATGATTCCACCTGAAGCCATAGCATTGCTCTTTTATATATCTATGTTTTCCTTTTTTAATGTAAGAGGAGAACAGATGCTAACAGATGGGATTTCACTGGCTGATTCGTTTGTTTCAGATGCTTGAACGGATGCTTTAGAGTTCTCTGCCTGAGCTGCCGCACCAAGCTGGTTAGTCCGAAGGCGCTTGTGGCTAAGGCCTTGAAAGGGCAAGCTCACACTCGGGCTTATTTCTACTGACGCAGCATTTCAGGAGAAATGCAGGCAAGAGCAATCCCAAAGCCCCGGGGAGACCCCTTCCGAGCAAGGCACTCCTCTGGAAGGCAGAAGCGGGGCCGTGGCTCACCCGTGGAGCCATGGCTGCCTGTTGTGGACACTGCTCATGGTGGCTCCTTTTCATGGAAGGGAAATGTATGAGTTACGGTTTTTCCCTTCCAAACCAGAGACTCAGTGAAAGGGACAGAGTGAGAGAGAGAGAAAGAGAGCAAAGGAGAAGGGCAGCTGCCCCATAGAGAAATGAAATGAACGCAACTTGCTGATGCTGGCCAGTAAATAAATAAATAAATATGATTAAATGATATATATATATATTAGATATATATATATATATATTAAAAAGGATTAAGCAGACCTGCCTAAGGTGGGCAGCTGACTCCATCTCAAAGTCCTGCATCCCTAGTTTTTGCCCAGACTCCCAAAGACTGGCAGGCTGATTGGCACTGAGCAGAGAGTTCCGTTTCTATGCCAGTGTGCCGTGCCCTCCTGACTGGGTGCCCGGCCCTGCTGGCTGCAGTGACCCAGTCCAGAACGCACTAATAAGTGGAAGGCCAGGAAGCTCAGACACACCCACTGAAACTAACACATACACCCGCATGCCGAAACCAACCAGGCAGACCTCAGGTTCCATCTTACCGTGTCTATGGGAAATGCCACCATACCCAAACCTCATCTAACATTGTCTGTCTCTAACTCGCGCTCAGAGCCAGTCTGGGATGCCTCTTTGGAAGCAGTATGGCCTAGTTTTCAAGGACACTGGGAGTCAGGGAACCTGGGTTCTAGTCCCAGCTCCAGCATTCACTTGCTGTGTGACCTTGGGCAAGACACTTAACCTCTCTGTGCCTCAGTTTCCCCATCTGTAAAATGGGGGTAACAATGTCGACCTACCTCACAGGGCTGTTGTGAGGAATAGCTAAGTGATTGTAAAGCTCCTTGGACGTATAATTGCTTATTATTAAGACTACAACAATAATAATATCATATGCCTGTTTACTACCAGAACTTTAAGAAATTCTTGGTTTGGTTTGATCTCTTTTCTGTTCTGTACTGTAGTCATCCATCGAGAGGAATTCTCCCCCTTTTTTAAGACACTAGGGAACGTGCAAAGATGCAAACAGGTAACTTGTCAGGTCACGTTCTCACACAGTAACAGCAGCAGACTTTTTGCCCAAAATGTTGTCTGATGAGAGCATTGCTCTTAAACCCTAAACCCATCCCCAGAACGGGTCAAGTCTATACCTCTGCTATAGCTCAAGATGCCCAGAATGGCCAAGGAGGGCCAGCATTCAAAGAGCAGAGTTAATGGGGAAGAATAAAAGACAAGAGGTAGGGCGAGAGGAAGAAGGAGGACTTCTAGTCCACTGCTCCATTTTGCTTGGCCTGGAGTAGGGTGTGTGCCTGTGTGTTCATGACATGAGTGGGTGGGGAGAATGGGGTGCGGTGGAAGGGCGAGGAGGAGGGAGCAGGACTCTGGGCAGCCCTGTTCTGGTACAAAGGAGAGCTCCTCCAAGAATCTCTGGGGTGCAGCTACCCTGAAGGCCAGGCTGAAATGGATAGGGCCCCTGCTGTGGGCAGCATGACTCTCTCAGGCCTATTTCAGGTAAGCCTAGAGGAGTCTTCTCTAGTGACATCTTGTGCCTGTGACATTTGCCCCTGACCACAGAGGTTCCTTGCCATGTGACTTCACCTTTCTACACCACAGTGGGCCTCCTGACCTCACTGTGGAGACAGGCCCAGCTGAGACCCTTGTACAGACCATAGTGAGGCTGGGAGTTTGTGTGAGTGTTTTCCATCCTCATAGTTTGAAGACCATTGTGGGTGGTGTGGGAATGCATGAGCCAAGACAAACACCTGGTATGCCTGACCCCCTGCGGGAGGTCAGAGCCCACTGACAATAATGATCTGCCACAGCATTCAAGTCTCTCAGATTGGGCCAACAGCCTGGCCCCTCTCCCAAATTTCTCCATGCTCCAGCGACCACAGGGCTAATCTCATTTTAGCAGGGCCTCTGGAATCACCACTGTGAAGTGGTACCCAGGGTAGCCACTGTAGCAGAGAGAACTCAAACATCACCCATGAGAGGGAAACTGGTTAGCCTTGCAGACATAGGTCAAATAAATGCTTATCCCTTAGGCAAGCAGCTTCCCTGCCTCACCCTCCCCACCTGGCCTTGAGATCACTTCTGGTAGATCACTAGATTCTCGTATAGTTCTAATGGGTAGAGTTACACAGGCCTTTTTCTGTATATCACCTAAACCCACAGAAGCTAGGAAATGTTCATTTGCCTACAAGGCTGATGTTGCGAAGAAACAGAGTTGATTGTGGAGAGAACGGCCCCCAACTTCCGTATACAGAGGACCAGGCTTCCTGATACTCAGGTTGCAGTCAAGCCTCAGAAGCCTCTGTCATTTTCTCTCAGGGTCCTGGCAGAAGAGTAAGCGTTCAGTAGAAAGGAAGACATGAAGGAATAATGAAGTCATGTCTGAAATTCCCGAAGACGAGCGCAGCAAACCTAATACCCAGCTCCTGGATGGATCCATGATGTTAAACTTTTAGTTCTTGGATCAGTTGTGACAGAGACCAGCAGCATCCACCACAGGGAAGCCAGGTTAGGGTGGGAAGGAGGCTCATGGAATCCCCAGTTCAGAATCAGTCTACAGGATGACTGAGAGCTTCCTGGAAGACAAAAATTGGACTGTACTGAAAGCAACCATCTTTATGTCTCAAAAGCCTTAATGGAAAAGAAGTTAAGGCAAATGATCAAATAGTAAAGGCTCTTATTATGATAGCATGTTATTACTGATATGCACCTAGCATCCCTTCATAGCCTAACATATCACTGCTCAGTTATCTTTAGGAAGGAACTTGGTAAGTAAAACTTAGGGTTCCCAGGTGGGTGGGTACCTGGGTGAACTTATTCTCCTTGGCTTATCTTAGGCCCGAGAGAGTTGGCTCTTTGGGATAATGGGAAATTAAGCCAGGTGAAGTGTTGAAGGCAGCCAGATGTGTTAGTGCGTGCCTGCAATACTGGAACTTAAGGAAGAGGCAGAGGCTAGCGTAGAGAGGCCACATAATGAACAGAGGTAGGGAGGAGTTGAAGAAAGCTGACACTGTGGTCATGGTGGTGTCACTTGCTGGAGGATGGACCGGTCAGCAGTTCTCAAACATCTTGGTCTTAGGGCCTTTCCTATTCCTAAGATGTATCCAGAACCCTTGCATATCAATAGTTACTGTCTTATAAATTAAAGCTGATTAATTTTATAAATGCAAGAATACGTAAGCACAAAGATGCCAGGGTGGTGGCAACATCACTGTCACCCAGCCTTTGGAACCCTCACAGCATGCTCGTGAGAGAATGAGAGCGTACAAGGCCAAGGACATCCAGTCATATACAAATCTCAGTGACCTCGTGGACCCCTGGAGGAGTCTCAGAATGCCAAGAGGTCCATGAACCAACCCTTGAAACACAGTGCTCTGGGGAGATGACCCAAAGCTCCCCTTCAAGGTAGAAGATGCAGCAGCCTCGTTGTGATGATCTGTGCTCGGGAGCCTCCTCACTGGGATGCTCCTCCTCTGTCCCTGCAGCCCACATGTCCATCGGATTCAGGCCAGGGGTCATGTGGTGTGCTCAGGCTTCACTACCTGCTGATCTGGTTAGAATTAGTAGTGTTCAGTTAGAAATGTGTTCCAAATCCTCAGCACCTCTGGGTAGCACAAGCGAGAAGGAGGGTGTGTGTATGTGATGCTGGGGGAGCAATGTAATAGGTTACCTAAAAGGCGGGCAACCTTGACAGAGGTGTGTGGTTGAGACTCAGCCACCCCCCTCTCCCTGCAGACTTGCTGCCTTTGCACCCCGGGTAGAGCGAAGCTAGGGCTCAGGGGTCCTTGCTGCGCCTTCAGCTAGTTCCACAACGTTATTTAACCCATGCACATCATCTTGGCTCTTCCTCCCTCAGTATGCAGGCTCACAATGACAGGAATATGATACAATCAAAAAAGCCTAAACAATTTTATATAATTCTGTCTGCATTTTTAGGAAACATGCAGACATGTCTCTGATTCTGAGGTTAAACCTAAACCAAGCATCAAGGTGGAAGGGTGGGGAGTGTGGCTCAGTGGTGCTTGCTTAGCATATATGAGACCCTGTTTCAATCCCCAGCTGAAACAAGATGGAACTGCAACAGATAGGTGTCTCAGTACCAGGGCAAGTCACAGGTGACAAAGCTTTTAAATATCCCCTTTAGCTTTCAGAGTGTGGTGGCACACGTCACTTTTCCAGCCCAGGGCTAACCCTCGGTAACTCATGATCTCGGGAGAGGAGGGCTCTCTGTAGATGAATAATGGAGTGTTGTGCCCATGCCTCTAACCCTTTCTGTCTAACAGAAGGCCTGTTCACAATGGAAACAAAGGCCACACCATGACATTTTCCCCGGAGGAAAGCAGTGATAGAGCAAGGGGTGTGCCCATGTGTGCAGAAGAGGCGGGGGACAGCCTGTAGATACACACGTTCATTCTATCAGAATTTAACCTCCAGCCCTGTCTTCTCATAGAGCTAGGCTAAAACTGTCCTCTGTAATTGAGTGTGGGCCAAAGCCTGCCTCCCCGAAAAAAATTAACCAGAACTTGTCAATAGCGAGGTGACTGCATAGAGCCAGCTTTGGCTGAATGAGGCGTGTTGTCTGGGTGGCGGAGCAGGCTGTGCCAGAGTAGCATTCTTTGGCAGGAGTCTGGAGCCCTGGCACCCAGCTTGTGAAGATGGAGGGTCTCTCCAAGGGCTGCCTGGAGACTCGCCTCTCTCTCCTTCACTGCTACAGCGTAGGTATGGGGTGGGTTTCTGGTTGTTTGTGTGTGCGTGCTGTGCAGCTGAGAGCTGGCAGAGGGCTGGCATGCCACAGGGAGTTAGTCTGGGGAAGCAGGCAGCAAAGCTTGGCACATGCAGCCAGCTAGCCGGCACTCAACCCTGAGTGAGCAAGGTCTGGGTTTCCCAGTGGGCATTCCTGCTCCCCAGCAGGCCACCGCTTTCTGCTGTTGCTTCAGAAATGTTTAGTGAGAATTTATTTTTGGTGAATTAATCATTAAGTAGAGTAAATATCTATAAAATTCCAATTAAATGGTGTCTAAAACTTAAAGGAACAGTCTACAGGCGCAGCGCCAACATTTCTTTTTTAAACAAATATTTATGATAACAGCTAGCATTTTAAAGTCAACCAGAGACTAGGCTTGATCCTGTTTAATATTTTGTAAGATTGGACATCTTAAAACAAGTCAATACTGTTTATATTTTATAGCAATTCTGTGTTTATTCAAAACTATAACTCTACTGCGATGTCAATGGAATGACTTTATATGGCTTTGTGTGGGTTTAAGTGCTAATGACCACATTTCAAATTTAAACAATATTTTTGCTGATAAGAGATAGATACTTATACAAATATGAAAGACTAGAAAATTTTAATGACTGTAAATGTTTTTTTTTTCAAGAAAAAAATTTAGTGTTGTGAACAACTAAGTAATTTCTCTGAGGGTTTAAGGTAGTTGACTGTGCTTTTGGAACTGGATTCTGTGCCTATGGGATTTTGGAACAGCCTAAGCTACCTTTTAGCTTGATATGTGTGCTAGAACAATTTTCATTCTCATGTTTTGTGGTATGTAATAAATCCAGGGTGCTGTGTTTAAGCTTCATTTCAATTCTAGTTGGGAACCTATGTGCTGGTTCCCTGCCCCCAGGTCCTATGCAAGAGAGCGAAGCCAGCCCCACTCTTACCTGGTGTGCTTTGCAAACTAGGATCCTGGTTTCTGAACCCTCCGCTTTCACATCTGGGAAGAGTGATGCCTAGACTTTCCTCCTTCGGTGTCTCTTTAATAAATATGTTGTTGTTATTTGTTTTGGGAAGTGGTACTCCGAGCCACCTCTCAACCCTCTCCATGATTTATGTTGCAAGCCAAGCCTCTGTCCTGTGTGTGTTTACTGCCCACTCTGTCAATGGAATCCCAATCTCGTGGAACTCTGAAAGTGTGGTGGGGACAGTTTCTGTTTTCACTCTGCAATTGTTACATGTGTATTTCAGTGAAATGTCAACTCATCAACAGAGGATGATGTGAAAAATTATCCAAATAAATAGTTTTCTATTTCTTTTAATCACACCTAGTCCAGTTAGTTAAATGGCAGCAAGACTGCTGTCTAAGCTGGGGAACGTTCCTGGCCCCTAGGCCTTGAAAATATGACTGGATGTGCACAGTTTACCCGGGAGTGTTGGTCACAGCGAATAGAACCCATGTTTGTCTTGTGGGTACAGCAGCAGGTGTTTCAAGCCTTGTTTCTTCTTGTTTGAACCTCAAATATGTAACAGCCTTTTCTCCCAAAGTCAGACAAGGGGATTTTTACCAAGTTTATTGTCTCCTGATAATTGCACCCTAGAAAACTGAATGAATGGGTATGGCTTTTCTTCACATACCTGTGCTGGGTAAGAGCATCTACCAACACACACTGGGTTTGCCTTTATGGTATCTCCAAGGGGTAGAGCTGGGTCTGCTGCAGACCTAGGAAATATACTGGACATAGCAATCGAGAGAGGGAGCATGCATATGTGACTGTGTGTGTATGTGTGTGTGTGTGCATGCATGTATGTGTGCATGCATGTGTGTGTATGCAAGTGCTCGTGTGTGTGTGTGTGTGTGTGTGTGTGTGTGTGTGTATGCAAGTGCTTGCCAAAGCCTGTGTGCATTAGTGCCTATGATCTGCTGGCAGCAGAACAGAAGTAGCTTTTGTGTGGCCACGTCATGAAGTGTTCTGGAACTCTGGCATATGCCTGTCTTTCCCTTCCTCTACATTGACGTGTATGCTAGAAAGATTTCATCGCCATGTTTTTTTGATCATAGTAAGTTTAGGGTGCCATGCTATGCTTTCAGCTTTAGTTAGGAGTGTGCTGCGCTTGACCCCTGCCTGCCTAACACTCCTAGGCAGGACACTTTGACTCCAGCGTGAGTTTTGGCCCTGTAATTCATGAAGAAGAAGGAGCCGCTAGTCTCCTATCATAGCAGGGGTGGGACTGAGCCAGCCTGTCTATCCTTGTGTGTAGAACCATCTAATAACCTAGGGGATGTTGTGGATGTGGCTGCTTGAGAAACCTCTGAACAACTCTACATCCTGACCACTTTACTTTAACCATTGTCACCACTGATGTCTGCAGAGGACCAGTTTTGAGAATTCTCACACCAGGGTTTCAGGCTGCTTTAGCCTCACTCTGCTTCCTTCTCCCCTCCCCTTTCCTCTGCCTTCCCTCCCCTCCCCTTTCCCCTGCTTCCCCTCCCTTCCTTCCCCTCTCTCCTGCTTTCCCTCCCTCTCCCTGCATCCCCTCCTCATTCCCCTTCCCCTGGAGTCTGCCCCACCAGATGAGTATCTCAGGCATGGACACTGTTCTTTATCTCAGTCCTTCCCATAGCTCCACGCCCTCTGTGCACAACTTTCTTCTGCAAATGGCCCTGAGGTTGCAACACAAGCTTCTGAAGGATACTTGCCCAGCTGGTACCTTAGGTGCTTTGTGAGCTCGTAGAGGCTCCTGATTGCAGGCGGCTGCTATTGCTGCATGGATAATGGAGGTAGACCCAAGATCAGAGAGAAACTGTAGAGAAAGATGAAGCCCCTATTAGTCTGAAGTCAGCCTCTTGACCTTCTTCAAATTAATGCTGAAATTCGAATTTCTCAGAGCTAGTGACTCCACCTTCCCCTCTCTACGGGTCGTGTGCATGTCATAATGTGTCCCTGGCGCAGCTGTGGGCAGTGCAGAGGCTTAGCCAGGCCTGTCCTGACGGATGGGCTGTATAGAAGTGTAGAGCCTAGAGCTGTCACCCACAGGTCTTGTACTACCTGTAGATGGTAACAAGACCACCATTTGTGTGGCTTTCAGAATCCCGGTCCCTCTGCTGGTGAGTTCTCAACCTGCATGAACTGTGGGCCAAGGGGACCCTGATGGCTTGGGTGGCCCCACTGCCCAGCAACCTCAGCCTGTGTGACTGTTGATGTCCTTGTGATTTGAGTGTGTTGGTGACTGCAGGGTATGACGTCACTCACTTGTTCCATGCTTTACAGTGAGGCAGTGGCCCCAATGGCTGCTTGCTTACTTGCACCCAGGCCAGCTCAGCCTCCATGCAGCCATGCAATTCTTCTCCCTTCATTTTTTTTTAAAGGAAGACCAGGTGACATTCCTTGCTCTGTTCAGAGATCCGGATGTGATTCTCTGCAAACAGCCCTTCTGAAGACTGTCAGTCAGTCAGGGCATGCGTTCTTGGCTGTGACAGTCCTAGTACCTAGTGTGCTGTAGGAGGAGTATTTGCAGACTTTAAGCACTCCAACCTAGTACCATTGTGACCTCCTGGCTATATCCCATACACCCTAGGTCACATTAGTTCCTTGACTTGGCCTTTGGAGACGGCCGCCCCTCTCAGTACTCCATCAGGCTGGATCAGGGCCCCTTGATGTCTAACCTCTTCTGCCATTTTCATTGACCCAGGCGGGATTAAGGACTCTGCATGACATTGGGCCAGAAATCCGACGTGCTATATCCTGTGACTTGCAAGATGATGAGCCGGAAGAATCAAAAGCAGACGAAGAAGATGTATTCAAAGTAATTATTCCGTGCCTAGCTACTCATTGGCCACATGGAGAGAGTGGGGCAGGACTTTGGTTGGGGTGGCTCTGATCCACAGAGGAGTGTGGAGAATACAGACCAGTGGCAGGGTCTAGAGGGGATGGAACAACCTGCCCCTGTCCGTCCTGGGACCTCTCCATCCACCAGCACCTCTCGTGGGCCAGACCATCCCCTTCCTGAGCTTCCCCCCCCCATCCCCAGCTGCCAGCTTCTCAGCTTGGCCACAGCAAACTGACCAGAGTCCAGGAACATTCTGGGTCTTTCTAGCAGTTGTCCACGCTGCCCTCCTTCTGCTCTAGCCCAGTTCTTTGATCTGCCAGCCAGCCTCAAAGCTCAGAGAAAATGTCAAGTACCCCCACCTTGGGGCTACTCAGCAAGCCAGCTGGGCTTAAGTCACCTCATCTTGGAACGACTGGAAGAACAAACCCAAGGGGCAGCAGAGAACTTGCTCCCCAGCTCAGGACTTGGTAACCTTCCTCATTTTCAGGTGGGCCAACTGCCACATGAGTACGTTCACCTGACCACTGAGACACTCAGGTTGTTTCACAGGGTTCCTCTGGAGCTTGCCTAGAATTTGTGTTTCATGTAGAAAAAAAAAATGACCTAACATAGCTAGCCTGCATCAAATACTTGTTAAATTACCTGGTGTTGTCTCCCATTATTTTGCAGAGAAATGGTGCCCTGCTTGGAAACCATGTCAATCATGTTAATAGTGATAGGAGGGAGTCCCTTCAGCAGATCAATACCACCCACCGTCCCCTGCATGTCCAAAGGCCTTCAATTCCACCTGCAAGTGATACTGAGAAACCGCTGTTTCCTCCAGCAGGAAATTCGGTGTGTCATAACCATCATAACCATAATTCCATAGGGAAGCACGTTCCCACCTCAACAAATGCCAATCTCAATAATGCCAATATGTCCAAAGCTGCCCACGGAAAGCGGCCCAGCGTTGGGACCCTTGAGCATGCGTCTGAAAATGGGCATTACTCCTACAAGCATGATCGAGAGCTCCAAAGAAGGTCCAGTATTAAAAGGTAACCTTGAAAAGGAGATGCATTGTCTGCCCTTGTCACGTCCACTCTGCAGAGCAAGGCGAGTCTTCTGTCCTTTGCTCTGGCACGTGGTAATTCCCTGCAGACGCTTGTAATTGAACTTGAGTCCACTCAGCTTGTGGCCTGTCCATACATTGTTTATGTGAGGGACCTACCAATCCACTGTCCACCATCCTGCAGCGTGGGTTGCCACAAAGTCCACCTTCCCCAGTTTGACAAGATGCTTTGGGCTGGGGGTTACAGAATTTCTTCTGTAGACACCAAACCCTGAGCTCTGTAGGATTAGAAAGGGTCTCTTTCTAATAGGCTGAAGGGGTCTCTTCTTCTTACTTCATTTCTGCCCTTTATAAATGTAAACTCTCTCCCGAGTTCATGGGTCACATGAAGACAGATAGTAGCCCATATGTAGCCAGCAAGCCCATATTTGCCCACCCCCAGGAGGCGGGCTGGTGTCTGTACTTTTGATGCTTTTGGAAATGTTTAACTGTTTTCTTCTCCCTCCCTCCCATGGTATGCCTTTCCTGGATAGAACCCGCTATTATGAAACTTACATTAGGTAGGTGCCCGTTGCCGTTGCCTCTGTCTTTGTTTTAAATACCATGCTGCCCTGTTACCCCCCACGACTTTTGCTCAGTGTCAAGGAAGAAGAAATAGGTCTTTTAGCCAAGTCACCTAATAGATCTTCAAAATGCCAGAGCTTGCATTCAGGAATGAGAAATTCCCATTTATTTCTAGCAAAAGGACTTTTAGGTCCAGGCATAGATGCTGTTGCAATCCAAGCACCAGTGCCCCCTCGCCTTCCCCCTTTCTCTGCCCCTGTGTCTAACTGCTTTGGGGGTCCAGATTCTTATAGGGCTTAGGAGAAGCAAAGCCCAGATGATATCCTGTAAACCAAGAGCCAGATCCCTGGGGTTAACTTCCCATAACCCTCAGTATGTGTCGGGGATGTTCTTATGGACACGAGTTGTCCTGGGCTGAACAAGTAGGATGATCATTTTGTTGGGGACAAGAGAGGAAAGGGCTCCAGGCTCATTGCTTCCAGTAAGATCAGGAGGCCCTGGGTTGATGTCACGGAGCCCACTGGGTCTCCTGCAAGTTGAGGCCAGGAAGAGGCAGGCCTGGCACAGGGCAGCCTATGGAAACCTCAGGAGACGTTTTCCAGGAACATTTGCTGGTAAAACCCAGAACTCCTCCAGTAGCTGCACTTGATAGGATGCAGTCAGCGGGACAGAAGTCTCAGTCCCGGGCTCTCCAATCACACCGATCAGAGCTGGGGTGGGTGGGAGTGAGCATGGAAACCTCACGTCTTCTCTTGGACTTCTGACTACAGTATACAGTGCTACTCCAGAATGGGTCTGCCTTGATCCGTTACTCAAATTACGTCTGTGTCTAGGTCTCAAGGTCTCTAGGCACATTTGTTTGGCTCCAGCGGTGTGCAAGATACAGAGACCACAAGCACACACACACACACACACACACACACATAGATGCGCGCGCATACACAGATGCACTGATACCACAAGCGCGCACACACACAGATGCGCACACACATAGATGCACTCCGAGACCACAAGCGCGCACACACACAAATGCGCACACACAGAGATTCACTCCGAGACCACAAGCGCGCACACACAGATGCACACGGGCACAGCCACAGAGCATCTCGGCCAGGGCCTGAGTAGTCACATGGTCAGGGGCAGGAGTGTGTAGGAAGAAGCAGGCACTCTGAGGGTGGACTGGGGAATCTGGGCATCGCCTCCTCACACTCTCAGATCTCTCTCCCAACTGCAGGTCTGAGTCAGGCGATGAGCAACTTCCAACTATTTGCCGAGAAGACCCTGAGACACAGGGCTACTTTAGAGACTCCCACTGCTTGGGGGAACAGGAATATTTCAGTAGCGAGGAGTGCTGCGAAGATGACGGCTCTCCCACCTGGAGCAGGTGAGGGCTTCAGCCTGGGCTGATCACAGAAGACCAGCCCTCCCCCACTCTTCCCGCTCCCACTCAGTGTTCTGGTAGCCACACCAGACAGGAGTTCAAGCTTGCCTTGTTTCACCTTGGGCCTCCGAGAGCCTCAGCAAGGACTCTGGCCCTGCCATGGCTGACAGACCCCCGTCATCTCAGTGATGAGTTCTTTTTTAGGGGGCCGGTGTTTTTAAGACAGGGCCTCTCCACATAGCTCTGGCTGTCCTGGAACTCACTATATAGAACAGGCTGTCCTCAAACTCACAGAGATCTGCCTGCTTCCACCTCTCCAATGTACCACCACACCTGGCCTGCAAAGTAAGTTCTTAGGAACTGACTTGGGAGCACCAACCTTGGCCCCTGCTTCCTGCTCTATCAGATCTATGAGGATCTTTCCTGGAGGTAAGGGAACAAGGTATTAGGACAGCCTCCCTCTGCCAGAGCTACTTCTCCCAACTTCCGTCCTGCAGAAAGAATGCAGCAGGCCAACAGAAGCCTTTGCAGTGCTCAGGGGTGAAGAGCTCTTGCAGAGGGCACAAGGACCCAGGGTCAGTTGGTAGCACTCATGTAGCAGCTAACAGCTCTCACTTACTCCAGTTCCTGGGGGAGATGATGCCCCCTCTGGTCTCTGTGGGCACTGCATGCACAAGGCATGCATACATGCCAACAAAACACTCACGTGTAAAATGAAAGTAAACAACCCTATTTTAAAAAAATTAAAAAATAGAGACTTTGATTTAGGACAGTGCAGCCATTCCAGGAAGACAAAATTACGTACCACTGTCCTTCCTGACTTACACATCTCTATCTTATCAGGTTGAGGGCCCACACAGTGGAAATGGCCTTATATGTCCTAACATAACATAAGTCAGCTCCTGAGGCACAGCTGACCACTACCTTTGCACTACCTCCTGCTAACACCCAAATTCCACATTCACTGATTTGGAGCCAAAAGAACCTGTGGATCCCACTTTGGGGGCTTGTTCATCCCAGGTCCCTCCTTAGATGTCCTTAGCCATTTCTGCTAGCCTCAGGCTACTTTAACAGCAGCAATGGGCCAACCTTTTCATTTTCTTTTTTGGAAAAAAAAAAGAAACATGCTCCTTAAACAAGAACCCAACCATGGGTGCTCCCGTTTTTCACTCTGTACGGAGCCTGCATGCCCATGGCATTCCCGTGTCAGGTACCTGGAAAGGTCAGGTTCTTGGGACAATGGTCTCCGAAAGATAAAGGGTAGTCAGGCCAACAAGGTCTGTGCGATTGCCGTTTGCTTTCGGCCTGTGCCTGGCATGAAAACATCTATTGTGTGGCTCATCCCAAGCCCCAGTTCCCTCAGATGGTCCTTGGTCTTCACCTGGAAGCTTCCATTGCTCCGAACTGACTGCAAAGGGAGCAGGGTAGGCTTTGTCCGAGCTAGGTCAAAGTCGTTGCCCAGAACCTCATGTGTACCTTCTTGTTTTTCTCTTGCCGATTGCCAGGCAAAACTACAGCTATTACAACAGGTACCCAGGCAGCTCCATGGACTTTGAGAGGCCCCAAGGCTACCATCACCCCCAAAGTTTCTTAGAAGATGATGACTCACCCATTGGCTATGACTCGCGGAGATCTCCGAGGAGACGCCTTCTACCTCCCACCCCACCATGTGAGGCCAGCTTTCTTGTTTAGGGTGAAGCCTGCCAGAGGGTACCATGCCTGCTCCCTGTCCCTCCCATGGGATAAATGATGGATCTGTGTTACCATGGAGATGCCGCTAACTCCTAAGATCAGCCAGTACCCCGGTAGACAGTGCTTTCCTGTTTGTCATCTATGTCCCTAGAACTGGTTCTTTCTGAGAAAAGAGAGGCAGAGTGTGGCTCCAGACTTCCACACTCCCTCTAAGAGGAGGCTTTTTGTGCACAGGGCATTCATTGCCTTTGATCTTGCATCCATCCTGAGAGGTAGGCAAGACTCATAGTCCGTCCGACTCTCCTGTTCCACAGTGGGAGAACTGAGCCTCTGATGGATAGATAGGTAGATAGGCAGACAGACAGACAGACAGACAGACCTCCCTAGCCCAGGACTGTCTGGAGAACCCCTGCCTCTGAGTAGCACCTGGATCCATCCTAGGGACCCACCTCTCCTCCCCCTTTCTTCCCTCTCTCCAGGGCAGTCCAGGGCCTTGATTGACCCCCAGATAGAGCAGGCCCCTTCTGGGCCAGAGAGAAATAGGGCTCTCCTTTCTCCTGTAGTTGTGGTTATCCCCAAGTCTCTGCCAATCCCTTAAAGGGCAGTTGAATTCTGCCAAGCGTGGGTGTTTTATAATGGTTAAGAATATCCATTTCTTGTGTTTATGAGCAGCGAAGCTTAATTGAGGGTTCTGTTTAGTAACCGAAGCAGCTGACTCACAGGATCTCCTGAACCTGACTGTGCGTTCGGGAACGAACACGGTTGGTTGGCCCTGTCCTACTCTGTTGGCCTGTTGGGAGTGTAGTCAGAGCCGTCTGAGTGCTTAATGTTTAATTATCCCCAAACACATGCTGCTAAATGAGGCCTTTCCTCCCCATAAACGCTAAACGAAACAGGTGGAAGTAGGCCGAGCACAGTCCATTCCCTTCCGTTCCCGCTGCCTTCTTCAGGCCGTCTGTCTTCACTAGGGGACACTTGAGTGCCCTGACCCCACAGCAGAGGATAGCCACCTTCTTCATCTGAAAGGACACTGGCACTGCCCTCCAGTTTGCAGACCTGGGGTGGGGTGGGGAACATCTGGCTACGCTGGCCCATATTCTTAGGCAGTGGGAGTGGGTGATAAAAGAGCCACATCTTCCAGAGACTGTAGAGCCCACTGGATGAGAGGACCTGGGACTTATTTTAAAGGTAGGGTCCTGATGAGTAGAAGGGTTGTTTTCTCCCAGTTCTGACTGATGGCCTGTCTAGGTATTGGGTATAGAGGCTGTACTGACCAAGAGGCCCATTTTCTGTCGTCACACTGGTTAGCAGACAAGGAGGGGCTTTCTGTACAAGCAGCGGCAGCTCGGTTGGGAGATACAAGCTTGCCCCTTATCCTGAGTACAATACTAACTCTGCCTTGCCACTGGCTATCCCATCCAAGGGCTTGACCTGTTTATAAAGCTTTCTGTGAAGTCCAAGATGGCTGGGAGGCCTCTTTGGGCCAGTCCCTGATCTCCCATACATGAACTGGGGACATGCAGAATTTTGTTGGGCTGGGAAAGGCTGGCACCTCAGAAAGAATAGCTGGATTAATGCAGAGTACAGACAGGACTCCTTGAAGTCCACAGCTGAGTAGAAGTGTTTCTAGGACTGCCCTGGCTTTGCGAAAGGACCCCAGAAACCCAAGCCTGGTGTCCTATAAAGCCAAAAGCTCTGGATCATCTGCCTGAAGTTGCTTCCAGCACATGGCAAGTTCTTAGATGTACTCACATTTAGGCTGGGGAAGGTGGCTTTTTCTACGCAAAGAATTTGATTATTTTGCCTGCTTAAGCTGATCGGCAGAATTAATTTTAAAAGAAAGGCTCAAATATGGGGACCTCAGAAAGATGGAGGTGTGTGGAGGGCGGGGATAGGATAGTGTGGAGTGCCTAAGATTCTAGAACGGATCTCTGTGACACATTGCAGAGCCTACGACTGGGCACAGATTCCCCTGGGCCACCCGAGAGCAGGCAAGCATTGAAAGGTGGTTGCTACCTTATAGAAATATTCTACAGCGGGCTTGCTTCATTTAGTCCTCCCATCCCTGGGTTGGGGGATTGTGTAATTATTTCTCTTGGATGAGACATATGGCCGAGTGCCCCAGGAAGTAGTCCTGACTCCTGAGGTCACATTGTCCAGACTTATGTCACCACCTGTCATGTGCTTTTACTTCTCAGCCCATCGGAGGTCATCCTTCAACTTTGAGTGTCTGCGCAGGCAAAGCAGCCAAGAAGACATCCTCCTATCGCCTGCCCTGCCTCACCGTGCTGCCCTGCCCCTGCACCTGATGCAGCAGCAGGTGAGACGCTTTGGCCTCACCCCTGCTGGGGTCCGACCTGGGATGCCCTCTTCCCTGGTATACATATGCAGGAAGCAGAGAGCCTACATCTTCCTATCTGGTTGTCCCTGGGGCAGGCCTCCCTGGGAGACCCCCCAGGGCCCATTCTGCTGGAGTCCCATATGCAACCAAGCGGGGACTGGGCATCCTTGAAGTTCATACATCCTATCCTAGAATCCTGGGCCTGGTGCAGTCTGAATTAAGGCCGTTCAGCCACTTGTAATATTCCAGTAGCTACTGCTACTACTCACTCACTCAAAGAGGTAGCTCCTCCAGTCAGTCATTCGTTCTGGTCATCAGAGTGGGTGAGCTTCCTCTGTGGACTGAGGGGGATCACCAGCTCACAGGAAGGGCAGCTGAGCCAGAGGCAGCCAATATCCCCAAGCCCATTCACCAGGGTATTAAGGATAGATGTGTGCATGTGTGTATGTATGTAAAGATGCATGAATACATATGTGTGTATATACACAACATTTGTTCATACACATGCATATATGTGTGTGTTTCTTGAACTATCTCATCAGAGATGCTGTGTGGGGTGATTGATCAAGGGAGATACCAGAAACCTGTACCCAGGCAGTCAGTTAACAGACCCAGATTTCCCTGAGGTTCTGACCCCAAGCTCTGAACCTATACGTACTTAAAGGTCATTGAAGATTTTCTCGTCACTTTTGCCAGCCCTTAAAGAATGTTTTGCCTGCATGTGTGTATGCTCATCATATGTATGTCTGGGGCCCTTTGTTTAGAAGGCAGCAGATTCCTAATACTGGAGTTCCAGATGGTTATAAACTACTATATGGCTTCTGGGAAATGAACCCAGGTCCTCTGAAAAGATAAGTCAGTGCTCTTAACCACTGAACCCACTTACCTGCACTTTTAACACTAATTTTAACACTAACTTCTTTCCTGTATATCATGGAAGAAAGATGAACTTTTTGAAATCCCAGATACCCAAACCCGGGTTCTCTGGAAGAGCAACAGGTGCTTAATCAATGAGCCACCTCTCCGGGCCCATTTTAACTTTTGGTTTTTCAAGACAGGGTTTCTCTGTGTAGCCCTGGCTGTTCTGGAACTCGCTCTGTAGACCAGGCTGGGCTTGAGCTCATAGAGATCCACCTGCCTCTGTCCCAACTCAGACAGTGAAGGCGGTCTCTAAGGTTCTGTGATCCAGTGGGCACAAGCCCAGGTTTGTCTTGGCTCCTCGCCTGGACTGGCCTGCATCCTTGGCTCCAGCTACAGAGTCAGTGCAAACAGGTAGCAGTAGACATCTCAAGGTGGCTGTGCCGTGGAGGACATTTGAGAATCATGACTGTGCTCAGTGCTTCAGGGAAGACAGAACACTCACTACAGGATGAGCGAGAGGGGCTAGCGCAGAGAAAACTGGCTGTTGTCCTGTGTGAGCCAGAGTCCGCAGATTGCCCTGCCGTGTGCATCAGTCCTGAGTCCTAGAGAGATGTGGGCAGCACTAGCTTGTTTACCCTCCCAGTTCTTCCTCAGCTGGGGCAACTGCAGTCAAGGAGAATGCCTTATGGCTTCGAGGAAGAGGAAACTCACTCTGCTAGAATACCCCAGTTCCCCCGCCAGCTCTCGAGCTGTCTCTGGTACATTTGCGTCTTTCCCCCGTCTTCTGAGGGGTACAGCAGTCACAAGCCAGCCTGACTTCTCCCCACTTCCCTCCTCAGATCATGGCCGTAGCAGGCCTCGATTCCAGTAAAGCCCAGAAGTACTCTCCGAGTCACTCCACCCGGTCATGGGCCACCCCTCCAGCCACCCCTCCATACCGGGACTGGACCCCATGCTACACTCCCCTGATCCAGGTGGACCGCTCGGAATCTCTGGACCAGGTCAATGGCAGCCTGCCATCCCTCCACCGCAGTTCCTGGTACACAGATGAGCCCGACATCTCCTATAGGACTTTCACACCAGCCAGCCTGACTGTTCCCAGCAGCTTCCGGAACAAACACACTGACAAGCAAAGGAGCGCAGACAGCCTGGTAGAAGCAGTGAGTATCAAGGCAGCCTGGGGAGGGGACAGTGGTGACGTGGTAGCTTCTGCAGTCACACCACCTGGGGGTGGCTTCTCAGCGGCAGGTGTGGGATTGCAGACCCGAGTGAATCCCAGCTGGCACTGCCAAGTCCTGTCAGAGTCCCGCCATCTACCCAGTCTGCCACGTTCCCTCATGCCGCGGACCGTCCCTCTCGGAGACCACCACCCACGGGAGACCAGGGTGAAGGATAGGATAGTCAGGATACGATGCAAGGGAAATGACAGACAGACACACTGTGTAGTGAAAATCTGCTGCAATTTTACTTCTGTAAAGCTTCAGTTTTTGTACAAAACAGATCAAAGAAGTTGGCAGGTTCATTACATCACCCCACTCAGGGTTCCAGACATAAATCAAGATTAAGCATAACCAAAATAGAGCTTCTTCTACGTGCTCCTTTCTACGTGTTCCCCCTTCCGTGCTCAAGATGTTGGCAAGGACTTTTAGTTTTGTTTTGTCTTTTAGAATTCTGTCTCACACCATTATTTACTTTCTACCGTGGGAGACTAGTTCTCAGGGTCCTGTGTTTAGCTTTCCATCTATATAGTTTTTATTCTTTGCTCCATATCCCCTAATAGTTTTCTCATTTTCTCATGATAGTTCCTATACCAATATATTAAAACTAGTCTCATGTTATCAATAATTTCCTTTCTTTCCTTCTTACTATAAAGACTCCAGGGCTTCTGAGATCTAGCTAATCTTTTCATAAAGGGGAATTTTCTCTAACTCTCCTTTTCTCTCTAAATCTGATTCACTATGACGATTCCCTCATAACATATCAACTTTAGCCGCTTCTGTTTCATAAATAATAAAGTTTCCCAGGCTCATGTGGCGTGGGGCATACTTCAGTTCCTCAAGGACTGCTTTATTGAACAGTGGAGCCAAGCCAAGGACGTACTTTGATCTCTTGGTAAGCGGTCAGCTACAAACAGGAAAAATAAGAAATACAGAGAAAGATCAAGCAAGGTGTCAGAAGGGCTCACTCTCAAGGCCATCTCCAGATACGAGATTTGCCTAGGGCATCAGGTCCTCTCTGGACTGCTGATTGCCAGGGGGACCACCTGGGGCTTCGCTCCAAGAAGCTCTAACCCCAATCCTTCAGCAGGCAAAAGCCAGCGCAGAGGCATTTTTGTCACTACACAGCAGTCACTGCTGTGGACGTGGCACCCTCAGTGCTTTGGCTCCCGCTCAGTCCTGTGGAGCTTTTCAGCTCTTGGACACTGATAGGGCTGAGGTCGTTCTCAGTTAAAGTCTAGCAGATACAGCTGACGGGGTCCCTAAAGCTTGCCGTGCAGTGAGAGCTGAGGTGGACCTTCCCACGCATGCCATCGACCCTCTTTTCTGTGCAGGTCCTGATATCCGAAGGCTTAGGGCGCTACGCAAGGGACCCAAAATTTGTCTCAGCAACGAAGCATGAGATTGCCGATGCCTGTGACCTCACCATAGACGAGATGGAGAGCGCGGCAAGCACTCTGCTCAATGGCAGCGTGTGTCCTCGAGCCAATGGGGACATGGGCCCCATCGCACACTGCCAGGACTATGAACTCCAGGACTTCGGTCCTGGCTACAGCGACGAGGAGCCAGACCCTGGGCGAGAGGAAGAGGACCTGGCGGGTGAAATGATCTGCATCACCACCTTGTAGCCCAGTGAGGGAGGCTGGCGTCAGCCTGGGATGGGCACGGGAGGGCCAGGGATAAAGTGCCTCATAGTTAGGACCGTCTAGGCACTAGTTGGGAGAAAAATGCTCAATTAGAATTTTGTACAAGTGATATCACGCCCCCAAGGAAGCCATAACCTGGTAGGAACAGGTTCTGAGTGGCCAAGCGTGTGGTATGCCACATACTCGGGCCCAGCCTCAGAAGACGGTATGTCTGGCCCCTCGAGAGGATGGGTGAGGAGGGCAGCCTGGCCTGCACAGAGGCCAGAAGGGCTGCACAGGAATTCAAGTCTCACATCCAGAGCACATGCCCATGCCCATTTACCTGAAGGCACGACAGAGGTTCAAGGTGGTGGCGGTCACCACATCTGTGTCATTACCTCAGTCACCAGTCCAGCATATCAGACACTCACCGGGCCCAGCACAGCCATTTCTGAGCCCCTCCCCCAACACACTGCTTCCTGATTCCTGTGCAGCTGTCCAGACCGAGGGGAGAGGGAGCGGACAGACACGGTTTTGTTATGTGACGCCAGTTTACATACGAGAACATCACTCAGGTGGTCAGTTCTGTCACACGAAGGGCAACTGTAAACTGGAGGAGTAGCACTTGCTAACCAGGTAAACTTAGATACGTTAGTTTGTTTAAAAAATGGTAGATTCCTGTACATGACTTGTAATATACAATTTGTATTTGTAAAGAGATGGTCTATATTTTGTAATTATCGTACCGTATTTGAACTGCAGCAATATCCATGGGTCCTAATAATTGTAGTTTCCCACCAAAATCTAGAAATTATTAGTATTTTTACTTGGGCTAAACAGAATTAGGAGAATTAGAGCCAATTCTCACATATTTAGTAAAAGAATCTTTTGGGGATAAACTTTTGAGTTCAAAAGAACTTGACACTTCAGAATTTTTCTAAAATATTTTGAGTCACTATAAACCTATCTTTACATAAGATATCAAGATGACTATTTGCTCTTTTTTTGGGTTCTATGAGTTTATACTGTACCTCTTATCTTTGGTTTGGTTTCACTTTATAATCCCCTGGTCAGCTGGTTATATAGCAGGTCCAGCTGGCTACTCCACCCAGGGGCATCCACTGGTCCAGCTTCCTGAGCTGCCCTTGCAGGATGCTTCTGGTCTCTGATGCTGAAATAACCGCACAGGCGAACTACAGGCATCGGTTCACATTCCCAAGGATGTACCAGCATGGGGAAGAGGGGAGCACTGTGAGGACCGGGAATGTTGGGGTCTGTCCAGGGTGTCCTGTTGCCTTTCATAGCTGCTGCGCACTGTGTTCTCTTGGAAAGCGGTTAGTCGCAACTGAGCGAGGGTGGAATCTTCATGAGAACACACGCACTGACTGTACGCCCAGGCACGGCCAGCTTTGGGATCGGTCAAACTGTCCAAGGTTCCCGTTCTGTCAACAGTCACGTGATACATCCTATTTTTTTTTTTTCTGATAAGGATTCTCTGCAATCAAAGATACAGGTACCAATTTGTGTTCAAAATTTTTATCTAGTACACAGACAGCCTGTGGAAAAACAAGTTTTTTGGGTTTGTTGTTTGTTTGGTTGGTTTTTTTTTTTTTTTTTTTTTTTTTTAAAGAACTAT
>NW_026067980.1:2998796-3082098 GCF_014885135.2 Alexandromys fortis
CCCAGCACATCATGGACACCCCCCCCCACAAAACCCACCCCACTTCATCATGAACACCCACCCCCCCGCACAAAACTCACCCCAGCACATCTTGGGCACCCCTCCACACACATACACACAACCCACCCCAGCTCTGCTTTCTGGGAAGGGGGAGGGCCTTGGGGAACTAGGGAGAGTCTCGGAAGGGCTTTTGGAATCAGAGAATGGTTGGAGAATGCGCTACAGAGCTGCAGCTCAGCCAGCAGGGGCCACCCAGGCCATCAACTAGGGCCTAGGGGTAGGCCATGTTCTTTTCCTCCCTAATTTTGAAGATAAATATCTTTGCATTAGATTTGATATCGTAACTGTTTATCAGTGGAAATATGGAAACTTTTGGGGCCTGCGGGACGCAGGGTGGTGGCTGAGAAGAACGGATTTGAATTTATGGAAAGTAACCCTGCAGCCGGCACTGGCGGCAGAGGAGCTTCTGTGTCACAACACTTCAACTTCCTGCTTCAGTGACTGTTCCGGTCATGCAGACCAGCTGTTCCTGTCTCCCTCCACAGTCTGTTCCTTACTCTGTCAGGAACACATTTGGCCAACGGTGAGGTAGGCTCAAGTTCTCTCAGCAAAGCCGGGCTCCCCACAGCTCTGGGCACGAGTGCAGCTCTTTCTTTTTGATTCTAGGGGTCAACCCCAGGACGTACGCTTGCTAAATGTGTGTCCACCAGTTTTGGCAGCATGTGGCCCTTCCATGGTTTAGGTATTACAGACTTCTTGCTAAGGAGCCTACTCAGCTAACAAAGTCTGCCTGGTTGCCCACGAACTCAGTCTAACAGGGCCGGTGTGAGCGCCGCTTTCTAACCAAGCAGGCTTGTGTCTCTCTGCCACTTGCTCTTGGCACTGGGACTTCCAGGCAGCCCTGGCTTTTGGATTGAGCACCCCAGCAGGACTGTCCTGCATGTCCGTCTGTTCTTCTGGAGCTGGAAACGGGAACAGCCATGTTAGGCCATCAGGACTTCAGCGAGGAACCCTCCAAATCACATATTCTGTGTCCTGAGTCTGAACCCCAACAACAATTTCCCACTTGACATCTTTGAGCTCTAGGCTCACAACCTTCGCTTTTTGTCTCCAGAAACCACACTTCCTTATGTGGCTAAGTGGTATCGACAGGCGGAGCCTGCCTTGGTTTGCCAAAGTGAGAGAAAGGCCTGGATGGAACTGAGGAGCACGCCGGAGTTAGTCTGATCTGAAATCCCGCTATGCACGAGAGCAGAATGTGGCCCTCCCACGGGTGGCACCTCCAATGGATGCTGTGCGGCACCTGCTCTATGAGACTCTCTTGTCAGACCAAGGATTTTCTTTGACTTTCTTTTGGAACAGGGTGGGGGGAAAAAGAAAGCAAGGCACAGGTAAGATGAAACAAAGAAACAGAAGCAGCCTGGTTTTCATAGAAATGTGATGGTTTTTACTTTAACCTTTCTGGAAGGTCTTTCTCAGATGCAACTATCTGCACTCTGGGTACCACCCAGAAGGCAGCTCCTGCCACTCCCAGTCAATCCTAGTGGGGCCTGGGATCCCGATTCCCCCCCCCCCCCCCCCCACTGCTCTTGGTCTCGCAGTGCAGGTTTCTGTACAGTTATCCTGCTCTTCCCCATCGGAGAAGGTGGCTTTGCACGTCTTAGAGAAACTAATCCAAATTGTGTCCGGTCTTCATTTTCTTGTAAGGACAGCCAGCATGAGGCAAGGGAGTCATGCAGTCAGTTGAGCCCCCCATTCCTGTACCTCACTCCTCGGATTTGAATCAGAGCAGGAGAAGGGACAGCCAGTATCCTCCAACTGTCGGCTGCCTTTCCTCTAATGGCGAACATGAGCTCAGGTACCAGCCCTGGCTAAGCTTTTTCCTGGCTCTCGGCCTCCGCTAACGCTTCCTTGGAGAGCCCCAGTTCAGCTCAAGAACCCGGCCTTTGCAGAAGTGGCCTTGAGTGGGTCGCCAGGGAAAGGATCATTCTACTCCTGGCAACAGAACACTGGGCTGGAGGTGGCTGAAGGGCTTGCAAGAAAATCACGCAAGAGTTAACCTTCCTAACTTAACTCCAGGAGGTCGGGACGAGGCCCCAGCTTGCATGCTAGCCTTTCTCCAAGGGTCCTCAGAGAGACACTGGGAAAAGGGACTTGCCTCACCCACTGCTACGGCTTTATTTCCTCAGATACCATGAAGGTCTTAGCCATGAGTAGGGATATCTGGGTCCCAAGAGTCTACAGGTTCAGGAACTATCTGGGGCAGGGCTGCATGAGTTGAATCTCTTGGCTTGATATGAATTCCTCTGTCATCCTCAGGCAGTGGGCTGCCTTAACGCTGGGTGGCCAGAGTCTGCGGCTGGTAGACAGGAACATCCTTGTCCCAGAGTGCAGGATACCCCTTAATAATGTCAGCTGCTTTCTCTGCAATCATTATTGTGGGAGCGTTCAGGTTGCCACTGACCACGCTGGGCATGATGGAAGCATCAACGACTCTGAGGTTTTCTACCCCGAGGACCCTCGTTTGCAGGTCGACCACAGCAGTGGGGTCAGAGGGCTGGCCCATCTTACAGGTACAGGAGGGATGGTAAGCGCTGTCTGCTTTCGCCCGCACAAAGGCATCTATCTCTTTGTCTGACTGGACATGGCTTCCAGGCTGTAGCTCTTTGCCCCGGAAGGGAGCCAAGGCTTCTTGTGCAAAAATTTCTCTGGTCAATCTCACACACTGACGGAAGTCCTGGATATCGGTTTCTGTGGAGGAGAGATAAATGAGTTCCCCTCCTTTTACTCTTCTGGTCAAGTGGAACTGAGGGACGAAGATCAGGGACGTGGAGAACCAAGCTGCAAGCGCTTGTCACCTGCCAAGAAGCAGGTATGGTGCCAAGAGGCTCACGCTGGTGTCTGAGGTCTGGTTTCTCTGGCAACCAGGGGTAAAGATATGCAATCTACTCTGCTACCATGTGGCTGTCAAGTCCCCATGTGATGGGGGTAAAACCTTCCACGTGGGCTTTAAGTCTTGGCACTGCTGCATGTAGAGGCCAGCCGGGAATACAGCATGCTCTCAGCACCCAAAGGAAGGGCGGGGAAGGCCAGGCAGGGAGTACGCACGAGCCTGGCATCTGTACCTCCTGCAGATGGGTCTGCAAGCTGCACCCCTGTCCTGCCATGCAAAATGAGCCCCCCCCCCCCCCCGCCGCCACTACCTTGTTTGACCCAGAACTGAGAGCATCCTCAGTGTTAGGAAACAGGATCCCGAGAAAGGAACCCTATATAAAGATTCCTTAAAACATTGCCAGGCCCAGATGACACAAAGTAGCCTCTGAGTTACCTGTTGACAAGTAGTTGGGGTGAATCACGGGGTGGTCCTGAGGGTTGGCACTCCTCAGTTTGAGCCAGCCTACACTTGTGCCCCTCATGGTTCCCACGTGTACCTAGGAGGGTTCAAAGGAAACAGGGCACAGTAATCTCCATTAACTACCTCTCAGAAGCTTAGAGAAGGCCCTGCTTCCCTGTGGGTGGGGACTCAGTATTCAATGTAGAGCATAAAGGTTTTGTATCTGACCTTCTTCCAACCTCCCCACCCCTGTCTGGCCTTTACTCCTTTGTCTGAAAGGTTCAAGGCATGATCCTGGGGCTGAGGTAGTTTGCCTGTGGTCACTGGTATAGATCCTGCCCTCTATACATCCTGCAGACTGGCTCCTGGGTTCTCTCCCTGGCATAAGGCTTGGGTCCCCTTTCTTCTTCCAGTCAGATAGTAGCCACTGGGGAGCAGAGTACCAAATGAAGGTCTGCATAGTGGGACCGATAACACCATGAAAACCTAGTCTAATGCAGGATCAGGAAGTAACAGTCTCTGGCCATGGTTATCTGCATACCTGGTAAGCATCCTGGTGGGTGGGTTTCCGCCCGTGGTCAATCACTTGGGATGGCAGGAAGTGAAACTGAATGTCTGGGTGGGGGATCCCGGGCCGGCTGCGGATGAACCCTCCTGTTTCAAGATGGGCCGTGGCTCCATCCCCTGAAGGTCCCATGAAGACAAGGCAGAAGAGCCAGTCAGGTTATGGCAGGTGGGCCAACTGTTCCCATGTCCCCTCCTCCCTTATGTCTCCCTTCCTGGGCTTGGGGCTTGGCATCAAGGTCTGTCCATAACTGTTTTCTTTCTCCAGGTGGCCATACCAAGCATCACAACTTCAGATGCCAGCTACGTGCCAAAAATGAGGGGCTTCAGGTCTGCAAAGGCCTCGTGCTTTTTGAGCCCATTCCACATCCTGCTCAGTGGGCATCACCTTGAGCAAGGACCCTCCTCAACATGTGCTACTGCCTCCTGTCCCTTTACGGCAGCCTGCAAGGCAGGACCTTGGTGTCCTCACCTTGCAGACAGAAAAATGGGCTCTGATGGTTGTCATCTGACTTCATACCTAGCAACTGAAGCTCATCTCAGCTAATCAAGAGGAAACCGTGATGCCCAAGGACCATAGCCACCAAGTTCACCGGGAAGCAGGCCCACCTGTGAACCTCCAGAGCCACTCCAGTCCGATACAGACCCTCCGCAGAGGCTTCTGGGCCGAGTGGAGAGTGATGGGCTGTGTGCATGCCTGCTGAATGTAGATCTCCAGGTGGTCTTGCAGGTTCTGCCCAACTCCTGGCACAGGATGGAGTGGGTTGAGAAAAATGGCTAACACAAGGGAAACCCCTCCAGTCCATTTATCTTTTAAGCTGGTTCTTGTCTGTCCTGGCCCCCGGCTGACGAGTGTCCACCTCAGTCACCACTTCTGTCTTCGACAAGTCTGGCCCTCTCTCAAATGCTAAAGCCACCTGCCCTGCTACCCCTCTACAGCAGCCACTCCGATGCCTTTGACCAGCCCATCTCAGGAGCACCCTTTAAGGGCAGGGCCCACAATTCTAGCAGGTACCACTTGGTAAGGGTCACTGGGTGTCTGCTGGCCAGATTGCCAGTTGTCAGCCCCATGCTCTGCCCCAAGTCTGCCGAAGGAGGAAGCAATCCCAGCATGCTGTGCAGACACCACTTAAGCTCATTCAAACTCAAGCACACAGAAGGCAGTCAGGACACAGACCACTTCCATAGGCTTCTCGAGGAAAGCTCCCAGGGAAAGGTCAGCCCCTTCTATATGGAAGATGAGGGAATAAAGAAGACTGCTAAGCCCTCGAGGGCATTACAGACAGTTGAAAAGATGACACGTGGGTCTGCATATGAACAGTGACGCTGGAGCCCCGGGCTGGTCTTATTTGTGCCAAGAGCGACTTGTAAACCTTGGGGATAGAGCTCTCACGCCAGGCCTGACCTACTGTTAACAGGAAGCGCTCGCTCGGAAAGGGTACAGAGGCTGCCTGACGGGGGAGGGGTGAAGGAAAATGAAGACTCGGGGGCCTGTAATAGGAGTGTCCAATGAGGCCCAGAAGCCCCTCAGCTGTAAGAAGGAAGGCTGTGACGCTTTTAAGACGTGCCACCTCCCCACTCCAAGCAAGAAGCTGCTGGCCTCCCCAGAGCCACCCCGTGGGCAGCAGTCGGAATAGGAGCTCACCAGGCAGGTGGCACACCACAGGGATGCCCAGCTTCTTGAGGTCGTCTGCATTTCCAATGCCAGAGAGCATGAGCAGCTGTGGAGAGTTGATGGCGCCCCCACTCAGGATCACCTCCTTGCTGGCATAAGCCTGGAAGAGGCAGGGGACCACCAGTCACATTTCTTGAGAAGTCAGCTGACCGTTACTGCCATGACCACAAGAATGTGGCCTTGGGACATGGCACTATGTGGAGAGTCTGCTCCCAGGTCCTAGAGTAGAGTCGGGGGCTTCTTGTTAGCTACTTCAAAGCAACCTGCACATCCAGTCACCATGTGTGAGTTTCGCTCATAGCTATTACGGTGACAGGGACTTTGAGAACGGGGACAGTAGAGCTCTAAGGAGATCAATGACAGCAGGCACTAGCGTGGTTTGCAGCAAGCACACAAATAGCCCCCTCTCCTGGGAGGGAGGGTGAGGCAAGGCACCATGTGTATATAGTATGATTATATTTGAGGGTTTTTAAACTTCTAGGATCAACCTAATGGCTCTGACAGGCCAGGACCCTGAAACCTTGTAGAAGATACTAGAGGACTGCTTGGGGTGGATACGGCAGACAGAGGCTTCTGGAGGCATTCACAGCAGGGTACCATGGAGTCTACAGGTGCTGGGACTGACCTCTGTCCCGTGAGACCCCAGGGACATATCCTGCCACCATTACCTGCTGTTAACTCATCATAGGGACAGGAGCATTTGGCTGGCGAGGACAGCCTGATTGCCAGATCAGTGCCCACCCCTTCCTGCCCAATCAGTTCCCACCCCTTCCACGGGAGTCAGCGCACCTTGTGGCTCTGCCCATTCTTGAAGTACTCCACGCCCACTGCGCGTGTGCCCTCAAATAGCACTCTGCTCACAAGGGTCTGGACCTCAGTCCTGAGGTTGGGGCGGCTCAGTGCTGGGTGCAAGTAGGCGCAGGCTGTGCTCCAGCGCTTCCCTATATGATGGAACAAGATCATGTGTGACCGGCTGCCCCTCCTCTCATTCCTGGGCAGGGGGAGCATGCTGGAGAAAGCAGCTCTGTCCTGTCCTGCCCTTGACTGTGCAAGGCCTGCCTTCAAGGTATGTCTGGGACCTGGACGCCCCACCCTGAAGTCTAGGCTGCTAAGAGCCCCGTGGCTTGTCCTGTTGTGATCAAGGCTCTGCACCACCCACGCTGTGTCTACTTGCACCCATCCACAGAGGTGATGGTTAAGGCAAGTAGTCTTGTGCCATCTCTTTCTGCCTCAACTTCTCATCTGCAAGTCTATTAGACTTATTCACTATGCAGAGCTGCTTCTTCCCAAGGCCTTTCCTGCCCCCAGCCAGGCCACTGTGTTCATCCTGGCCAAAGACTCCAACAGGACTGAGATCCCTGCCGATCTCAGCTTCCTAGATCTGTGGCTGTAGGGCTTGGATGCCCTGTCAGGCTAGACAGGCCCTTGAAGAGTCTGCATTCATCTTGCTGCTCCCATGACCTAGAGACTCAGTGGATGTCCAAGAGGCTGGGCCATGTCCTATGACTCCTGGGGTGTGAAGAATCTCTCTCCCAGCTAACACTAGCCTTATTTTGGCACTTACCAACCATCAAGGGGTCAGGAGGAAAGACTATAATTAGAAGAGGGTTAATTAAAAATCATTACCTTGGTGGATGGTCATGTCCATCCAGCCGAAGCCCTCCTGTTGGAAGCCATTCATGTCTTCGGTGAAGGGGTAGCCAGCCTGATGTGCAGCCTGCAGGAAGGCCTGGTGAAGAGGGTGGTTGGTCTTGCCCCGAGACACGTGCAGTGGCCCATCACCACCGCGGTACCTGTTGGCTCCCAGCTCATGTCTCTGTGCCTTGCGGAAGTAGGGCAGGCAGTGTGCGTAGTCCCAACCCTCAGCCCCTTCGCGATGCCAGCGGTTATAATCCTCAGCGTGTCCACGGATGTAGACCATGGCGTTGAGGGATGAGGATCCCCCCCAGACCCTGCCTCGCGGCCAGTACATTACACGGCCATCCAGCCCCGGCTGTGCTTCCGTGTGGTAGTACCAGTTGTACCTGTCATCGCATAGGTTGGCCACAAGGGCAGCAGGCATGTGGATCTTCCACTGGAGTCGCTTGCTCCCCATCAACAAGTCCTTGGGACCTGCCTCTAGCAGCAGCACCCGATGGCTTGGGTCCTCAGTGAGCCGACTGGCGAGCACACAGCCAGCAGAGCCTGCACCCACCACCACAAAGCTGAACTCATCCTGGTCCACGGAGGTTGCGCCGGCCGCGGCACTGGCCACAGCACGGCCGCAGGGGTAGCGTGACTGATCCAGCACAGCCCATGCTCCATGCAGTCTCACGCATCCTCTCCTCCAGCCTCTGAGGACCGACCACATGCTTGCAGACCAATTCCTCTAATCCACACACAGGAGTGGGAAGACTCTTCCTAGAACAGAGAAAATGGCTTCAAGACTCTGAACTCCAGAGCATGCGCAGAAGCAGTCTAGAGCTCAGTAGCCATGCTGATACACCAAAGGATCTGCCTCGCTGGGCAAGACAGTTGTATGTAGTAGGCACTGCCCCGGGGAGTTATAAACCGGGGTAGGAATCTCATTACAGAGAAGTTAGTCCACAATTAGGGTTAGGGAAGAGGGGAGGCCCCTCCACAGACTTTGTGTGTGTGTGTGGGGGGGGAAGGATCCTCTGGCCAACTTCCCAGTGACATCCACAGGAACTTGGAGACTAGATATCTAATAGCTGAATTGACAGAAGGCCTTCCAGCCTGTTCTCCCTGCTTCAGGCAGGGCATTGCGTTCTATTACAGGAATACACGAGGGAAAAAAAAATGCTCTCCAGATGAAGACAAAGTGGGCACCTGGAAGAAGGTCAATGAAAGTGAGGGGCCAAGACTGTGGAGGTATAGCCTGGGGGTGCACCAGAACACAGGGCCACAGCCGCACTCTGCAAGATCACCTTGGAAAGCGGTAGAGTTTTAATAGAGAAATGCCAATGGCTTAAAAATAAGAGCCCTTCCCTCTCCTCCTTCCAGTCCGTCCTGGGTACCCCACTTTGCTCTCTTCCTAAGCCATGGTCTCTTTTCCTCCAGTGGTTGTGACACTTAAATGTATGTGTGTATATAAATACAACCTGCTCAGTCCACATAATGTTATTTGTATGTGTGTACCATTGACTTCTGACGGGTGGCGCACATGCTCAGTGCAGAGGTTGCAGAGAGCCTGGGTATGGTACTGAACTCTCGGTGACAAGAGCATCTGAAAGTCCCCGACAATGTCTAGTCTCCACTGATGTTGAAATCAAAGCACCGAGAGCCCTTGTCATCTTTGGCATGCCTGGGTGCAGATCATAACAAATCCCTGTAGCTCTCCCACAGTCCTGTGTCAAGTGATGAGGGCCTGCCCTGGAAGCAGACGGAGGGGACAGAAGGCTGCCTGCATGGCAGAGCCTTCTGAACACTGCGTCTGACATAGGATACAAAAGAGTCCCCCACCCCACCCCACCTCTGAGCTCCAGACCCCATGTCAGCACAGGGTAGTAGTGGCCCAATGTTCAGCTCTCCAGTGGATGAACTGGTACATCCTTTGTAAGCAGACGCTATTTACCCCAGTCTCCGTTAGCCTGTTACACATCGTCAGTATTCCATAACAACTGGGAAACACACGTACACTCCTTACAAAGTCGGAAGGCATGCAGCAGAGGCAGAGCCAGCAGTGTTACAACCAACCAACGCAGACATTCCATGAGTCAAGACAACAGCCATTAGGAATGGTTTCCTAAGGGACATGCTGAACAGAATTTCAAGGAAGTTATCAGTGCGCTGGGGAGAGGTCTCTGTGGGTTAAAGTACTCATTTCACAAGCCTAGAGACTTAGTTTAGTTACCCACGTGTCTGAATAATAAAAGCCAGGCATGGTGGCACAAATCGGGAATCCCAGCACTCCTACATAGATGAGAGGTGGAAACAGGGGACTGCCTGGAAGTTGTGGGCTCAGCTAGCCTAGAGTACACAGGAAGGCAGAAACAGGAGAGACCCTGCCTCAAACATGTGGAAGGAGAGGTCTACCTCCCAAAAGTTGTCTTGTGACTTTCACATCCGCACTGTGGCATGTGTATAACCCCACTAATAAATAGAAATTTGAAATGAACGACCTTCTTTATAAAACAAAAATGTGGGCCGGAGAGATGGCTCAGAGGTTAAGAGCACTGGCTGCTCTTCCAGAGGCTGTGAGTTCAATTCCCAGCAACCACACAGTGGTTCACAATCATCTATAATGGGATCTGGTGTCCTCTTCTGGCAGAACACTATATACTTAATAAATAAATAAAATCTTTTTTAAAAATGCAAGAAAATACAATACTAGAGACAAATGAGTTTGGTTAGATGTAACGAGGGAATCCATGAGACTGAAGATTAGGTGAGGTGAGATCTCAGATAAAAATGTGGGGAGAGACGTAAAAAGGGGTGGAGGAGAAAGACGGGGACATAGGAGCTTAGACCATCAAGCTAAAGTGTGGATAAGCACATTCTGAGCAGGATAACTAGATAAAAAAAAAAGTTCCTTGAATGATACAGTGTGCCCAAATGTACACCTTGAGAAGAAACAAGACACTAGAGTAAGCCAATGTACATAGTAAGTAACCAATAAAAAACAATAAAAATAAATAATAACATTCCAAAAGCAAGTAGATGGATCCAGAGAGATGGATCCTCAGGAAGGTCTCCCAAATGCTTTAGGATGAGAATCTGCCAATTTCCTCCAGTCTCAGTCAGAAGAGAGAACACATCTTCACCCATTCTGCAAGGCCTGCAGCGCACTAATACCAAAACCAGACGGCAGCATCAAAGAAAAGAGAACTACAGATCAATATCTCTTATGAACGATGACGATTAAATACGCTGGTGTGGCCATTACAGCTGGCGGGGACAGGCAAGAAAAATCCCTCAGCTAAATATTAGTAACTTGAATCTAGATTATTTGGGGCCAGCAAGATGGTCCAGAGGGTGCTTGCTCTCAAGATCGATGACTTGGATCCAATCCCTGGAGACCATATTGTAGAAGAAGGAGGGAACCAACTCTTACAAGCTGCCCTCTGACCTCTGAATACATGCCATGAATTCTGTCGTGCACTTATAAATATAGAACATTTTAAAAGTGTGCCAAATTCAGTTATATATAAAAAGATGGATGTGCCACGTTCACGTGGAGTTGACCCCAGGATGTTCATCATTTGAAACAATCAGTTTATGATGCTCCGAGTTTGGTTACATCCCTCACAGGCCTATCGGCCGGCTTCCCTATCTCAGTTTCGAAAATGGGGAAACCATTCACCCATTTCATGTGCAACAAGGACTTTCGCCCACCATCCAGAGGGTCAGGATGGCAGGACGGAAGACATCTCATGACAAAAGGAGAAAGAGAATTAATGCAGCGGTGCCTTAAAGAGCAAGTGTCATGGGATGACAGGAGACCTGGGGAAGATGAGTGGGCAGGTACATGGCCGGAGTGTCGTGTATGAGGTCCCGCCAGGAATGACAGAAGAAAACAAAGAGAAAGAAGAAATGGAAGGAGAGACAGAACACAAATATGAGTGGCAGAAATGAGCTTCCATCAGGTTCAAAATGTAAGGGGTTTTAAATGTCACAAGAGGGGTCATGTCAGCACAGATGGAGACTGCCCCTCATTTGGTCTTTCTGGGACCAATTTCTACTGAGATCTCGGGGGGTCTATCGATGTCCCCCTTGGAGCTAATATCCGAAAGTGTCGGAGATGAGAAGCTGTGGGTTTGCACTGAAATGAAACGTGCTGGGGAGAAACTTGGCCGCCGTGATCCATCACAGGACGGTCACACGCGACGGTGACAAGAGCCTGAAAATGAACCCTCACCTCCATTTGCTCCCAGGACTCCTGCTTCGCATCTCCTGCTGCTGCTCTCAGCCCTGCAGCAAAGGGAGGAGAGGGGCTGAGCACCACAGAGTCCCCTGGAGAGCGGGCATTAGAAAGGACACCAGGAGCCACAGTGCCTGCTGCTCCAGGGGAGCACACAGTGAGCACCCTGGAGAGGAGCACACAGTGCCACACAATGGGGAGGGAGAGGTGGGGGGGGGGCGCGGGCCCTGGCACAACTGCCTGAGAACAGAAGGGCTCCATTTCTCCCGGAGTTTCTTTAGCAAAGACCAACTTACACATTATTGTCTCTCTAATTAAAAAAAAAATCTCTTAATTTTTTATCTTTGTGAATCGTCATTTCAAGTATAAAATAAAACAACTACACGAAGACTGAAGTGTGCAGACAGATGTAGGCAGACTATTTAGGGGTAGAGAAAATAATTTTTTCTGTTGGTAGTTGTTTCTTATGCCTTGTACAAGATTTAAAATATATAAATAACTCTGTAACTTTATTTTTTATTTTTGTTCTGAAACACCATTTAAATAGTGGCAGAACACTGAAAGAAAAGACAGGGAGAATCCGTTCATAAAGTCAAGTGTGGAGGCAGAGGCAGGTGGATCTCCGAGCTGGAGGCCAACCTGGTCTACAGAGTGAGTTCCAGGACAACCAGAGCTGTTACACAGAGAAACCCTGTCTAGAAAATAAAAAAAAAAGAAGGAAAAGAAAACAAATGAAGAAAGAAACAAAATTATTACAAGAGATGTAGAAACAAGAGATACAGAAAAGGCACTTGACAGAATTTTTTTAAATGTGCCTTTCCATTGTCCAACATGATCAAGATTATCTATAGAGCTCCGATCATGAACTCCAGGGTTAGTGGTGAAGAACTCAAAAGCTTTTCCACCAAAACCAGGCGCAAGGCAAATACACCCACCTCTGTGACTTTACCCCATTGGACATTTCGGCTGACTCAACAGTCAAGTGGAGGAAATTGAAAATGTATTCAGACTGGGAAGAAAGACATGAACTCTTTCCAGTCGACATGATCATCTATGCAGAAAACCTGAAATAACTGACCAAAAACTAACAAGCAGTCCCAGCAAGACTGCAGGAGACAAGGAGAGATGCAAGCATCGGTCACTCTCTCATATGCCAGCACTGAGCACGCGGCAGTTGAGAGGAAAACACAACGCCATTTAACTTAATGCGCCAGATAAAAAAGGAATAAATCTAAAATACATTTGCTACCAACCTATAGTGAAAGATGTCAGCGAAAAACCAGCTACCTGGAGAGACATTCTCTGTTTGTGGGTAGGGAGATTCAACATTGTCTGTAGTCTTTGCAATTCTTTACAATTGCAAATCAATGCGATCCCAATAGATAGATACCCCGGCAAGATTTGTGAGGATGGACAGTCTGATCTAAAATTAATATGCAGAAGCGAAAGGCCTCAAACAGCCAGCACAATGCCCAGAGAGAAGAACTGAGTTAGAGGGCTGATACCACCTTAATTCCAGCCTTGCTGTGAAGCACAGAAATTGAGACAGTGTGCCACTGCCAAAGGAACCATCAACAGAACAGAGCACAGCCCAGAAATAAAAATCACAGAAACAGATCAGCTGGTCTTTGTCTAAGAAACAAAGCAGAGAGATAGAGAGAAACGATATGCCAGAACCACTGCACACAAACAAATGAAGTTGGACCTGGACATGTATCTTAAAAGTGAGTGAGTCACAAACCCACGTGTAAAACACGGAGCTGTAAAAAGTCCTAGAGCACAACAAGAAAGCACAACGCAAGGGGCTGACGATGGAGTCCTATCTTAGGACACCAAAGGCATAACTGGAAACAAGCAACCAAAAAACAAAACAAAACAAAAAACTGATAAACTAGATCGCATCAAAATTAAAAAAAAAAAAAAAGATACTGTCAAGAGAATAAAAGGACAAGCCACTGAGTGGGCTTGCAATGAAGGGCTGTCACATAAAATATATACGTCATGTGCTCCTAAGGCCATAGGTCAAAGACGTTAACAGACACTTTAGTAAAGATCTGGATCTCAAGCATTTGAAGATAAGCTGTACAGCACACGCGGCCAAGAACTAAAGTGAAAACCAACTAAGACGGCTTCGCAGTCACCACGACGGCCATGCAGACTGTAGAAGTGGTGCCCTGGAGTCCCATGAAGACACACACACCCCTGGGCATGGTGGTCCATGCTTGGGTTCTCAGCACCTGCAAGTTTTTAACATTTTTTTAATTAATTAATTAATTTATAGGCGAACACAATTTTAAGACCAGTATGGGCTACATAGAACCCATCTCAGAAAGGAGAGAAGAGATGAAGGAGAAGCGGGGAGAAAGGGAAAGAGGAGGAGAAGGGAGAGGGGGGAGGAGAACCCCCATATAGCAGTGGATGAACCACAGCATCTCAGATCAGCGCGGATGGATCCTAAGAGTGTAGTCATAATAAAAAAAGAAAACCAAGGAGCTTGGAATCTGAATGAATTTTAAAGCATGCAATTCATATATGCAAGAAAGACAGATTTGAAGGGAAAATAGTTCTACGGTAACTGAAGACGTCCATGTTCAGAGTTCAATAATGATAGATTAATAAGGTAATAGAAGGAAAAAAACACTACAGGCCAACTGGACATAACAGATATATACAAAACATTCAAACCAACAACAGAAACACATTTTCCCCTGAAGTGTACACAAACCAACCTCCAGGACAGAGTGTACATTTTAAAAGACAGAAAAAAATACCAGGATTCTATTTGCACCACAGTGGAACAGAACTAGAAATTAGTAAGCAGAAGAAAAACTCACAAAAATATGAAATTAATGCTCCTAACGCCCCACTGTGTCAGAGGAGAAATCACAGAGGAAATTAGAAATACGTGAAACAAACAAAAAAGAAAGCACGGGACACCACAACTTATGCAACATGGCGAAAGCGCTGTTATCAGGCGCTCATAGCTGCGTATGCTACCTTCAAACAGAGGGAAGATCTTTATCCTGTGAACAACTAGAAAATAGAACAGACTAAACCCAGGCCAGCAGAGGGAAGGAAACACTGGAGATCAGAGCAGAGATAAAGAAAGAGAATGGAGGAAACTGATGAAGATAAACGCTGGCTCACAGAGCAACAGCAAAAAAAAAAAAAAAAAAAAAAAAACAATAAGCCTTAGTGCTGTGCTCAATGCTGAGAACAGGATCGACACGCTATTGCAAATTCTTTCCACAACAACCACACACACATACACACACACACACACTATTATAGCTATTAAATTTAACAGTTACATAAAACTAACATATAAAAATCAGTTGCATTTCTTTACAGTAATGACAATCTGAAAAATGAAAGAGGAACTTCCATGTGTAATAGCATAAAAAAGAACCAGATAGGGATTAGAGAGATAGTTGAATTCAGAGCCTAACACTCATGTGAAGAAACAAGCCAAAACAGCTAGGCATGTCTGTGTTTGCACAAGCAACCCCAGCACCGTGGTAGGCAGAGACAGGAGGATCACTGGGGCTTGGGCTCAGCAAGCCCAGCTCTAGGTTCAACAAGAAACCCTGTCTCAAAGGAATAAGGCAGAGGAAGGGAAAGGGTAGTAGAGCAGGCACCAGAGAGCCTCCTCTGGCTTCCCTGTGTGTACTCATGGGGGGGGGGGGGGNGGGGGGGGGGGGGGGGGGGGGGGGGGGGAGGGGGGGGGGGAGGGGGGAGGGAGAGGGAGGGAAGGAGAGAGGGAGGAAGGGATGGAAGGAGGGAGAACAAAAGATTAGGATGAAATTTAGCTTTTTTAATTTACTAATTAAATTCCTAATTTACTTTTTAAATTAGGATTTTTAAAAGTATTGTGTTACTATATCATTGTTGTAACAAAATGCCTGGTGATAGTCACTTAAGAAAGGCTTTACTTTGGCTCAGGGCTTGAAGGGCTACAATCTGCCAATCACAGAGGGAAAGGAGGCCTGTGAAGTGGCTGCTCACACTGCATTTGCACTCAGGCAGCAGAGAGATGAGTGCTGCCTCTGCTCACTTCTTCTTACTCAGCCTAGGGCCTCAGCCCTAGACTTGTGACATAGTCCCACTCACACTCAGGGTAGACCTGTGACATAGTCCCACAACACTCAGGGTAGGTGCTCCTGCCTTCTGACAAATTTCTGAAAATTCCCTTACTAACACACCCAGAAGTATGGCCTCTAGAAGATTCTGAATCCTGTCAGGTTAAAAATCAGGATTAACCATCATGTTGGTTATTGAAAACTATAAAATGTACCTGGAAAACATAAGAAATGGTATTAAAATAGAAAAACGCCTGTGTTTATAGATTGGCAGAATTACTCTTGTGAAGATACCGGTACCACCAATGCGATGGGTAGAGCCTATGCAATTTCTATCAGAGTTTCAATGGCATTTCTTTTTGGCAGTAGAAAAACTCATTTGGGGGGGGGGGAAGGGTGGTCAGTGAAATGTCTACAGGAAAAGGTGTTTGCTACCAAGTCTGACACCCTGAGTTTGAGCCCTGTCGAAAGCCAGCAGAGTCTGGTCTGTCGACTTCCTCCCAGGGTTCGGTTAGGTGGCCTCAGAGTAGCAAAAGGGACTTAGAAAATTTCTTTCCTGCGAGGTCACGGAATGAACTCCTGCCTGCAGCCCCAGCAGTGTCTCTACCGTCCTGCATTCATTCCGAGTGCCTTGTCCTAACTGTCGAGTCTTAGCGCTAATTCTCTGTCTCAACTCTAATTCCAATTCTCTGCTACAAGTCTGTGTTCCAGTCCATTCTTGTTCTAATGACTCTAACATTCCTTTTATGTCTTCTTCTCCTTCTTCATTTTCCGACATTCTTTATCCTTCTACAGTCTTTACTCCTCCAATCTTATTTCTTCTGCTGTTGCAGATTCCCAAGCATGTGTGTGTGTGTGTGTGTGTGTGTGTGTGTGTGTGTATCCATTCATTAGCAACTTGTTAGTAATAAAAAAAAACTACAAGAAAACTTCTCAGGGACACAGGCACTCTTTGAAGATACTCAGCGAAACTTATCAGCTAGTTTGTAGCTAAGCTGCGAGGAGGTCCCAGCCGTCTCTTAAAGGGGCTGCTCCAGGTTACAAAGGGAGAAAACTGAATTAATGAGAGATCTAAGGAAGAGGCTGTCACGAGCCATTTCCCCCCTAAAAATCATTACAGGAACCATCACCCTGGGGAGTCTGCAGAGAAGCCCACACCCATAATTATGTTCTATTGAGAACCTGCCCCACATCCAATTAACTGTTAATCTGTTAGCAGAACCGCCTCACATTCCAGCTATCCAGGGAACCAGGTGTGGCAACTTGTAACCTCTTGGCCTACGTGACCGTGACCAGGAGCACAAGGCGAGATCCCGTGCCCTGCCCCCCATTCCTAACCATATATAAACTGTAACCTGTCCCTAATAAACGGAGGCTTTGACAAATCTGTTTGGCCTCCTTCTTCTGTCTTAGCTCATTCCCTTCCAGGTAGCGCCCCTCCGAGACCCTGGAATAACTGATTGCAGGGTGGGTTACAAACCCCTAGACTGAGTAACCCACCCAAACGCAATCAACAAGAGGCAAAGAATATGTGTATTATTTTACATTTCTTAAGTGTGATTAATTCTATCTGGACATGGCTAGTCAGATGCTACTGATCTCTTGAAGGCCTAAGACAGAACAAGAACAGAAACCTGCCACAGCGCCCTACTTCACCATAAATCTTTGGCGGACTTAGATCCAGCGAGGCCAGACACCTGCAATTTCGCTCCATGGAAGTTTCTCCTGTGATCACCCCCACAAGGACTTCCATCTGTCCTGTCAGGGAGCTAATTATAGAGAACAGGTTTCTAAGTTTTTTATTGCAGTGTGGGGCAAAAGGTTTGACTGTCTTACTTGTCAGAATTATAAAGTTTGGGGGGAAAGTCATTCTACTCACAGAACACAGGGAAACTGTGGCGGACTTATGAGGACTCCACCACAGGGGAGCATGCTATCACACAAGAGAATTTGCAGTTAGAGACTGCCAGCTATTTGAAAGGCAGTACTTCTCATGGCCTGTGCCTACGTGATTTATCCTCCATCAGATGTGTAAATCTCTGGTTGGGAGGCCTTCTCAACGCCAGTTCATCCACTGTGTTACCTTGTGGATCCCATGAGAGCCCAGACCTCTGTGTTGAAAACAGAGGAGTGCCTCCCACAAATTGTCCTCTGACCTTCACGTGAGCACAGTGGCACATGCACACACGATAGATACAAAAATGTAAAGAAAGAAAAAAAGGGAGATGTGTTTAAGAAAATATACGGACTCTGAAGGATCTCCAGTCGGAAACACCGCAATAACCAAACACCAAACCAAAACCCAAAGAAGAGCAAAGCTACAAGACTCAGAGTTCTGGATTCTGAAATGAATGCAAATCTATAATCACCAGAACTGCAGCCCTGTCGGGAGCACAGACGTGAGGGCCAATGCAATAAAGCAGAAAGCAGCCCTTGCATGGATGGCCCAGTTGGTAAAAATCATTCAAAGAGGAAACGAAGGTCTTCATACAAATGGCGCATGGGAAACAAGCCACAGGCCAGAGTGTGAACGTGAACCTTTGCTTTTGCCTCGGACAGAAATCAATCCAAGAAGCAGGGAGAACGTGTTTGCTGCGTCAGCCTGAGGCCCTGAGTTCAGATCCCCAGCACCCATGTAAGAGGCTGAAGATTTTGGGCTGGTGTAGTTACAGAGGAACTGGAGTCAGAATAAAGTGCGCACCACGGTTTCCCTTACTTGGGATACAGTCTGTCTGTGGAGCTGTGCGGCTGGAACACTAGATACTCTCTGAAAGAACCTTAGGACAGGGCTCCTAATGGCATGCCCTTCCTCGTGTGTGTGTGTGTGTGTGTGTGTGTGTTCTCTTTCTAATACTCTCCCAGTGCATACTAAGTACATACATACTATACTAGGGCCAGACTCATGAATCCCAAAGATTATCCAAAAAGTTATCCAAGAAGAACCATCTCTAAAGAGAGCTGAGCACCCTAGCCAGGAGGTACAGCAATCTGTTTTCTCTTCCACCCAGACCTGGTGAAGCCAGGCTCTCTCCACTCCCTCCCTTCCCTTCACCACAAAAACCGATTCTCAGACCCTTCTCTCTCATTCTCCTGTGCTCTTCCACACTGAGTCATGGGGCTTGGGGGTTCCAACCTCTCAGACCAGTAAAGTCTGTGCTCCCCATTCTGAGCGGAGTCTGTTCGTTCATTGTTTACCTCCCACTGACTTCATACACGAAGCAGAGGTGGCCAGGAAACTCTTGAGAGTTGGGAGTTCTTCAAGGTTGATGCCACATATCCCTGGGCCTTGCCCTTACAGAATAATCAGGCAGTGAAACCCAGTTGGGAGCCTACGTGCTGACATCAGAAGGCTCTTGGACGGAAAGCTTCTCTCCCACCTCCCTTCCCACAGCACCCGCTCCAGCTCAGGGGCACACAGGGCTCTGCGTTCAAGAATCTGCCCTCTATGCCTATTCCTATTTTCTCTTGGGTCTCTCTTCTTTCTCTGTGGTGGTCTTCATCCAAAGCAGAACAGAGGTGGGGAGCCCTGGGGACCTAACATGAGCTAGACGCCCACCTGCCCTTTATAGTGGAAACGGGAAATATCTCCTATGGCTCACATGTTTGAACACTTGGTCCCCAGCTGACAGTGCTGGGTATGAGGTTGTAGATGCTTTGGGACACAGACACATATCTGGTGGCAATGGGTTACTGGGTGTGGGCCTGGAGGCTGTAGCCCAGCCTCACCCTGGCTTGATGCTCTCTGTTGGCTTCACGTGCAAGCCCATTGCTACAACTGGTGTCCACTAACTGAGCCACTCAGCCGTGTGTCTTCCCCACCAGGACTACAGCCCCTGCCCTGGCTCACAGTGAATGGCTGCGCTCTTAATTTCTTCTGTTAGATAGTTGGTCACAGAGATGAGAAAAGCAGTTGCCACTGCTGGGAGGGTGGGACTACCTGCTACTTCCTTCCCTTGAAGGCTTAGGTGGAAATTGACCCCCATTGCCCAAGGTGTGTGTAAGGAAAGTGTGGTAAGACAGAACAAAGCAAGGTTATCGTTTGGGCCCTCCCAGAGGTCAGTGACCAACAGAGGGGGATGGAATCAGCTCCAGTTGGCAAAGGATGGTACACTCCAGTTAGGGGTTTTCCACACATGGTGTGGAGCTGTACCTGGGCCAGTGGACTGAGCAGCAGAGAGGGCCTCAGGGCAGATGGGGACATAGTGTACTGGCTCCAGCTGAGCAAGTGTAGGTCTCAGTATCTGTAACAGGGGACAAGGAGAAAATGAGCTATTCTTCAGGGTTGTTAAAGGCCCTCCTTGTGGGCTGGAGAGATGGCTCAGAGGTTAAGAGTATTGCCTGCACATTGCCTGCTCTTCCAAAGGTCCTGGGTTCAATTCCCAGCAACCACATGGTGGCTCACAACCATCTGTAATGAGGTCTGGTGCCCTCTTCTGGCCTGCAGGCATACACACAGACAGAATATTGTATACATAATAAATAAATAAATAATTTTTTTTTTTTTAAAAAGGCCCTCCTTGTGACAGGCCCAGCACAGATGTCAGAGCCATAAACAGAAGGGCAGTCTGGTGGGCTTGCAGTCTGGTGGACTTACATTATCAGCCTTCGCCCAGCAGAGACTAACATGGAAGTGTTACCAACAGCAGTGAGGAAGCCTAAAGTTGCCAGAAGCAGTTACAGGGTGAAAATGTGCTGTAAAAGCGGGAAGGGGTAGACATGGAAACCATGTACCAGAGTCCTCAGTAACCACATGTCCACTTCCGTCTACCCCACAGACCCAGCCAGGCTCCACACCTTCCCTAGAACCCTCCCCAGTGTCCTAACAGTGTCCTGATGTCACTACCCTTCCTACACACCCCCACTACAGTTCTCCACAGCTGGTATGTCCTCGGAATGAGGGGTTCTGGGGACCAGAAGTGGGAAAAGAAATGTTAAGGGTCCATCCGCTTGGACCTCACCAAATTGACATCATGCAAGGAAGGCAACTGAAAACAAAGGAGTCCTCTTGGCAACTGCAGAGTCTAAATGGGAGATGGCGATGCCCCCTGGGAGATGCCCTGCCTAGGAAATACTCAGTAATGTCAATTAATACTTAAACTGAAATGTCATTGCATTTTCAGAACATCAAACATGTCCCATCAAGGCCAGGAAATACAGAAGGCAGAGCATTGTGCTGAGGGACACTGTCCACAGAATCCAGGTGGGGAAGCACATACATTTCTTAAAAATGACTTCAAGTAAATAAAATTGGTGGTGGGGGGTGGGGGCTCCACGTCTGTGAGAGAAGTAAGAAGTGTGTATATCAGTGTCTGGCCCTGCGGCTCTTAGCTAGAACTCAGATGGCAGATATGAGGGAGATAAGAAACCATTGTCTGTCAGATGTGACGATGGTCTTGAGGTAATTAGTACCCTTTCAGACGTACAGACTGAAAAAACTGGCAGAAAGTAATGAGACTCGTGTGTAGACATTTTTTGGCTGTTGTTATTTCCTCAACACTGAATTTACATAGCATTTGCATTGCAGATTACGAATTTTAAAAGAAATCACAAAGACTAGAATGAAAGAAAAAAAAAAAACAGGGTTACCCACCCACAGGTGATAGACAGGCAGGAAACTTAGAGAAGGGAACAGAGCAGGAGCCCCCTCCCCATTTCCTGCCAGCTAAATTTGCATCTGCTTCCAAATTTCCATAGGAGGGAAAACGTAGAATCTCAAATATCACCAGCAAGAAGGGAAAGAGCACCAAGCAAGGAGGCAGAGGCTGGGCCTAGATGGAAGGACCAGTTGAGAAGCCCAGGAAGGGACAGACTCTGCAAACTCTTCCCAGGAGCCTTCTGCAGAGGCCTTGCTACAGCTCTCTCTCAAGTGAGCGAGAACTTTCTTAATCTCAGTTAACAAGCACTCAGGCCTGAAGCGACAGGATACGGTGCAGTCTCCACTGGGGTGGCCTGATTGTCTGTGGAAGATAAGTTCAGAAGGAAGGCAGAGATGAGAGGGTTCCCAGGCATCTGTTTGCGTGACCTTACCGCAGCTCTTGCAATGGACACAGCTTTTACTTGGTGTGGCTTGCTTTATTTATTGGAGTTGATTTTCAGTGTATTTTAAAATCAGCCCCCAGAGAAATTAAAAATCTGAAACTAAGCAAGGGAGCGAACACCTGCTCCTTCACCACAGAGAATCCAAGCATGTTATGAACTGCGCTTGGACACTGGAGCCTCCCCAGATGGAATTCTCTCTCTCCATCCTGCAATATCTCTCCAGAACCTCATTCAGATACCAGCAGACAGGTGGTGTGGGAGAGGCTCTGACAAAGAACTCACACCACACTTGGGCTCCCAGGGCAACCGAATGCAGGACGGCAGCCTAGCTGCCCTGTCTTCATGTTGTGTGTGTGACTTGACTCTGCAGCGGAGGGCGGATGGCTAAAGAGGGACCTGCCCGTCTGGTCCCCCTTGAAGACTGGAGGCACAGGGCTAAGTTATTGTCTTAAGCCTGCAGTCACCCTGGAGCCAACCAACAGCAGAACCTCCCAGGACCGAGGACAATTATCCCAGGGTGAGGCCACCTCCTGAACCTCCAATCAGGAACTGCTTCGTTGTCCCCTCAGACAACAAACACTTCCTCAGACCTCACTGCAGTACCAGAATTGAGACAGTGACTAACTAGACCACACCTTAATCACGACTGCACTCCCCAATTCTTACAGAAAACTAGGTTGGGGACCCCTGGGCTCTTTACCCATTCTTCCCAGCTGGCCACGGCCATCCAGCCACCTCCCTGCTTTTCGCCATTACTCTTCTCTAACTGCATACGGGGATGAGTGGCTTAGCCTACCCTGCTGGGGCTGCTGGAGCCAGGCTTTTGCTATAAAACTCTGGTCACATTAAGATCAACAGTTCCTTCAAGCCTACGTGGTGTGAAGTGCATGTTTCCTGCACGTTACCAGCCACCTCCAAGCCCGATGAGAACAGGTTGTGGGTCCATAGTCCCTGCCCTGCTCAAGGCCTTCTGCATCATGCCCAACTTACATACATGCCCCCTTCTAAACTTCTGGATAAATTTAGCCACAGGAGGTCGCGTGGCAGCATGGAGAACAGTTTAAAAAAATGAAAACTATGCTATCGCTAATTGCAAAAATAAATCAGGTTAGAGATCACCCAGTTCCCACAGCCCCAGGTTCTAGAATACACTCCCGTCCTTGTTCTCCCTCAGGGGAGAAAAAAAAGGCACGCAAAATAAAAACACACATTGTCATCAGGCGGTGGTGGTGCACGCCTTTAATCCCAGCACTCGGGAAGCAGAGGCAGGCGGATCTCTGGGAGTTCGAGGCCAACCTGGACTGCAAGAGCTAGTTCCAGGACAGCCAGGACTGTTTATCCAGAGAAATCCTATCTTGAAAAAACAACAAACAAACACCCCCCCTCCCAAATTATCAAACTTATAAAATAAACTCACACTAGGATACAATACATCTTATAGGGGGCTGGAGAGATGGCTCAACAGTTAAGAGCACTGGCTACTCTTCCAGAGGACCCGGGTTCAATTCCCAGCACCCACATGGCAGCTCACAACTGCCTGTAGCTTCAGCTCCCTGGAAGCTGACACCTTTACACCAATGCACATAAAATAAAGTTAGAATAAATTATTTAAAAAATAATCTTATCCATTGGGGTTCCATGTTCAAGTCACAGCCATTAGGAGAGAAGTGAGAGCTGTCAGTCAAGATCCTTAGGCTGTGGTGACAGCGCAACCACACTCTGGATGCAGCCTCTCTGGGATGCATCTTCATTTATAAAATGGAAATGGGGCTGGAAGGGTTCAGTGGTTCAGAGCATTTGCTCTTCTTGCAGAGGACCTGGATTCAGTTCCCAGACCCTACACACACACACTCACAATCGCTTGTAGCTCCAATTCCAAGGGATCCATTGCTCTCTCCTGACCTCCATACGCACCAGGCAAGCATATACATACACGCAGGCAAACCCTCACATATGTGGAATAAAAATAAGTAGATCTTTAAAACAGAAACAGCCATCTTCGTCTTAGTTTCTTGTTTTTCTGGGGGCAGCAGGCAAACTTGCTGAGCACAGTGGAACACACCTATTATCCCATCACTTAGGAGGTCAAGGCTAAGGCAGAGCATCGTGACAGTACAACGAGACTTATAAAAACAAACAAGCAAACCTGATAAAGTTAAAAAGAATTAAAAAAAAAAAAAAAAAAACAAAGCTCAAAGCATGTGAAAATGTCTCCCAGATCACAGTTCATGTCCTGAACCCTACCCTCCCTCCCCCTTTCTTAATCTCATCGATGCATTCCATTTTCTCTTCGACGGCATGTGACCCTACAACTATAACCAATAATAATAGCAACTACAGGTTAATCCAACTATCAGTGATCAAAAAAATCCCATCATGCTTTGTACTTCCAACACAGTGCCAGCTGCCTTTCCTTGCATCCCTATGAGGCGGACTCCATCTCCAGTGCAGCCTTGAGCTGAAAAAGGATGCCCGTTTCTTCTGTTCTCTATACTTTCTTCGAAGCCCCAATATAAGAATAACATGCATGGAAACCAACACAAGTGTCCACGAGACAGTGTTCGCCACCACGAACAAACAGGTCGTGCCCTGGCATGGCTTCACCCCCTGGAACTGGCTGGGGTAGCATTACCACTGAGCTAAAATCATGCCTGAGTCTGGGGGTCCTTCTGTGTGTGTGAGCCCTTCCTACTTTGGTAGAGACTATATGGAACTTTACACCCATACTGGGAATCAAGGAGTGCAAGCCCTGGGTGGCCCTTGGGGTCTCTGACTCAAAGTTAGCATTACATTAGCCAAGTCCAAACAGTTGGAGTGGAACACAGGGCAGAGGTAGCAACAGAGACCAGAATGCTCCAGTGTTGGCTATGCCAGCTTGCCAGCTCGGGCTGACCAAAGAGCCCTGGCAGGCCGACGGTATTCACTAGAACAAGCTCCCCCCACTTCACAAGACAATGAATCCACTGTTAACTGCCCAGAGACTTGATTAACATTTGCAAAAGAACAAAGTGGAAAATTCCACCTGTGTGGGTGGAAGCTAGGCTCAGGGCATGTCAGCAACCCTCACAGCCTCCCTCTCTCCAGGATGGACACAGCCGAGTGAACAACGGTTATGGGTCCAAAAGAATTTCCCCATTTGGGAACACGAGCTACACGAGCTATTAGAACAAAACAATTGTTTTTAATTGTCTTGTGTCCCCTGCTCTGCATCTGTGCAGCGAATTTAAACCCTTCAATTTGCTTTCCTGACTCTGGCTTCTTCTGAGTTCCTTGCTGGCCCTGCTAGAGTGACAGAGCTAAGCTTAGTTCCGTGTATTAAGTGCATGGGAAAACTGAGGTACCAAGAGACCAAGAGCATTGGTCATAGCCAAGAGATAGCAAGTGAATCTTGGAGTCTCAGCTGCAGGGACAACACAAAGCCTGTTAGAAGTCTGGGTGACAGACAAAGGAGTCTTCCAGGCTCTGAACTGGACTGTGGACTTCCCCTACATGATGGGGAAAGTCCAAAGCAATCTTCCTGGTGTGCAGAGTTAGGCATGGCTTTGGAGGAAGTCATGACTTTATTCTGGAAGTTAATGAGTACCCACCAAGCCCCTGGACATGAAAACTTCTTGTGCCAGATGACTGTTGTAGACCTGCAGACTCAATACATGACTGAAGGCGACATGTGGAGGAGCTCTGAAGCTTGCTTCCTCCGGGTTCCATTCACTTCTTCACCATCATGGCTCCCACACTTATTGTGCAGGAAACGAGAGGAAACGGAGACTCCGAGAAGAGCAATAGCTTGCCATACATCCAGGAGAAGAAGCTAAGCCCTTCGACATCCATGGCCAAGTCTCTGGCTATTAGGGTTAGGGATGGACATGGGTCCATCTAAGCAGATCACCTTAGAGGCTGTGTGTTCAATCAACAAGGATCACTGGCTGGTGAGGAGGGTGCTTGGGGTCTGAGGCAGGATAGAAATTCCAGAAGATAGGCAGGTACATCCTCTTAATCTAGGGGTGACCCCATCTGCCACTGCGGGACCCAGTTTATATTGCCTTTCACTGCCCACTCTGATGTCCTGTCCACAGGCCACAGGTATACACACTGCATATAAGGTGACGGAAAAGATCTGGTACTGACCAGTGGTGCTAAATACATCGGTAGTAACCGAAAAGAATATAAAATTATGGAAAAGAATATAAAATTATAAATAATTGGAGAGTTGGTGCTGACCAGCTAAATATAAAATTATGATAATTGGAGAGCTGGTACTGACCGGCTAAATATGAAAATAAAATATGAAATATTGGAAATTCGGTATTGACCAATAGTGTGAAAAAAATCATGATTGTGACTTGATGCCATTGGCAATTGCTAAAAGAGAGGTTGTGATGGTAAATGTTGAGAGTTGATGTGTGTGCTGAGAGTGTTAGATCTAAGGGATGGTCTGAACCAGTGAAAGAAACATTTTCAACTCAGGTGATTCTACTCCCTTTTAAAATAGGAGACTATAGCCTTTGGGAGCATAATTATTCATAAAGCATTATGATATATCCTGACAAAAGATGTGGCGGTGATACACAGGGCCTACAAAGTATATTTCTCTCCACTAATCTCTTTTCTTTAGAGGTTGGCAGTCAATGACAGGTTTAAAGCTTCTCCTCCCCAGATGCCTAAGACAGGAAAACTCGCAAATGCCGCTTTCCAAAGACGGAAAAATTGGGGGAATAGAAAGAAGACTTTGTCCAAGCCAGGTGCGACCCATCTGTCCTGTTGCAGAAGCACAGGGGTTGTTAAAATTTAATAAGAGAGAGTGGATTGTAGGCCCATATTTCTATATGGTGTGGCAGCCAGGCTCTGAAGCCATGGCCCCACCTGAGGTGGTCACGTAGACCTGCAGCCAGCCTGTCACTGCCCTCAACAATAGCCAGGACATGCTACTCCTTTCTCTTTTGTTATAAATGTAGATGGCCTGGGGAGAGGTGTTTGCTGAAGCTGATGACTTAGGTGCAGGTGCTGTCCCTAGCCACGTTCCCAAGAAAGAGAATATTAATGAGGTATCCACCTCGGTTGAGCAGGGGATTAAGAGATGTTTGATAAAATAAACACGGAGAGAAGCCTGAGATGCCCTTCCGTGATGATGGTGTAAGCTGTGTCTGGTTATTTCTTGCGTCTCCATACCGATCCAGTTAGGGGAAATAGTTTTCTATGTCGGGGGCCCATGGGCCCTGACACATCCTAACCCTGCCATCACTGGCTTTGGAAGGGGAAACTGCTCAGGCTGGTCAGAAGGTTGTCTGGCCCCCTTGCCTGGGCATTCTCCCATACCCACACCCCTTTCCTACCATCACCTCACCCATTCTTCCTCTTTCTTTTGCCCCCAGAGTCTTCTCCTAGAGCAGGAACCCAGCTAGCTGCCTGACCCCTTTCTCAAAACTACCCCATACCCACTATCCCAAGCCATCTCCTCATATTTACCCCACCTTCTTTTGCCAAGGTCAGGTAGAGCCACTCGGGGTTGCTCTGTTCACGTGATACCAGGGCTAGATGAAATACCTCCTGCCCTGCGGACCGTTACCCCTCAAGGGCCAAGAAATGGCTGACACAGACCTATCCCTGGACCTGACCTCTCTATCGCCGCTGTTCCAAAGACCTTGCTCTTTGTCCTGAGCTTACTACAGTGGGGTGTGTTCTGCCAGGCCAGTGCCAAGCCTGGCTAGGTGTTGGCACTCAGCTACTCACTGAAAGAACACATGTTGGCAAAAAGTAGGGAGTGTTCCCGTACTTGCTCCACACAAACACGCAGGTTTTTTTCCAAAACTGAAGAGTGACTGCCCTCCAAACATCTGCCCCGTACCTCGGCCCCATGAGACAACATTCTCAGGCTGAAACTGGACAACAAGGCCACCTCCACTTTGCATCTGCCTCAGAGCAGGCTCTTTGGCCTCGGTCCAAGAGCAGGCATCAGCTCTTTACCTTTGCACCCTGGTAACCGGCAAGAGTTTACTGTTCAGTAAGGCCGCCATGAAAGCGAGAAATGTTCCCAGGGACCACTGGGTCCAAGCAGCTCACAAAGGTTGAGGAAGGAGCCCAGGGTGGTCCTGATGCAGGCTGGGGCGAGACTACACCTCCCTTCTGTGAACCTCCTTGGTCAGGAATCAGGACACTATTCCTTGCAATCCCATAGAGACTGAGGACTGAGCCTGTTCCATTTGGATCAGAAATACAACCTCCACCGACATCCCACAGATAAACTGAGTCTGTATCTCAGTAGGGTTTTCAGCAATCACAGCCGCTTGACTCTGCTCAACCTCTCAAGAGAGACAAGTCAAGCAGGACTTCTGCCCTAGGGCTCCCTCAGATTCCATGATCTACAGGCTTGGTAATCCCATTTCCTATAGGCTGAAGCAGCTGAATTCAGGCTCGATAGCCCTTCTCTAAAGACAGTGGAGTAGGCCCCTCTCAAGCCATTTCACCTCAGAAGTTCGATCTCTGGGCCACCTTCCCAGAATTAAGGTCTGAGAGGTGGAGAGCTGGGCAGATGTCATTCAGACAGCAGGCCCACCAAAATGTCAGAACTTCAGCTCTGAACCCACAGTGCTGAGAGACCAGCTTTGGGACCCCAGATGTAACCGCCAGACCTCATTCTATAGAAATAAACTTAACCAGAAAGCCTGGGCGGCCGGGGTGCAGATTCCTATCAAAATTACCTTGTAACTGTAAGTTTCTGTCGCTGGCTCCCCCAAAGAAGCCAAGGAGGTTTCGGTGGCTTGAGTCCCTCCCCCTTTTCTTTCTGGTACTCTTTCTGGGTAAAGGAGGTTCCAGCTCCTCCCGACCCACTCAGCCTAGAGTCTGAAGCTCCGTCCTCACCGGGGAAGGGGGTGGGGTCAGCTCCTCACTTGGGCCGGAACGATCGATCGTCGGTCGAAAGGCAGGAGCTGGGCGCACAGAGAAGGTGGCCGCCGTCAGTCCTAGCCCGCTGCGCTGTAACTGGCAGCCTGCAACGTCGCGTGCTCTTCTTGGGAAGGGCCGGGGCTGCTCGAACGGGCTCCGGGCGCGGGTGCGGTTGCCCCACCTAGCTTGTGGCACACTCCTTTGCGCGGGACTCGACGCGCGCCTCTGAAGCTTCCTCATTCGCACCCCGCCCACCCCCGCTTGCCTCGCGGGCAGCAGGGCCGCCACTTTACGACCCTGAGACCAGGCCAGCGCCCGCCCCGACTAGGGCAGGGCGGTGTTGTAGAAGGCGGAGCCCGGAGAGAACTGCCCCAGGCGGGCACCTGGTTAAGAGGACCAGGCTCGCCCGCGCCAGCTCCGCGTGGTGGTGGGCGGTGGCTGGGTCATGTTGCTGGTGCTGTTGAGCCTGGTAGCAATGTACAGGAGCGCCCTGCCAGGAGAGCCGGTAAGCATCCCCCTCTCGTGAGAGAGTCCTGTTTGTTTGTTTGTTTGTTTGTTTGTTTCCCATCCTTTTAGCTGAACCCTGACTGTCAGCCCAAATTTCTAGGAAATTGTCCATGGACCACCTTCTGGAAGGGGCCAGATTGGCACCCCCTGAGATAACCACAATGGGCTTTGCACCTCCATCGTCCTTCTATTCCCAGCCTGGAAGGCATCTGCTGTTAGACTGCTTGCTGGAGACATGAACTTTAGCTGTGTCACAGATGCCATCCTGGGCATTTGGGCTCATCTGGTCTTAGTGGTCTCCTTAATAAAAGGGTGCTACTCAACTCACACAGGTGGTACGCCTTGCCCCCTGCTTCAGGATGACTAGACAGAACCACTCGCATCTGCTCTGCCCACCGACTAGGTTACCAGAACACAGTGCACCCGTCTGCTTGCTTGCTTTTCCTATCTGTCTCGGACCATGTAGATTCCTGAAGGCAGCATTCATTCCTTCTCCCGTGCCCAAGAACAAAGGAATCTTTCGAGACGTTCCAGAGGAAAAAGCTCCTCATCAGAAAGGCATCAGGTGACGTCCGTGCCAGGTTCACACAGCACTCGGTCCCCCTGATGACTGGGAAAGTCAAAGCTGGTATATGGTGTCGCCAAGCCACCAGCTGCTGTGCTTGCCCTCTCTGTGCCAAAGAAAAATTGTCCCTGGGAGCATTTGCTGCGAGGACTACCGAATGAACTCTGTGAAGGTTCGCGCTGGTGCTTGGCTTTTCGCTATACCTTGTCTCACTACCGGTCAACTAGATCTTAGTTCCTAGTGTGTGGCTCATTTGTTTAAAAAGAATGTCACAAAGCAAAGGACCATGGATGACTTCACCCAAACCAAATTTGTCCCACCAAAACCTTTGTTTTCTGCCTTCACAAGGTTTTTGGAAATGAGGAAGCTGGGGTCCTGGAGCCCTGTGGGTTGGTCACGTTGCATCTTGCCGCTGAAGATTGCTAACAGCTAGAATAAATGTTTCAGGCCCGAACCATACTTTTCATTACTTTTCTTTTGTAAACTTCAAGGGATTTTATTTAGTACTGGCCTTTCTTAGGCGTTGATGAGTTTTACTTTTTTGGAAGCTGTTTTAGGAGGTTGTGATGAAATAACAATTGCCCCTGGTTTTCTAAGCAGCTCAGGTGAATCCTAGATCAAAAAAGAAGCATGATACGAACCTCGGGAAGGTGCAGTGGGTTGCATTCATTGCTGCCTGCTTTCTTCTCCTCTTTGTATAGCCAAATGTTAACTTGGAAAAATCAATAAATATTACACTGTCCTGAAAACCAGTAGTTAAACATTAGATAGCCAAGGTGCCTCAGTAATCTGAGGCAGGGGAGGTGTGTGTATATGTGTATGTGTGTGTGTCTGTGCATGTGTGCATGCATGTGTGTGTATGTGCACATGTGTGCATGTATGTGCGTGTTCACACTCACATGCACACATGCCTGTGAACATGTCCTCAGAAACTAGAGGCATTGGCTTCTGGAGCTGGAGTTATAGGCAGTTGCGAGTTGTCCGATGTGGAGCCATCGCTCCAAGTCCCAGCTCACTGTTCTTTGAAAATTTATCACTTGTGCATGCATCTAAGGAAAAAGATGGTGTTTTGCCTAATTTGGTAAAATAAGCATTGTGGTTTGCTGGCTTTGACATGACATTTGGTTTCTCTCTTTCCTGCAGACTATTCAGTGTGGCTCTGAGCCTGGTAAGTGCACTTGAGAGTGGGTATTTGGAAGCACAGGTGGACAGTAAGAAGGTCTGAGTCAGGAAGGGGGTTCTGGAAGACCAGGCACATGGTGATAATACATTGCCTTGTTTGCTAATGGGAGTGAGGTTTTCCAGGCAGAATTTGGGGAGTAAGGATGTAAGGATGTGTTTGAGATGGACTGGCCTCCCAGTAAATTAGCACACAGATAGCGTGGAACTCACCAGGCTGAGTGGGAAGCAGTGCCTGCCGTTCCACAGAGGGACGCTGATTGTGGTGGGAGGGGCCATACCGTTGATTGTTGGGGCTAGGAAGCAAGTTTTTAATACATGGGTACCCAACGTGGTACTTTGAAGATCGAGTGGGTTTTGTCCAAGAAATGTGAATAGGGAGAGTGAGCAGGAGGGGAGGGGAGCAGTTTAGAAATGGTTATGGTGAGGGCTTGCAGACTGGAGTCCAGGACTGAGGCATGGAGAACGCATGATTGACGTTAATGAACATGTCAAATACACTAAACATACACCCACACGTACATGCACACACATGCACCTCGAACACCCCAAGTGCTGTGGAGTTTGAGACCACGAGGCTGAGAGACATTATTTAGGTGTATAAACCAGCCAGCATCCAGAAGAAGCCTGGCTTTCCTTAGCAGAAGTGGGTTGCGATGGAGCATATCACTTGGAGGGAAGAGCTTCTGACTGCGCCTGAAATGGGAGTGACATTGGAAGTGTTCTTGCCTTTCCCCAGGGCCATCTCCAGAGTGGATGGTGCAACACAGTCTCACCCCAGGGGACTTGAGGAGCCTCCAAGTGGAACTTGTTCAAACTTGTTCAAAAAAGGATTGCCAAAAAGAGGATTTTTCAATTTTGATGAACATAAGCTGGATACTCCGGGCAGATGGTAAGTCTGCATCAGTCAAAGCATCTACTAAGCCCGAAACGTGAAGGATATAGGACTCATTAATTTGCTTCTAGGCATAGACCACAGATGTGCATTCACCAAAAGCCACATCATAGGATGTGTACAGTAAGACTGGTGTGCGTAACAGCATCCAGGTGACCAAGAGCCTAAAAGAACCACAGAGTGGAAACTATGGAACTCAACAATGAGAATTCTTTCTGTGTATGTGACAATATGGATGTCCCAAGTAGCCAGACTCCAAAGAGCTATATAGTTGTATCTGTGATCATTCATGCCTATGATAGCACGCAGAAGAACAAGACTAAGCTAGAGGTTTGAAGCCAGGATGGGAGTTTGGGAGCTGCTCTGGCTTGGAAGTAATTGAAAGGAAACACAGGCAGCAAGTGGGGGGAGTGGTTCTTGCCCTCTGCCGGTTGTAAAATGTGCAAGGTCACTGAGGAGCAGTGACACTCTGCAGCCACACTTCCTGGAAGAGATGGGGTTCCCTGGTTTAGGAGAAGCTCTGGCTTCGGCTAATTATCCACTTCCAAATGACATCATGAAGTCCTGGCATTTCCTCCGGATTATATGGTAAGCAACATGTAAGTTCCTTAGACAAGCCAGTCCTGGGACCCTAATGCCTAGGCTCGTGGTTTCCATTTGCCAACGTTATACTTGGTTTTGTCAAGAGTCCAGCACCTGGGAGACTGAAACGGGGAAATTGCTGCAAGTTTGAGACCAGCCTGGGCTACTTACTGGATTCCAGTGGGATACAGGGTGAGACCTTGTCTCAAAAAAAACTCAAAATGGTCCATTTATCTGGGAAGAGGAGTCAATGACAGGCTTCATCAGTACGTTTTTCAATGTAGTAGGAGAGGTAACCACAGCAATGTCAAGGGATGCCCCAAGGGGAGCTGTGCTCTATGTGAGGACCAGACAGACCAGGGCAGGGCTCCAGAAGACTCCTGTGAGATGCTATGGTAGGCTCTGGCCCCACACCAAGCAGGGCGAGGTCTTTGGTCGATGTTGTTATGCACTTTAAAGTAAACTTGGAAAGGGTAGAGATAGAGAAAGAGACCCATGAGAAAGAATGGCCTGCATGGACCTAGTGCAGTTAAAACAAGCACAGTCTGGTGCCGATGCGTGGGCAGTCTTTGTAGAAAGAAAAAAGCAGTCAAAGCTAAAGCCTGCAGCATCTTCTAAAACCAAACTATGCAGTGCATAGGAACCATTAATTCCATCCCTAGGCACATCCGGAAGAAGAACCAATATGCATGCACTGAAAGACAGGCATAGGATATGCACAACACTCCAAGCAATTCATCTCCTTCAAGAGACCTAGAATGGGGCAGATGGCATCGCTAGCCATGGGTACTTTGACTCAGGCCAGCCTAGAAGGAGTAGAGCTCTTGGGCTTTGGAATTTGGGTTTGTATCTACTGCTGCTGAGCTGTGAAAGTTCAGGCAGTGTACCCCCCAAGATTCCTGAAGCCCCCCCCCCCATTTACCCTATCTGAACATTGGATACCACAGTACACACCAGCTGAGATGAAGCACTGGCATTATAGAATACTATGCGAGCCACGTAAGTGCCAATGAAACAACTTCCCACTTCATTGTCTCTGCAGCCAGCATCCGCCTGTTGAAGGCCACCAAGATCTGTGTGACTGGCAAAAGCAACATGGACTCGTACAACTGTGTGAGGTGCAACTATACAGAGCCCTTCCAAAGGCAGACCAGACCTTCTGGAGGCCGAGTAAGCACGTTTGGGCACAAGGCTTGCTTGGGAAGCACCAACAATGGACCTCAGAAAGGCTGATGGTGCAGAGTGAGATGCCTGCCTGGGTTTGCACGCCGCTTGTCTGCCCTGGGGATGCTGGCATCTTTGAGACTCAATGTCCAACAGAGTGAGGGGAGCTAGACTTAAATTATATCCTTCCTCTAAAATGCCACTCCTCTCTCACGCTGAGTTATATCAGCAAACTGGGCTGGATCCACTCCCTGCATAGACACTGGCCAGAGACCTGTTTCAGCTGGAGCACAGAGACGAAGTGACAAATGAAAAAGGGGGCTGCTAAGCCTGATAACCCGAACTCAGTCCATAGGACATACATGGTAGAAGGAACAGATCCTTCAAGTTGTCCTGACCTGCATACACACACACTATGGCATGATCCCCCACTAGCGTGTATACACACACACACACACACACACACACACACACCCCATAGTATGACCCCCCACTAGCATACACACACAAACACACACACACACACACTATGGCATGAACTCCCATTATTTTATACACACACACAGTGACATGACCCCCCACTAGTGTATACACCCACACACAGTGGCATGACTCCCCCCACTAGCCTACACACACACACTGTGGCATGACCCCCCACCCAGCATATACACACACTCTATATAAATGTGAAGCATTTACAAATGAAAACAGCCCCCCAGAGGCTCTGCTCCTGGACTGTACACCTGCCCTGCTTTGCTTTGCAGTGGACCTTCTCCTACGTGGGCTTTCCTGTGGAGCTGAGCACAGTCTATTTCATCGGGGCCCATAACATCCCCAATGCTAACATGAATGAAGACAGCCCTTCTTTGTCTGTGAACTTCACCTCTCCAGGTAAACATCCTCACTCTTTGGCGATTCTGTCTTACTATCGCACCTGTGGTTTGGTGTGGAGCCTTGGGAAGCCTTTGAAGCCTTGGTTTCCCCACCTGTGGACACAGTGCTAATCACTCCACACTCAGGGTGGAGAACGTTGTTAAGTAAGCATGAGGAAGCCATGTTCCTGGGTGCCAGGCAGGAAGCAGGATGTACCATCTCTCCAGGCACTTGCCCTGGGTCCTACGCACAGCAGTGGTGATGCCCTGACTGGGCTCCTTTGTGGTTGGTACCATCCAGGGTAGCTTTGGTGCCACACCACTTACTATATGGTGCTTTCCTAATGACACCAAAGCTCACCGGGTTTTTACAAAGTGAGTTTTATTTGGGGATGGTTTTAGAGACGCTGCAACAGTAGATAAAGTTTCCATCCCGCTCTCAGTTCCTCTTGCTGTCAGCATCTGCTTTCCAGAGTCCACTTATGAGAGCTAGGAAGATAACATCGGCATATTTCCATCTGCTCACCACCAGGCTTTGGGGATTTCAGCTGCTTAGCCACTGCGTTTTCTTCCTGTTCCAGAGGCACTTAGCCCCTTAGGGCACTTCAGCCTCCTCTGGTTGTTCTTTTCCATGACCTCATCAAACATCAATAGTTTGTTGCCAATTTGAGTTTGTCTGATGTTTGTTTCATATGTAGGCCAGGGATCTGAGATTTGGGCATGAATCTCACAGGAGACATTGAGCTCTCCTCACTATGTTCTCTCTGGCGTGTGTTAATTAGTGAGGGTCATGCCTACTGGGCAGCTGGGTTCCTACCACCTAGAGCCTCGTGTCTGGAAGAGGCGGAAACTACATGTATTATCAACTCCCACTTTTTGGTTTCCAAGTCACTTCTTGGTGACCATTTTGAGAAAGGCTATACTTAAAATGAGACTACTTACAGTTTCCACGGGTGAATGATTTTCTGTTTAACTGTAAAATGATTTTTTAGACCTGACATCTCTCTCATGTCTGAAGAGAGTGTATGTGGGGTGTGTGTGTGTGTGTGTGTGTGTGTGTGTGTGTGTGTGTGTACTTGGAAAGGGGTTATAGTAGAGATACCTTTTACTCAAATGTAACAACTTTCATTCAAATTCCCAGGCTGCCTAAACAGTGTAATGAAATATAAAAGGCGGTGCATTGAGGCAGGTAAGTCGATGTAGCATTTTGCTTTTGTCATTTAGAGATCCTCCTCACTGGGACCCATGGAGCTCCATTCAGCCACAGATAGGTAAAGGAACTGAGATGTGGAGATGGAAGTTCTCTGTCTAAGCCACTCAGTGAAGGAGCGGCCTTAGGTTAAGCAGCTATCCAGACTGGGACAGACTTTACTAGAGCAGCAACAGCTACAGGAAACCACCCTATCCCTTGGCTAAACCTACATATTAGCCCAACCCCCACTTACAGCATGCTCATGGAAAGTTGCTTTGTGATTGGAGGAGAGCCCCACTATCCTTTGCACCTGCTCATCACAGCTGACCTGTTGTCAGTGGAGGCTCTGGGTACCTCCTCTTTGGATTAACAAACATGGTCAAGTGTTGGTCCAAGTAAGGCCCTGGAGGCCTTCTTGAAAGACTACTTCCTATTCTCAGAAGATTCTTTGATCTGTGAAGGAGCAGCTTTAGGATAAGTCAGTACCTCATCCCAATTTCTAAGGGTGAGTATAAACTTTGGGGCAGTATAGTCTTGTGATGCTAATGAGGTTAGAGATATTGGCTGGGGGTAGGGGATCTTTAGTCCCACCAACAGAGCCCTCTCAAAGAATTTTGAGGCTCTAAGGTTATGAGGTGCAGGACCTAGAATGAGTCCTCCTCCAACCAGAAACAGCTTCCAGCCAGGGGCCGAACCTGTCCCATCAGCAGGGAGGCTAACTTGTGCTATTATATAGACATGTTACTGGAAATTTGCCCGGACTTATTTGCAAGTCACATGAGCGAGACAACTGATTCCTGTAAGCTGTGTGGCATTTCCTTCCTTTGTATCCAGGGACACTGACAGTTTGTCTCAAAGCTCTGGGCCTCAGTTCACTTACTCCATATTCTGGGGCATTCCTCCTAAACTGATGTCCCTCCGCTATCCTAGAAAGGAGAAAACAGCCATCCTTGTTCTCTTATCTCAAAATGTAGGGTGAACATTGAACTGGGCTGTAGACTTTGATCTGTAACTCCATTCCTAGCTATTTTTAGTGAAGTAAGGCATGGACTTTCTTAGACATCCGATACTTTGCAATTCTAGGATCAGTGTCGGAAGATATAGTTGAGTTCATGTCTCTTAGGTGTGTGCCTAAGAATTTAGATTTGTTTCTGTAAAGCTCCCTTGGGGACTCAGATAAGGGAGGGGTTACCCGGGCACCCATGTGGTTCTCTCTCAACTTGTAGGAAGCCTGTGGGACCCAAATATCACTGCTTGTAAAAAGAACGAGACGACGGTTGAAGTGAATTTTACAACCAATTCCCTTGGAGAAAGATACAGGGTTAGCATTCTACAAAACGAAAGACTATTGAATTCATCTCAAGTGGAGGAGGTATTTTCCCCTTTACCCCCTTGTTACCACCCCATCCCCAACCCCAGATACTTCAGTATCTTGAAGTACAGACACTTTAGAATCCTTTGAATAGGCTTTCTTCCAAGAGATCCCAGAGCTATCTGTTGTCCAAGTCGCTGTAGGCATCCTACGGATGATGAGTCTAAAGCCAACTACAAACAGAAGTTTGAGGCTTCTGAAGTGAGTTCTTCTTCACATAGTGTGATGCACCAGAAGTCAGTTAGGAACAGTGGCCTCATCACTAACTCTCTGTCTACTCACTCATGACTACAGCTCTGACTGTCTCTCACTTATCCGCACCAGAATAAACCGACGAGGAGGTCTGTGGCCATTTCGGTGGACGAGGAAAGTGAAGGTGCCGAGTTCGAGGTGAGTTAAATAGTGGTCTGCAAAGGAAGGGCCACGGCAGAGCTGTTTGTTCCACCATGGATGCTTTCTGTATGTCTTCATGGAATGCTAGGGGCCGAACCCAGGACTTCTTGAATTCTAGGTGAGTGTTCAGCAACTGATATACATTAGCCCTCCACATGCATTTTAAGGATGGCAAGTCTCCCCGCAAAGGCCCCCCTCAAGCTGGGTGTCGGGGACTCCTTAGTGTCTACAAGAGTGAACACTGACACCATAGGTGTGGTGCCTTTGCGTGGATTGGTGGCTGTTGACTTCCCAAAGGGCTTTTAGTTCTATCTTCTGTCCTGGATCCTCAGAGTAATTCTGAGACGGGACAGTCGTTTTATTTCCCCAAAGCCTCGGTTTTAACTCAGAAGTGAAGCCGAGTGGGTTGAAGCTGGAAGGCTATCTATCCAGTGTCTAGGTCAGTGTCTGAACTTAGGAGAGCAGCTGTTCACCTTCTGGGAGCCTCAGCTGGCCCAGGTGGAAACAGTTAGTTGGAAGGGTAGGTACTCAGGTCCCTGTAGTCTACAACATGGATACACAGAGGGTCACAGTCCACGACTATGCCCTTGAGCCATTCTCCACTCCCTCGAACATGAAGCGCTCAGGATGACCAAGAAAGTGGACCCTGGCATGACAGCACCTGCACCTTCCGGGAAGTCGTGGACTGACCTAGTGCTGGGACGCTTACCTACTGTTGTCCAGGGGAGAGATTTATATGTTTATTAGGATGTAGCTGCCCTTTCAGATAAGGAAAACTCTGCGGCTGTAATGTGAACAAAGTTCAAGGGCATCGCTGGGGCATTGCCAGTATCTTGGTCCGGAGTCACCAGACTGGATCTGTGGGCTACAGAAGAGGAAACAAGGGGGGAAACTATTGATGCCAATGCCAGGAGGTGGAAATAACATTTCAAAAGGGGAAAGGGCTATGCTGGAAGTGTGAGCACTGTAGTCTTCCTCTCCTTTTCCTCAGCTGATACCGTATTTCCACCTCTGTGAGCCTGACTGCATCCGACGCAAAGGACCGGTTGGGCTTTGTATAGAGACAAGTGGCCCCTACCCTCCAGACAACTGTAAGTCCCAGTCATTACCACAGGATGATCAGAGAGGCTCAGGACACACAGGGCCCCTTTGAGATGTCATAGACTATCCTGTGTCTGGGAGGAGCAGTACGAGGTCCCTGCCGGTGTACCGTGAACAATACCTCTGCTACCCAGAGATCTCATAAGCAAGGAAGAACAAAGGCTCTAATTACAAACACAGTATCTTTTTCAAAAGCAGGATATACAGAAGGAGAAAAAAAGAGCGCAAGATGGTTGTTTGAAGTGCCGCAGACAATGAAAAGAGTTACTGGGAATGAGGGGCCAGTGTGAGCAGGGGCTAGCGTGAGGGGCGTGAGGGGCTGGTGTGAGCAGGGCTGAGTCCACGAGGGATATTCCAATCTCTCTGAATCCTATTTGGTTAACAAATCAGGAATGCCGGCACCAAAACATACCTCCCTGGTGCCGGAGAGCATGTTTTGGAAAATGTCTCTGCATTTAGAGATGCGTCAGTTCTTTTTACTAACAATGGACAGATGGTCTGAAACTAGCCCATGGGTTACAAAAGACAAAAACCAGCCAGCCAAACTTTAGATAGCTACTCCCCCAGGCCCTGACTTCTATGTGGGCACACTGCTGTGTGTACATTATGTTTGTAAGTTCTTCCTGAGGAACAAAGATTCTCCAGACAACAAAAGCCATCATTCAAACCCTGTGCCACAGTGAAAAGAAACTTGAGTTTGGAGAAAGTCCCCTAGTTCCCTGTTCCTCTGGGGAGGAAAGGGCTGGTGAGATCACTCAGTGGGTAGAATCGCTTGCTAGGAAGGTCTTACAACCTGGGTCTGAGCCCTGGAAGCCATCGTGAACGGACAGAAGAAATGACCCCATGTTGTCCTCTGACCTTCACACACACTCTGGCATTGTGTGCCTGCATTCACACACACACCACAGTAACTTTCAGTTGTTGGTTGTGAGCCTAGCCATTAGTGGCCGAGCCGTTTCTCTAGCACACAGCAATACATTTTTTTTGAAAGAGACTTGAACCCTGTGAAAGAATCCTTAATCAGCACACCCTAAAGCTCTTCTAGCCCTTGGTTAGAAAAGGTCTAAACCCCCACCAAGAAGAGTAAAAAAAAAAAAAAAATCCATGTACAAGTAGAGGCCAAGTGCAGCTTTACTTGCTAAAGGTTACCAAGCTGTTTCCTGCAGACAGAAGCATGCTGGGAGGCTGGGTGCCCCTCATCTTGGTGCTGCTGGTGGCTACATGGGTGCTGGCAGTTGGGATCTACCTAACTCGGAGGCAAGGTAAGGGCGGTCACTCTGAAGATACCCTGAGATCCTCCCCACCTGCCTGGACAGAGAAGGGGATCTAGCTAGACGTGGTGGCAGAAACCTTGCAGTCTCTCCCTTGGGGGGAGGAGGAAGTGGGCTCAGGAGTTCAAGGACAGCCCCCTTTAGTTGCTGTTCAAGACCAGCTTAAGCTAAGCGAGAACCTGTCTCAAAGAGCCACAAAGGAGGTCTTAGTGTACTGTGAGTCGCTCCTGTCGTGACAGAAGATTAACTCTGTGCTTTAAGCTCAGAAAGCCACATGAATGAAATTTCACCTCAGGAATCCCGGCACTTAGAAGATGCTGCTGGCGCCCTTAGCTACAGGGCTACAGTAGCTTTGGACCTAAGTCTTGTTGCGTAGCACAGTGTGGGGCTTAACTTTATAGCAAAATAAAGGAACTCTACCACCTGCAGGTAGAAAAGAGACCACAGAGTTGGCCCAACTCCTGATATGACATGTAAGAGGTCACTCTGTGTTGAAGTACAGAAATTTTTAACAGTTGGCTTCAAACCCGTGCCCTCAAGCCTAAACGGCTGCTCTGAGTTGATCTGAAAACAGAGCTGGACTATGGCGGCTGACTTACTGATAGGGGCTTAGGAAGCTGTGAAGATTTAAGAGTCAGTGTTTCAGGTGTTCAAAAGGACTATCAGGACTATTGTTCCCCTGGCAGGAACAGATCGCCACCCTGGCTGACATTTCTCAGTGATGGTTTAGACTACTGTAAAGGCTTGCTATATGCTAGTAACTAACAAAGCTCCCCCCACAGGCCGGAGCACGGAGACTTCCTTCCCTGCCGCCAGCAAGCTCCTGCCCCTCATTAAGGTCCTGGTGGTTTACCCGGCTGAGGTATGTTTCCATCACACGGTCTGCCGCTTCACCGACTTTCTTCAGAACCGCTGCAGAAGCGAGGTCATCCTTGAAAAGTGGCAGAGGAAGAGAATAGCGGAGATGGGCCCAGTGCAGTGGCTCAGCGCGCAGAAGCAGGCGGCGGACAAGGTGGTCTTCCTTCTCTCCAGCGACGCCCACGGGCTCTGCGGCAGTGCCTGCGGCCCGAACACGGGCGGCGCCAGTGAGAAAGCCCAGGACCTCTTCCCTCTGGCCTTTAACCTCTTCTGTAGTGATTTCAGCACCCAGGCTCATTTGCACAAATACATGGTGGTCTGTCTTGGAGGAGCCGACATCAAGGGCGACTATAACGCTCTGAGCGTCTGCCCCCAGTATCGTCTCATGAAGGACGCCACTGCCTTTCACACAGAACTCCTCAAAGCTCCACGAAACGTGCCAGTGAAGAAACGGCCCCAAGCCTGCAGTGGCAGCTGCTCCCCGTTGTAGTCTGTGAAGGACAGGAAACCCCGAAGTCCTCCTGCTCTTCAAGTTCCAGGGACAGGAAGCTTTGGGATGGCCCCGAGGCTTCCTGTACAGGCTGTGTGTAGGGGGTACTACATCACAGAACTTGCTTTAGACCCGGAGTCTGCAGTCGGAGCTTGTGCAAGCAAACATGCCTGAGGCTGGTCACCAGCAGGTCTTAGGCATATAATACAGTTACAGACATTAGTGAATGGAAGCTAAATTTACAAAAGCCCAACCACATTTGTCCCCAAACCCCAATAATGATTATCCCTGAAAACTAAGCATGAAGTAATTCTGACATGAAGTAATAAGGCATTTCCCAGTCAGGCATCCAGTCGTGCACTGCCGTGTCCTGCGCCGCACATGGGGACTGTTCAGCCCTGTAACATTTTAATGTATTAATGAATAGTCCGTTTGGGAAGCGCTCACTAATTCAGCAGCTTCCTAAGAGAAGAGGCCTATTACCACACAAGCTGGACACATCTTGTCTGACCAGATGGCCCATCTTTACAGTACTTTCCCTTGTCAAACTTCTAGACCAGCAACCTTTATTTTTGTTCAGAGAAGTGCTAGGAACTGAACCAAGGCTACTGTACAGGTTAGAGAAATGGCTTGCCATTCAAATGAGCCCCAGCCCCTTCAGTAAGTAGAAAAATACTTCGCCAGTCAGGTGTGGCAGCACACACTTTTAATCCCAGCACACTAGTGGAGAACTAATGAACTCAAGCTCAGTCAGAGATAAGTAGCGAGACTGTCCGAGACAAACAAAAGCATGTTACCCATAAACCCAGGGTCTACTTTTGCCCAGTCACCCATCCACTGTTCTAGTTCCCAGAGTTCATGGTCAGTGCACATTTCCTGTTCAAGTCAAAACTAATTCACTGAAATTAGCTCTCCTGAAGTAATACTATCTTTTTATAATCTAGTACTTTAAAAAAAAAAAACCACCAAGGGCTGGGAGAGGTGGCTCAGAGGTTTAGAGCACTGACTGCTCTTCCAGAGGACCTGGGTTCAGTTCCCAGCACCCACGTGTTAGCTCACTGTCATCTTAACTCCAATTCCAGAGGGATCTGATACCATTTTCTGGCTTCTAAGGGCACTCTATATGCATTAAAAAGATTATGATATGCACACACTACCAGTGTTTTGCTTGCATTGCCTGTGTGCCCTATGCATGCTTGGTGCCTGAGGTCAGGAGAAGGTGACAGGGTCACCTAGACCTACAGCTATGGACAGGTATGAGCCACTGTGTGGATGCTGGGAATCAAACCAGGGTCTTCTGCACGAACAAATGCTCTCCACTGCTGAGCTAGCTCTCTACACCCCCTAATATAAATAAATCTTATTATTAAAATATCCCCCAAGCCAGGCGGTGGTGGCACACGCCTTTAATCCCAGCACTTGGGAGGCAGAGGCAGGCGGATCTCTGTGAGTTCAAGACCAGCCTGGTCTACAAGAGCTAGTTCCAGGACAGGCTCCAAAACCACAGAGAAACCCTGTCTCGAAAAACAAAAAAATAAAATAAAATATCCCCCAAACCCAGAACAAGCAGCAACAGTGCCCAGATCTGTAACATCTTGAGTCTTCTAGCTCTTGACTTTCTTGAAGCAGCTTTTTCTTAATGTAGAAACCAGAGAAATGGATCTATAATAGCATATGTATTTGTCTAGTAAGGCTTCATATACCATAATAAAACTGTTTTGTAATGTTATCCAGTTTTAGGTAGTTGACTGTAAAAATGTTTGTAACTGGAGGCTGGGCATGGTGGTGTGAGGACCTGACTTTGCAAGCTCTGTTTTAAAGAAGGGGCTTAATCTTAAGTCATATAATGATCGGGGGTGGCGGGGGGTGGGGGGGTGGGGTGGGGGGGTGGGGGGGGAGGCGGGCTAGGGGAGGTGATCTCAGCTCTTGAAATGTGCTGCCATAGAAGAAATTTGGGCAGATACCCTAAAAATGGGCAATTAAGAAGACAGAGAGAAGGGCCATAAAATTTAATGAGATCCAGATGTTCATAGGGGGCATCCTGTCCTTGAAGATACCTTGTCTGTTATTAATGGCTCTTTGTTAGGTTTTGGCTCCCAAAAACTAACCAATGGTTTTAGAAATTACCTTACCCTAAACCCTCCTCTCCAATCCCAAGAAGTCATGCCATGAGCTCCCCCGACTACAGCATTTCCCCTTTAAAGGTTCTACCCTCTCAGGGCTCCCTGCCATACTTTCTGGACCCACCATGCTGGGGTGCTGGAAAGGTGTTGGTCAAAACTTGAGTTTGTATATTAAAAACCCTCATGCAGTTTGCAAGGGAAATCTGGCTCCATGAATTCATCTGGGCACCAGAAACTCGAGCCTAACAGTGGCACACGCCTTTAATGGCAGAGAAATCTGATTCTAGGTCAGTCTGGTCTACGTAGTTCCAGAACAGTCAGAGTTACATAATTGAGAGACCTTGTTTAAAAACAGAAGCAAGTTTGTGTCTGGTCAGGTGTAGTGGTACTTTTGAGAAATGTATTTTTAATTATGGTAGGTGTGTGTATCTGCATGTGGGTGTGTACAGTGAGTACAAGCAACCACTTGGAAGAGGCCAAGGTCATCAGATCCCTTAGGGCTGGAGTTACTGAAGGTTGTGAGCTGCCACAGGGGTGCTGGGAACTGAACTAGGGTCTTTTGAAAGAGCAGTGAATGTTCTTGAACACCGAGCTCTCTCTCCAGCCCATGGCCCACATTTTAAATCACAATGCTCCAGAGGGACACAAGTTCCAGGCTGAAGGGTGTCTCAGGAAAGTTGGTAATTGCATATTCTCCTCAAAGGTCATGTCTTGGGGTTGTGGGTTAGTGGCAGAGAACTTGTGTGTGATATACAAGGCCCTGGGTTCAATCCGCGGCAATATAAATAGCAAATGTGAAAGGCTACATCATGCGTTCTAACACATGCCTTATGGATAAAATAAAACCCAGGATGAAGTGCAAACTCCCTGCATCCAGCTTCGTAAGCAGATACTTTGTGATGGCGGAGGTAGCGCCTAGTGTGGGAAGGCTGCTACTGGATGGCCGCGGTAGTGCTTAGTGTAGCAAGGCGACTACTTGGCAAGACAGCTATCCAATGCTTCACAAACGTACTGATAATAGAGGGTGGATATAGCTTGTGTCACAACTTGGACCAGAAACCAACTTCCTCTGAATCAACACCCACCACGGTAAGTAAGAGCCACTCATGTGGAGGATGATTACAACAGGTAAATTATACATCTGAGAGCGTAGGGCTGATGGTAAACTCTGTTCCAACAACCCAGAAACAAAATAACAGGTAATTTTCAAACTTGAAAGTATATATCCAAATAGTATTACCAGGTTAACCATTGCTACATCCAAGGACCCTTCTTGGACCCAACAAAGAACTTTACCTGGTGACTCTTATATTCCCACAATTCTCCATCTCGGACTTATACATTCTCTGCCTATCTCCAGGTCTCATCCATCTCTACTTTTCTCTCTCTCTCAGTCCTCCCCAAGCTGATTCTGGTGATGGTGATGTAACAGCAGGCTGAAGCCACCTGCTCCACCTAACCTACCTTCCTTGTGTCACAGCCCCAGGGACTGCTCCCTGCCCTGCCCTTGTCTACACCATGTCCTTTCTGTAACTTGCTGCAGCTCAGGGGCTTTCTAAGGGTCCAGACTGGCTGGCTATATTTAGTTCTGCTTCTCTCCAGAATGTTCACAGATTGAAGTCGGTTGATCATACTGAACTCCAAAAGCTTCTACTTGTTCCTCAGGAAAAGGCAAACTAGAGGCCTAAAGATGAAGTTAGTTATAAATTAGAGCAGCCAGCTGATTTACCTGTACAGTATAGGCTAATGATTCTAAATTCTTCTTTCGTTTTATTTTTTTGGGGGTGGGGTGGGGTGGAGTGTTCTCTGTGTAGCCCTGGCTGTCCTGGAACTTGCTCTATAGACTAGGCTGGCCTAGAACTCATGAGATCAGCCTGCCTCCTGAATGCTGGGTTTAATGGTGTTCTAAATTAGTCTTCAATCCTGTCTGTTTAGTTCTAGGAAGGGAAGATAGTTTCCTTTTCAAGTGCTGTGTGGTCCTTTCCCTAAACCTGCCCTAGAGGGGACAGAGCAAGAAAAGCAGCCAGCCTTGCCCTTCAGTCCTTGCCTCAGGAAACCTAACTCTGAACTGGTACTTTGTAAATCAAACCTTGTTAAAAAACAACAAAACAAAACAAAAATGAAAATAAATCAAAAAAAAAATCCTTTGTAATCAAACTTTGTAAAAAAAAAAAAACCTTTGCAATTAAGCAACATACAAACATACTCGCTTGGGGAGGTGGGAGAAGCAAAGACAGTGCTTGATTCCAAGGGAACCCAGAAAAGGGCAGACACCACAGCAGGTTCCCACAGGCACGCAGCACCACTTGTGGCTGACCAGGCTGGAAGGCTGGACTGTAAGGTTACCCGCTGTGGAGAAGGTGGGGTGCAGCGGGGAGGGGGTGAGGTGCAGTATGTAATCTTGAAGAAAGGTTAAGAGAAAGTTCATATTTATTCTCAAGTATAATTTCAAATCAGTGTCATACTTTAACATGAAGATGAATCCATTTAATTCTAGGAAAATTAAGCTTCAAATCCAATAAATTAAATACATATATTCCTCAAGTATTTATGTCCAGAGACTTGGTTTTGGTCGTCACCACACAAAAGCAGCCCGCTCCCGTAACATTCGGACGCCAAAGCGTTGCCATTCTCGCTGATAAATCCACAGCTCCTGAGTGGTATCCAGACACGCCAACACTGCCCCTCCTTTCCACGCGATCAGCCGGGGGTCCATATCCTGGACAAAAGGTAAAGTTATTTTGGCAAATAAGATACAGGACATGGTTTTCTGCAAGTGGGGTTGGGGTTCTGCTCAGTCAATAGCAAACAAAGCAGGTTTTACATCTGTGTGGAATAGCAGAAAACCAGCTGGGGTACCTCAGCCACGGAGCATCTGTCTAACATGGAGGGCTGGGTCCAGCTCCCAGCACTCCCAGCGCCAGTGCAGAAGACTGAACGGACACACCCATCTCTGCCACAGCTGAGGAGAATTTCTCAACTTTTAATACTAAAGATGCCACTCTTCGCCACCCCACAGACAAGCCCCACAGGCAGGCACACGTACATGCAGTACCAGCAGAGGAAGAGCACCTCCAAAGAAAAACACTGCCAGGGTTCCAAATACAGACAGGACCTGTTTCTAAACTTCTGCCTTTGTGTTGCTTTTCAAAGTAGCTGAAGTCAAAAGAGGCCCTGGAAGAGCTCCAGTCCAAGGCCCAATATCGGCTCCTTCCGGTGGCCAGGGACGGAAAGGGAGTGGTCCGGTGGCCAGGAAAAGGGAAGAAGTCATCTCCTGACCACCTACAATTCCATAAGGTTAAATACAAGCAGAGCAAGGACCAGAAAAGCCAGTCTCTCAACACCAGGTAAGCCAGCATACTCCTTAACCCCAAAACTTGGGGGGAAGCAGCAGAAGGATCAGGAATTCAGGCTCTACGCCGTAAGTTTAAGTACCTAAAAAACCAAATCAGGGCTAGAGAGATGGCTCAGGGGTTAATAACCACTCTTCCAGGGGATCTGGGTTCGGTTCCCAGCACCTTCATGCCAGACCACAATCATCTATAACTCCATTTCCAGGAGACCTATCTAATCATCTCTTCTGGTCTCTGCAGGCACCATGTACACATGTGAGCACACACATACATGTAGACAAAACACATAGACACATAACATAAAACCAATAAAAAACAAAAACACTAAACCAAAAGAAAGCTAGTTAAGAACTCCTACTATATTTGTGACTCTCTGAAAAGTAATTTTTCACGTCTCTAAGTCCTCAAAACTCCAGTCACAAGCCAGTGCCTCCCTAGATTTCACTCTCCACATGCACTGCAATTAGATGTAACCAACGCTGGTTTCACTCGAGTACTGTCCAACCTGCACAACCTGCAACACGAAACAACGCACCTTAGGCCTTGTGATCACGTCCACATTTTCAATAATTCGCCTGAAGGAAGGTGGCATCTTGTTGAGGATTCTGTGTTGGAGAAATTCTTGAGCTTTATGGAACATCAAACCGCCTCCCACAACCAGGATAGAGCTGTACATCTTCTTCTTGGTGTCGTCAGACGCTGAAAAGAGAGACATCATGCCACTTACCTACCTACATGGCCAAGCCACGATCTGTCACTTGGAAACTCCCCAAAATCCATCTTCAACACTGCAGATGGGGTCTGCTGCCCACCTCCCATCTCGCTACTCCTTGGATTAGAACCAAACTTCTCAAGACCTTCGGGGGCTGCTGTGTGGTTTGGAACCTAGGCTGCCTCTAGCCTTATCCTGGCTAACCATGGTTTTGCAGGCTTCCTTAGCCCAGAATGCCCCCAGCATTTAAATGCTAACTCTCCAATCATCCTTCACATCTCTCGTAAGATTCAAGAAAGCCACCGCTAACTCCTCTAGAGGACAAATTTCTTATTACATGTCTTAATCAGAAACTCAGCTGGGATTCTGTAGTTCAACTCTAGTGCCTACCAGAGCTGTGGTTTCAGGGTCTGTGTGCTAATCTTCATCGCTAGCACCAGACTACATGGCAGCGCAAGCGTTATGGGGCCAGGAACCAACCGCACTGCATTACTGTGTTCACAGTACCCGGCAATGCAAGGGTGGAGTAGGCCTGATGGTTGAGAGAGAAAATGCTGCGCTGCACACTAGACTGAACTGTTCACTTGGCTGCCACCCCACTCCACTGTCTACTGGGACACAGGGTGTGCTCACAATCAAGACTGAACCAGTCACCTAGCCACCCCACTTCTCTACCAGTGAGTGGGGTGTGCTTACAGCAACAGTCCACACTGTGCAGGATGGCCTTATCAAGGCCAAGGGCTTTTCCTTCAAACAGGGAGATGGCAGTTTTCCTGGACATCAGTGCAGTGAGGGCCTCCTCAGAGTCATTGCCGGCCATCAAACAGTCCCCCTGGGAAGAAGCCAAATCCACCTCCTGGGGATGAAGTCTTTCTGGAAGATCAGAGGCCTGGCCGCGGAGATCCCCTTCAAATCCAATGGGTTTGGATGCAGACTTGCGGTCAGCAGTAGCTTTTGCAGACTGTAAATAAGTTAAAGAGAAAGCAGTAGATGGTCTGAGCACAAGACACTGCTGGTGTTGTCCTTCTATTTCCTCAGAACACCATAAGCAAAAGTCACCATGGTACACACACAGCCTAGCCCCGTGCCCAGACAGCCTGAGCACACAGGAGAGGATGCTCCGGGAAAGCCGGAGCAGGCTCTGGACATGTGGGCAGGTTTCAGCACTGTACGTCAGAGAGCTGGCTTACAACAGAAATGTCAATATAGACTTTCTTCACTAAGCTGACTCGTGACTGGAGTATTTGGATGGGATTCACATGCCCGTGGCTATTATGGATCCGTATTTCCAGGTCTAGTCTTCCTCCTCTCCTCTAGGGCAGGAACAAAGACGAGCAAGTTTCCAACCCCTGGTTCCAGATCAGCAGTGAAAAGAACTACAGCTATGTCCATAAGCAGACACCAGGTTACTGGGGCCCCACCAAATAAATAACTCAGCTGTATTCCTACTTTCTGTATTAAGTACAAAACAATGAAAATTTTACCAAAAGTACTGCTGGATACATATCCAGAAGTAGAGAAGTAAACAACACAAGCCAAAGGCAAGTGTCCTCACAGAATTAACTGTTCAGACTTGCACTCAGAAAACGAGTTAGTATCTGCTAATGAGGAATGAAGAAATTCCTCAGGCAGATTTTGAACTGAGACTTCATTTTTATGCAGTTCTGAAAACAGTACAGGTTGGTCTACAGAAGCTGCACTGATTATGAGAATCTGTTAATCCTGGGCAAAGCTCTCCTCTGTGAGGAGATGCTTCTCCCGCAGAGGGCTGCGCACCTGCTCCTGCTTGCTCTGTGTGGCCAGCAGGTAATGCTCATCATGTGGATCCTCAGGGTCCCCCTGGGATCGGTGCTGCAAGGTCGTCATCTTCTGGCCGACGATCCCAAAGGTTGCTGGGTAAAACAGCGCCATTGGAGCCTGGGCATAAAAAGGAGAATGCTTAGAGAAAGATGCTGTCTCCTCGGAAATGGTGGAGCTTCATTCTTCCCCAGACAAAAGTCACCAAGCAGGTGCTCCATGTCACACTGGGCAGCAGCCCTCCTGGGAAAAGGGTTGTGTAATAGACCAGAAAACCCCTCATCCAGCTGGACGGATGGCACACCATGTGAGATTCCTGAGGAAATGCAGAGTGAGCGCCTTACCATCTGCTTTGTTATGTCCTAGCAAGGCCAGTGCCCATCTAAATTCCACCATGTTCTGAATGATTAAATGAAAAGCCTGGGCACTGGAGAGACGCGCTCAGTGATTACGAGTACTCTTGGCAGAGGACCTGAATCCGGTTCCCAGCATGCACATGGGCAGCTCACACCCTCAAACTCCAGCTCCAGAATATCTGATGCCTGTTCTGGACTCTGTGGGCACCTGCACACGTACATGCATGTACCCATACAGATATATACATATACACCTAATTAAAATACAATATTTAAAAAAGAAGGGGGGCATATTTATTCTAATCTGTACCCTAACGGGCTATGTTGGCTTGGGGACTAACCAACCAACAGGGAGCTGGCCCTCTGACCTCACACATTGACAATTCTCTCAGCTTCACTGACTAGGGACAGCTTTCTTTCCACCTGTGAACACTTATGTCGGCCTGGTTACCTGGAGTTTTTCATCTCCTAATCGAAACTGGTAGAGCAGGGCGGGAGAATCTGGGTGCCGAATCTGAAATTCATGGTCCTGAAGCCCGGAGATGTCCTGATTCCAGGAAAAGACGCTGTCAGTGAGAACGCGAGTAAAGGCCTCTAATTACGCATAAGCCGTTATATAAAGCCCAACATAACATGGCTACCCCCGACTCAGAGCCACTTACCATAAACTACATAAGAGGAGTTCAACTGTCCTTTGCTTCTCTATTTAGTTTCTGGAATCTCTGCCATGTGTCCTTTTTGTTTTATGCATTAATGACAGACATCAGGACTCAGTAAGAATGTGTCCTCAACAGCTGTGATATTTACAGTCTTTATGTTCCCCATGTTTTGTAAGATTCATAAATTCATAATTGTATCACCTGAATAAAGTTTAAAACTGAAGCAATGGCGTCGGCAGTGGTGGCACATGCCTCTAAGCCTAGCCCAGCCCAGCACTTGGGAGGCAGAGGCAGGTGGATCTCTGTGAGTTCGAGGCCAGCCCAGTCTACAAGAGTTAGTTCCAGGACAGGCTCCAAAGCTAGAGAGAAACCCTGTCTTGAAAAACAAAAACAAAAAAAAACAAACCAAACAAACAAAACCCTGCAGCAGTGAGTGATTAAACGCTGCTAATTCATGATATAAAAGAGCACACAGTCACATTTAATTAAGCAGTGCACCTGTCTCCTTATGTGTTCTATCCATTTCCCCTCAGCTGTCACCTTCACCCTTTGGTGCCGTGGCCAGACCCCCACTGGCAGCAGCTGCCTATGTCTCTTTACACCACCTGCCATACCCAGGAGCGGCTGAAGAGCTTCGGCTGCCAGGCCTCACTACCTCGGTGAACATCATCAGATTGGTAAAGCTGTAAGTTCCTTTTAAATGCCTTACATTTTTCCTGGCATCAAAATAATCAGCAATATTAATTCTGTTCTCACCTGGTCTAGATGACAGAATGTTTCTTTAAGGTGCTGCAAGAGGAGGCAATCCATTTTGTTTGTTAACTGACACTCTCTGTAAGGGAAGCCCGCTCGCTGCATGAGCCAGTAAAAACACCTCGACACGTCAGAGCCCCCGTATGCCAGACAGAGCCTGAGGTCAGGAGAAGAGGGGAGGATGGTTAACCTGTCAGTTAGGAACATACACATCATGTTTTTGAGAAATATCTATGATAAGGAAAGCAAATATTCCAAACCCTAGAGAATTTAGACCTGAAAAATTTGGTTTGTTTCTACATGACTTGCTATAAGGATGTAATGGACCACACAAACGACAAGGAGCTAACCTGCACAACACCTACTATGGCTCCCAGGAACTGGTATTATGAATGCAGGCTGAAAGCTCCCTAAGGGCAAGGTCACCGGCATCAGTTGCACCTAGCTAGTACTTATCGCCCAGGCTTGCTGGACGCCTACACAGACGTCATCTCAGACAATTTCTGGCCTGTGGTGATTCAAATAGACAGAGATGGGAGAAGAGCCGTACCGTGTGTTCCGATGAGACACCCCATCTTCCACACAGCACACGCTTGTTTTCTGGTCTCCAACATCTACAACACAGGTGCTGCTTAAGCCACTCCCAAACGTAGCACACACAGACTCCTGATGGACAACAATCCCTAGCATTACAAAGAGGCAGAGTGTCAACAATCTGATGCACAGCAGTAGACACCCTCAAACAAACAATCAGTTCCGTCCAGGAACCCAGAAATCTCGGGGCAAACACGAGGAACATCAGTCCGTTCCAAATGCACATTTAAATAAACTGGTGAACACCATTAACTCTGTCACCGAAAAAGAACAGTTTAAAGGGTGTCACCGGAATCTTGGGCATACCTGAGAAGCCCATCTTCATCAGGATCATATGCACTAGCTCTTTCACGTGCTGTTTGTTATAGATATCAGGGATTAACAAGATGCACCTGTAATACTGGAGAAAAAAAACCAATGAAAAACAAAGTGTCAGCATCCACCTAGTCAAGTCCAGTCCCATAATGACACCTTTCGCGAGGCTTCCCTGTGCAGGAGAAGCAGCTATGACCATGAGCCCTGAGCAAAAGCTCAAACCTCTGTGCTGCGCTGCTTCTCGGTTTCAGAAGGAAACAGGAACAGCTATGTTTCCCTCGCCTCCTCAGAGCCCTTGTGAACGTGTGACATGGAAACTCGTGGAGTTAATATGTCTGAGTGAGGCATGGAGAGGCTGTGGACATGGGCAGGCTTCTGGTTTCTCCAGTATTCAGACCACAGAAACAGTAAGAGGGAGAGATGGCTGGAGGAGAATTAAAGAAAATAAGATATCCCCACAACCCTAACATTGAGACTGCTTCAGGACACTGTCACACACAACTCAGTCGTCATGTGCACTTGGACTCACCAAGAATCTTAAAGTCAACCCAAAGAACTGGGAATTTCCCCTCACCTTTAAATCTTTCAGTGGGATTTCCAAATACTTTTGGATTGCATGAGACCATATCACTTCAATATCTGCGAGAACAGCCGTCAGGGAGCCCCCAGGACCTGGGTGGATATTCAGCTGACCCCGTCTAATCGGCCAGTGAATATTGTAACAGTCCAGCGGGTTGACGTACAAGGCCTAGGACAGGAAGAAGTGCATCATCAGAGCTGTCCCTAAGGGTTGTCTGGACTCACATCCAAACTCTTCTGAGTGCTCCAGACCCTTGAGTGTGGGGTAACTGACAACCCGGAGGGGCAGTGAAGTATCTGGTCCTCAGAAACAGGATCAAGAAGTGTTAGGAAACAACTGCGAACTCGGGACTATCAGTTGTTTTGTTTCCATTCCTTTCATTGTCCAAGTTCCTTACCTCTTCTCCTACCAAATACTCGGGCTGGTGAGACGTGTTTGTCCATTTGTTTCCAGAACAGTGGTCTAGAATGGCAGGTCGCATCTGCTTGTTGTAGGAGCGTGCCTGGGATGAGAAATCAGAAACACGCTGTATTTCTGCAGGCAGGGGCAGTGCAAGAGTCCCCTTGTCTCCTCTCAAACGCTGAGACACCCGGGCAAGTACTAACTGGTCCTCCCCTGGGCAAGTACTAACTGGCCCCCTCCCCCTACTCCTCCCTTCCTTCTTGTATTTTCTACCTCGTATTTGCATAATGACTTATGGAACACATGAGGATCCTATGGCTGCCGTGGCACCACAGTGACACACCACACATGTGGCAGTGGAGGTGCAGGATCACAGGGGAGCTGAGACCTTCTGATGGCAGACCTACATGCACACAGCTTCCCCAGTCTAGGGCTGCTGCTGTCAGCAAGCTGCAGTTGTACAACAGGGCGGCAGGCAGACCACACACAAAGTAGGCACTGCAACGAGCAAACGAGCCTCAGCGTGCACTACTATAGACGGGATATGGTCCTCCTGTTCACACATTTCTTTACAAACGTGAAAAGGACCAGTCCTCAGGAAGGTCCTGCAGGAGGCGTGCAGAAGAAAGCAGTTGTCGTAGGAACCGACAGGTCCTCACATGTTATTGCCCATGAAGACTTTCTCGTGGAACAAGACAGTGACATTGGTGATCTTGAACCTCTGTGGGCTTGGAAGGGTATGCGTGTCTTAGTTTTTAACAAAAAGTTTTAAAGTGAAAGTAATTTGTAACAATAAATAATATTTTACAGAGTACAGATATAAAGAAAGACTTTGCAGCTCCACAAGGCTTGTTACTCACACCAATATTTTTAAGTGTTATTACGAAAGAATGAAGTTATGGTAGGTGGCACATTTCCTGCATGCTGAGGTCAGGTGCACACCCTGTCTGGCATCTAAGGATGCCCTATGCAGCCCTTCACAATGCCTTATTGCTCATTGGCTGACCCACCCAGGGCAGTGTCTAGTCACATTCCATTGTGAGAAGCATCCTTGCGCTGTACACTGGGGCTTTACTGTTTTGCTTCTTTTCCCCCCAAAGACTTATTTTTATTTTACATGTATGAGTGTTTACCTTGCATAGATGTATGTGTACCATGATGCCCTTGGAAGGCCAGAAAAAGGCATGAGATCTCCTGGGACTGGAGTTACAGATGGTTTGTGAGAACTGGGAACTAAACACGGGTCCTCTGCAGGAGGAGTCAGTGCTCTTAACCACTGAACTCACTCTCCAGTGCCTACATTTGTTTTTTTTGGCTTTTCGAGACAGGGTTTCATTGTATATCAGCCCTGGCTGTCCTAGAATTCCCTTTGTAGACCAGGACCAGGCTGACCTTGAACTCACAGAGACTCATCTATCTCTGCCTTCTAGTGCTGGGATGAAAGGTGTGCACCAGCACCACCATGAAGTGGCATTCCCCTCTGTATGCTGTGAATATGTTTTATTACCTTTGGTTAATAAAGAAGCTACTTTGGCCTACAGCAGGGCAGAATATAGCTAGGTGGGAAAATTAAACTGAAATGAGAGAGAAAGACACTGGAACCTTACTGGTAAGCCACAGTCTATGGCGATATACAGATTAATAGAAATGCGTTAATTTAAGATGTAAGAGTTAGCTAGAAATACGCCTGAGCTGTTGATCAAACAGAGTAATTAATATAGTTTCTGTGTGATTATTTGGACTGGGTTGCCAGGAAACAAAAGTGCAGTCTCCGGTTTACACCACCACCCAGCCCTACACAGGACCATCCCTGTGGTAAAATTGCCCACAGTTTGCAGCATAGTAACATATTATATACCAGAGTCTGGAGCCATAGGCTGTGCTGTATGTAGAACCTAGGTGCGCAAAAGATAAGTTACCTAGTCTTCTGTCATGGATGCCACTTCTCTAGGGTTTTATGACACATCCCCATTGTTAAGCAATACACAACGAAATCAATGGAGGTGGAAAACTAATAATAAGTTTGAAGGAAAAGTTGACCGAACCTGTTCTGGTGATACAGGGATTCGTCTTGTACCATTTGACATCTTTTTAGACCATATCGCCTGGTCCACCATTTTAAGGCCATTTTGTCTTTGTTCATTACTTTCAGGTTTCTGAAGAGAAAAACAAAAGGATGATCAATATGACACATTTAATGAAAAGAGAAAACAAGGCATGCTACTAACTTAATCAATCCATCAATGAGTAGATAATCTCAACAAGTAGCATTTCTTGAATTCCAGAGCTGGGTGCGGTAGTACCTGCAAGCATCCAAGCACTTCAGAGGCTAAGAGATAGGAGGATGTGGAGTTCAAGACCAGCCTGTACTATAAGGGCAGATCAAACAAACAAAATATCAAAATGGAAGCCCGACCAAAGCCTACTGTCTGCAAAACCCTACAACCTCAGGTGCCTTGGGCTGATATGTGACTAATACAAATTGTTCAGCACTATTCAAATTAATACCGGGCATGGTGCTGCACAGGAGGCAGAGGCTGGCAGGTTTCTAGGAATTCAAGGCTAGCCTGGTTCAGATAGTGAATACACTGAGGCTACACTGGGAGACCTTGTCTCAAAAAAAAAAAAAAAAAAAACACAAAAAACAACAAGAAACAGTATTTCAGAGACCCCTGCCCTTGCTCAGTGGTTAGGAGTACATACTGTTCTTCCTGAGAACCTGAGTTTGATTCCCAGCACCCTCATCAGGTGGCTTACAACTCTAACTCCAGTTCCTCTGACCTGGGTGGGCATCTGTGTTCATGTGCACAAACTGCCCCATACATACTCATAACTAAAATAATGAAAATAAATTAAAAAATCTAAGACTCTTCAAATATCTATATAATGCTTATCTTTATGATTCTGTAACAATATCATATTCCTTTATATATTTTTGATAAATCAAGAAGCGTTTCAAGTCCCTAAAATACTGTAAATTATTTTGTGTGGGTGGCAGCAAGTCCGAACTGTCCAAGAGCGGAGAAAGTGAGCTGTGCACAGGAAGCATATGTGCATCTGTTTCTCAGCAGGCTCGCGACTGTGGATGTGCTCTGCCGCTTCATGTCCCTGCCACCCTCACTTCCCCACAATGATAGACTGTAACCTGAATTTGTGACCTGAGTAAGCCCTTTCTCCAGCGGTGGCTTTTGTTTAGGTGTTTATCACAGCAGCAGGAACTGACACTAACTCACATGAAGACCATACTTGTAACCCTGAATACTATTTTTACAAAGCACAACTCTGGAGATGTTTATTCAAGATTCCTAGGAAGACTGGGTGTGTAAGCCCTCCCAAGGAAACCCCCCAGGCTGCTCCCCCAGGTGCTCCCCTCTGACTTACATTTAGCCCTTCTCTCAGCAGCCAGTTGTCCTTGTACAGCGGCTGCCCTTGTTGCTTGTGTCTTCGTGCAATGACGTGAGGGATGCTGGCAGGAAGTGTATCTGTGGCTCGGCCAATTCTTAAAGTTGTTGAACCTGGGTGTATGACAACAATAAAGTTGCTCTGGATTTGCTGCAGACATAAAAAAACACAGATGTGAATTTAGCAGCGTAGTTAAGAGGTTAATAACACACATTATACGTAACACATTATATGATGTTTCCACGTTTTAGTCAGGGTTATATTGCTGCGATGAACGATCGTGACAAAACCAGCCTGGGTGACACTTCCATGCCATAACACTGTCCATCGTTACAGGAAGACAAGATGGGACCTCAAACAGGGCGGGAACCTGGGGGCAGAAGCTGATGGTGCTGAGGCCATTGAGGGTGCTGCTTACTGATTTCTCCTCATGGTTTGCTCGACCTGTTGTCTTACATACCACAGGACCAGCCCAGGGATGGCACCACCCACAACGCGCTGGGCCCTTCTATATCAATCACTGATTAAAATGCTCTACAGGTTTGCCTACATCCCGATCTTACTAAGACATTTTCGGAATCGAGGTTCCCTCCTCTCTGAAGACTTCAGCTTATGTCAAGTTGACACAAAACTAGCCAGCACAGACCATTAGGCTAAAAAGCATAACAATAATTTAGTAAAGAGAGATATCCCATTGCACTGGTTCTTCTGAATGCAAATTCTTTGGTGTCCCTTGAGCGGACTCACAGTACACATTTCAATAAATTCTTACTTATCTGAATGAAGCCCAAATCCTCCGGTGCAAATTAACGCATAATTACTGAGTGTTTATATGCCAGTAAATGTAGGTAGAATGATAGCCAGGACGAACTCTCTACTATCAGAGAACTTTCTATTCACTTAGAAATACAAGTGGGTAAGAGAGAGAAAAGTGTAAAACACCCGTGAACAGAAGAGGAACGAGCCCAAGCCTTCCCTACAGATTCTGAGGCTGAGAAGCTCCAGCAGGCCTAGAGATCGGCTAGTTCAAAAGCTCTTGGGGTGACGTCTACAATCAGCCAGGTTTGCCTGAAGCAGTCAAGAAAATAATATAAGCAAAAGATTATGGCTTCATAATGTTGGAAACTAAGGCTTTACTCACGGACGGCTTCAGCATGAGTTTGTCACCTGTATCTGGGTTACCATGTGTGCTATTTACCTCATTTGGCAAGAGCCTGGGGTTAAAAGCCAGAGTCTATAACTCAGTCCTGGTAAGTCAGAAGAGAGAGCAAACAAAAACTCACAGTGCAGCGCAAATTCAAGAGATGGCAGGGACGGGTCTCTAGCTTTTGAGGGAGAAAATTCAGGTTCTCTTGGGAAACTGTCTTCCCCCAAACTTGCTGAGGCATGCAAGGATTCAGCAGAGAGTAAGAGAAGGACAGACTTTGGCAATGCTTCTGAAGGCCGGGGTTTGGAATGGACAGACGGCTCAACAGTGAAGAGGGCATACAGCTCTTGTAGAGAACCAGAGTTTGGTTCCCAGCACCCTATCAGGCAGCTCAATACCACTTACTCTAACTTTAGGAATCTGACGCCCTCTTCTGGACTCATGGGTACCTGCACTTACATGTGCATGTACCCCCCAACCCCTGCCTTCCACCCCCTTCCTACATACATATAATTTTTAAGAAAAATTTTTTAATTTTTTTTTCCTTTTGAGACAGGGTTTCTCTGTATAGCCCTGGCTGTCCTGGAATTCACTCTGTGGACCAGGTTGGCCTCAAACTCAGAGATCCACCTGTCTCCGCCTCCCAAGTGCTGGGATCAAAGGTGTGCATCACCATGCCCAGCTTAATTCTTTTTTTTTAAGAGCTTCTATTAGGGTGGGCAGTGGTGGCCCACGCCTTTAATCCCAGCACTCGGGAGGCAGAGGCAGGTGGATCTCTGTGAGTTCGAGGCCAGCCTGGTCTATAAGAGCTAGTTCCAGGACAGGCTCCAAAGCTACAGAAAAACCATGACTCGAAAAACCCAGAGAGAGAGAGAGAGAGAGAGAGAGAGAGAGAGAGAGAGAGAGAGAGAGAAGCTTCTATTAGAAAGCAAGCAAGCAGAATTATCTACTGAGAACCACAACCCAGCTTGACTTCTGGGTACTCCTTCACTGTGCCCTAGTGGCAGGTAGAACTCCCTAACTCCAGAATTGCTGTCCTTCCAGTCTATTCAATCCTCAAATCTAGATTTAAAAAAAAAAAAAAAATTTAAAGACATAGTCTAAGTATGTAGCCAGGGCTATACTAAAATCCACAAACTCCACTTCCCAAGCCCCAAGTTCTGGGTTTACAGGCATGTGCCACTATGCCCAGCTTGACTCCAAACATCTGTTAATTGCAAAACTCAATGGCTCTGGAACCTTCATCAGTGTAGGTGTAATTCCCTTTGCCTGCGACGTTCTCTATCCCAGCTACACCTAACTCTTCACTTCAGGGATGAATTAAACGCCATCGTTAAGTGTTCTGGTCCCTCCATAACCCGATCTATATAGCCTTCCTTTCCATGACACGCTACAGTCTGTCGTCCCAATAGACAATAACTCTCTAGTGAAGAGGGGCACTTCTGTCTTGTTTACTGCTCTATGCCAGCACGTTGCAGACAGTCAAGTATGCCCTGAATGGCGTTGGCATCCCTGTGCTATGGTGGGCCTCTTCCCAATCGACTGGGGAAAACAGGTGAGCCCGCTACCCCTCAGGGATGCCTGGACCTCATCAAAGACCCACAAGCTGCACTACATGGATTATGAAACTCTAGAGAACACAGTTTCCTGGAGCGGAAGCAGTTGTTGTTTAGTAATTACATATTTTAATGTGCTAGCAAAGGAACCTGGCGGTACATTCCACGTATCATTTCCTAGATATTATCACTAAGCTATGCTAAGAAAAGTCAGTGACATACAGATGCCACAGAAGGGATGAAAAAGTCCAAGACGTGACACTCACGGGTGTGTAGAAAAAGGCCCAAGCCCCAGATTCACTGATCTGCTACAAACTCAGCCGTCACTAGCTCTCATGAAGCGCCAACCTCATCAAGTTCTCGTGAGAATGCCAGAGCTGATCTTGTTGCTTGGATGTGGCACTGGTGGCAACTAGAAAATGCTAACTCTTCAATCTGAAGCCCAACAGAAAAATCGCAAGATTTTTTAAATTTTGCCTTTTTTCCCCCTTGGTTACTCAAGTGAGTGGCTTCTCAAGCATGAACTCTGCCAGAGAAAGCGATGCATCACAATGGCAAAAGGTTGGACACACTCACGAGTCGAGAATTAGCATCCCATTCCAACATTCTCCGCCACCTTCAATGAAGTGACCAGGCTACAGGCTTGTGTGGGTATTGGAAAGGTCTCCAGTCTTTCTTTACTCTAAACGGCGATGTCTCCAGGCCTTTAGAGTCTCTCAGGCAGTTCCCCTTTCCAGAACTCCTCCATCTACACCTTTGGTCACTCTCAATCTCCAGCGCCGCCCCACTCCCCCCCACCTCTACCCTCTTCCTGTCCAACAGTTCGTCCTTGTCAAGGCTGAAGGAAACACACGTGTTCACCACCCATCCCAGTCCTCTGAACTAGCTCATCCCACACCATACTCTGCGTTTTACAGCGGCCCTACCTGTTAGGTCATTTAACCCGTGCACAGGAGAGGAAGGGGGTTCAGAAAGGGCCCACAGGAAGTCCTGAGCATTTAATCCCTCCCGATTTCTTCTGGGAGCTGTGCGCTGCCCCCGCCCATTTCCCAGTGGGAATGTGTTTACTTATCAGTAAGCCCTGGCCAATCAGAGTGTGTGCCACACTGCTCTAAACAAATGTTTTCGACTAACGCTGGTTCTGTTTTTGAACAAACTCTTAATGCCGATTTAAGGAAAGACTACCTTCTCCCAGCTTTCAAAGGGTAATGACTCCCACTGTCTGAGATCTGTGAACAAAGGAACAGACTAAGTTCTGACCATCCCTGAACAAGTGTCGGCGGACGTCCGGTCGGTGCTAAACTGTGACATCTCACGGCCCTGAGATCCGGAGGCTGTGCGGGGCGGCTCCGCACCCGGAAGGACCCCGAATCCTTCCCCGACGCCGGGCACCCGGGCCCCGCCAGCAGAGGCCCAGGCTAGGCGCGGTCTAACCTCACCTCCTGCAGCGACTCGGGCACCAGCGCCGGCACGATGGGTCGCTTCACGCCCCGCTGCTCCTTCTCCTTCTCTCCGCCTTTCTCCTTCCCGTTCTCCGTGTCCCCCTTCTCGGCCTGGGTCATCTCTGCCACCGCCGAGCACCCCTGGCCTCAGGAACACCGCCTGCACAGCCAGCGGAGGAGAGCCACCGCGCAGGCGCAGCGCCCCTGGCTGCCCACAGTCAAGATGGCCACCGCTGGCGTCGGCCCTAGGGAATTGTGGGAAGTAGGGAATGACAGGGTTGGAGTTTGGTTTTTTACATTGTTGTTTTTGATGGTGATGGGCACAGAACCCAAGGACTTTTGTTGTTGTTGTTGTTATTGTTTTTTTTTTTTCCTGTAGCTTTTGGAGGTAGCTCTTGTAGCCCAGCTAGCCTGGAACTCACTGAGATCTGCCTGCCTCAGACTCCTGAGTGCTGGGATTAAAGGCGTGCGCCACCACCCTCTGGCTAGAATCCAAGGACTTTTAAAAGGTGCGCTTGATTTTCTTTTTCTTTTTTTTTTTTTTAACCAGTGAGCTACATCTTTTTTCTTTTTTTAATTTTCTTTTAGACAGGGTCTCACTACTTATCCCTGGCTAGCCTGCAACTTGCCATATAGATCAGGCTAGCTTCTAACACAAGAAACTAAAGGCGTGTGGCGCCCCACCTAACCCGTTTTGTACTCTATGTGAGTCTGAGGTCATCAATTTCATTTCCACCCTGTGGGTCTTCACTCATAGTAGCCATAATGCTCCAGGTTCTCACAGTTTGCGGCCTGTTCAGTCTGGTCTCTGATGCTGGGTTCTCTAGGACTAGGTCTCTCTCTTCTTGACACATTTCTTGAGTAACTGCTTCTAATTTCATGGCTTTACCTATATGATTTCTGAATATATTATTTCCAGTTTTGGTCTGTTCCTGAGATCCAGTCTAATAGTCTATTTGATATCTGTACTTAATATTTCTACAAAGCATTGTAAATTTAAATAATAACTAATCCCCGCTCCCTGCAGGAGGTGGAGCAGGGGTGACAAACCCCAACAATAAGCCAGACATGTAATTTGGCCGCTCACCTATTGTTCTAACGTGCAAACCATCATGAGACTGGAAAGTATCTTGACTTGGTTCACTTCTTTGAATGTGATGTCATTTACTTAGCCCGCCCCTGCCGGATGGCTCCAGCAGTCTCTAAACTGGGAGCCTGATTAGTTCAGTTCCTGAGAAGCCGCCCATGCAGGTGCTCGGTGTTCCCATCACAGCTTTGTTGCAGCAGCACAGACATGCAGTTCCAACATTCCGGAAGACTGCCTCAAGTTTAAAGGCCAAGTGTCTTCTAAAGCATACTTGCTCTAACTCTGTCATATTTCTTTGTGCACTGTACTCCCAGAGGCAGGAGGGCATCAGCTGTTCTGCTTTATTAAACAGAGTCTCACTAAACCAGCAAGCACGAGGATCCTGTCTCTACCTGACATCCGGGGTTACAGGGGAGCACAGGTCTTACCCAAGCCTTTTATGTGGGTGTTTTGATCTGAATTCAAGCCCTCAAGAGGGCTTGTGCCTACCCACTGGGCAGCCCTTCCGCCCATTTCTAGTGTTACCTGTACCCTTCCAGCTACACTTGGTTTTCTTGTTTTCATTGTGTGTGGGCACTCATGCTAAAGTGCCTATGTGGACGCCAAAGGACAGCTCTAGGGAGTCTTTTCTCCCACGTGGGTCCTGGGAATAGGACTCTGGCCAGCCAGGCTTGATAGTCAATGTCCTTACCTGCTCAGCCATGTCAGGAGCCCATACACTTAATTTCTAGTGTCGAGTCCTTCCCATCGTCAGGCTGTTGCTGTTCCTTTGCTTCGTTGCTGCTGCTCTTGCCTGCAGGACCCTTCCCTCAGCTGGACTTGAGGCCTCCCCGGGGATCCTATCCTTCTGGCTCCTTAGACACGCGAGCCATTTGTCTGCAACTATTTTGCCTGTGCACTTTCTCCCACACTACAACGTAAGATCCAGGAGAAGTGTGCCATTGTCAGCCCCAGAATATGGTGCGAAAACTGGATGAATTGACCTCAGGTGGGTGTGAGGAGCACCTCTAATCCCACGTGCCTGAGAAGGGCGGGAGTGTATCGAGTTGAAGGTTAGCGTGGACTGCATGAGATTGTCTCAGTAAGCCAAAATAAAGAAAAAGCAAGGCAAACCAAACAAAAAGCTTGGTTTACTCTTCTTGATGGTTTCTTTTAGGCGACAAAGATGCAGGAAGGCTCTTACGTCACAAGCATGAGAGGCCACTGCTTACACCAAGTCACCCATTAAGGCCATGTTTTCTTCTTACAAGTCAGTGAAACTTAACAGTGTTTCTGCCAGTCACAGCCACACAATCTACGGGGCTGTTGAGTTCTAGTGAGCCCTCACAGCTATCTGTATAATCTGAGAATCATCTCTATACTTCACTTTGTCAGAATTAAAAACAAAGCAGGTTGGACATAGCTGAGTAGTCACACTGTTTACTCGAACTTATAATCACCTATCTTTAAACACTGGCATCTTGTGATACCATGTCCCCATTTGTTACTGATAAACAGATAAAGCTTTCCTCTAAATATTTCAGGTTTCTACATGTCTACATTGGATGTGCACCGTGATTCATTTTTATGGCATCTTAGTGCCTATTTCATGTGGTCACTGTTCACAAGACCAGGGGAACCAAGCAAACTGTAATCCGTGTGATCCCAGCACTCCAGAGGCAGGAAGATCTCAAGCTCCATCTCAAGGCAAGCCTGGGTCATAGATTTGTCTTTGTTAGTTTCTGGCAACTTAATCACGTGGGGTGAGGAACCTCTACTAAGACAATGCTTTCATCGAGAGGCTACAGACAAGTCTGTGGGGGGGGGGATGTTTTTGTTTCTTTTCAAATATTTATTTATGTGTATTTGGCATGAAGGTGTCAGATTCCGTGGGACTGGAGTTATAGATAGTTGTGAGCTGCCATGTGAGTGCTGGGAATTGAACCCAGGTCCTCTGTAAGAGCAACTAGTGCTCTTAACCACTGAGTCATCTCTCCAGCCCCAATCTCCAGCGTTTTCTTGATTGAAGCATGAGGGACCACTGTGGGTAGTGCCATCCCTGAGAAAAACAGACTGAGCAAGCATGAGGAACAAGCCAGTAAGCAGTGTTCCTTAGGGTCTCTGCCCTCACTTCCCTGATAAGGACAATCTTTATCACGGCAATAATGAAGCCAACTAAGACTCAGTCTCAAAAATGGCCTTAAAGAGCACGAGTGAGCTCAACAGGGCTATTTAGGGTAAGAAGGGAAAGGGATCTAGACAGAACTGAAAGGAGGTAGGATCGTAAGCAATGGGATCAAATTCCCATTTGTCCAGACAGCATAGAAGTCCATGGTTTTGAAGATTGGCCAGTATATAGTCAGTCATTTGGAGCTCAGTTTTGATGACTGTGGCCACATAAATACCCTGATATCTTATCTGGCAATAAATAAAGACGTATTCATAAAATAAATACATTAAAGATAAAAATTCAAAAGCAAATATATGTATGTTACTGAAATAATTATATTGTGGTTTATTTACAAGTGAGAGCAAGAACACATTGAGCAGTATTTCAGAAGTCGAAAAAAGGGCAACATTATCAGGAGCAAACACTCTAGTGCTGGGCGGTGGCGCACGCCTTGACCTAGCACTTGGGAGGCAGAGGCAGGCGGATCTCTGATTTCAGTGCCAGCCTGGTCTACAGAGGGAGTTCCAGGATGGCGAGTGATACACACAGAAATCCTGTTTTTAAAAAGAAAAAAAAAAAAAACAAAACCAACCAACCAATCAAACAAAAAAACAAAACAAAAAAAAGAACTAAATACATAGCCTTTATTTCTTCCAGATCAGAGATTCTGGGTTTAATCATATAAAGATGAGGAATCAAGTTTAGCAACCTAAAAATATTTACTTATTAAAACTATATTAACACTTTAGTAAACTATACAAAAAGATGAGACAAACATGTACATTTATAGAACTGCATTATCAGTCAGGCCAGATCCTGCAGAGGGAATTCCCAGCATGACCTCATCCATCTGTGAGGACACAGAACAGTCCTTGTTTTAGACACACACCATCTTGTCCTGCATGAGCTGCTCTTCTCGTCGTGGCTTCCTTCTACACACACGTGTCTAGTTGTCTGCTTCTTAGAGCAGACGTTTACCTAAAGAAGGGTCAAACAATTAGCTCATGCTTATTACACTGGAACACACACACACACACTCTCGTCAACATGAAATTCCTGAGGGGTAGGAAGAATGAAGGGGGCTGGCAGCCAGGGAAGTCCAAAGGAAAGGATGGGAGAAAACAAAACAAAATAAAACAAAACCAAATCTTTTCTCAACTGATATTTTGATAATAAAGTCAATGAATTTTCAAGAATTAATGTTGTAGAATATTATTTTAAGATGTGTTACATTTGTTTATGCTGTAGAACTTTTTGTTTTAATGATGCAAAGATGTGTTGCATTCTTTTATGTTGCATTTGTTTAACTCTGGAAGGTGTGTTACTTTGCCTGTCCAAAACACCTGATTGGTCTTATAAAGAGCTGAATGGCTGTCCGTCAGTGGTGGCGCATACTTTTAATCCCAGCACTCAAGAGGCAGAGGCAGATGGATTTTGCTGCGTTCAAGGCCAGCCTAGTCTACAGAGCGAGTTCCAGATCAGGCTCCAAAGCTACAGAGAAACCTGTCTTGAAGAACCAAAAACCAAACCAAAACAAAGAAAAGGCTGAATAACCAATGGCAAGGCAGTAGAAAGGATAGGCGGGGTCGGCAGGCAGAGAGAATAAATAAAAGGAGAAAAAGAGATCAAGGAGCAGAAGAAGGAGAAGGACTCAAGGGGTCAGTCACCCAGCCACACAGCAAATGCAGAATAAGAAGGAAAGAAAAGATAAACAGAAAATGGAGAAAGGTAAAAGCCCAGGGGCAAAAGATATATGGGATAATTTAAGTTAAAAAAAAAAAAGTTGGCAAGAAATAAGCCAAGCTAAAGCCTGGCAGTGGGCATTCATAAGAAAGAAAAAGTCTCTGTGTATTTATTTCGGAGCTGGGTGCCGGGCCCCCTAAAGAATAAAAGACAAATAACTACAAATTAAGACATATCTTTCTAAATAATAAAATACGTATAAAATATGCAACTTCTATCTAGAGAGATAGCTTGGCAGCTGAGAGCATTTGCTGCTCTTGCAAAGAACAAGAGTTGGATGCTCAGCACCCATTTTGGGCGGCTTACAGAGACCGGTAATTCCTGTTCCAGGACTCAGCTCTCTTTTCTGATCTCCATGGGCACCCACTCACAAATGTGCATACATACACACAGGCAGATAAACACACACACACAACTAAAAACAAAATCCTAGAACTCCAATTGCAGGGGATCCAGCGCCCTCTTCTGGCCTTCTCTGGTATCACGCACATAAGCAATGCACTTACATGTAGTCAAAATAAACATAAAATAAAAATAAACGTAAAACAAACAAAAAACAAAACCAAAAAAATCCCTCTACAACTTCTGTTTTCCTGAACAAAATATTCCTAAGGAGGCATTTTCAAATAAAGTCCTGCAAAAATAATTTTAGATAGTTACCTTCCTCATCCACCACCCATTGGAGGAGGGCTAGGGCCTTGAAGATGATTGATTCGACCCATTCTTCTTCGTGGAGGGTTTCCTGGTGGCCTAATAAAAGAGAAATATTTACTGTTTGGTAAATCCAGCTTCATTCAGTTGGTTCCTCTTTTTATAGTGTCTTGCCTATATGTAGTCCTGCCTAGCCCATCATTTGCAATAAAGCCCAGGTTAGCCTTGAACTCAGATCCTGTACGCCTCTGCCTCCCAAGAGCTGGGATTAAAGGCGTGCACCTCCACACCTGGTCAACCGGTTCCTTTCACTAAGCACGAGACTACACCCTTTTCAATTAAACACAGGAAAATGAGCACGGTAGTCTCTAAGTGCCATCTCAGCATCTGCGAGGCTGAGGCAGGAAAATTATCAGAGGTTAAAGGCCAGCCTAGGAAATGTAGCCAGGAGCAGGCTATAAAGAAAGCCCTACCTCAAAACACAAAAGGTTCACAACCATGTTAAAACGGTAGGTAATCTTGGCAGCCAACTTGACACACTTGGAAGATGGAGTGCCAGCTGAGGAACTATCCCCATCAGACTGGCCCACAGGGCATGCTGATGGTGCATTTGATTGCTGATTGCTAACAGCCCACTGTGGATGGTGCCCTTCTGGAACAGGTACCCAGATATAAGGTAGCTAAGCAAGCCAGAGGAAGCAAGTCAGAAACGAGCCTTTCTCCACGGTCTCTGCTTCAATACCTGCTTTGACCTCCCGGATGAACCTGAAATAAACTTTCCCTGCTCAAGGTGCTGTGATCAATGCTTTCTTTCCCCCAGCAACGGAGAAGTGAACTCTAAGTCAGGAATCAAAACTTCAAACATTTAGGATGAGACACAACGCCAGGGAAGACACCAGGGAAGACGGCTGCTAAGTAAAGCCACGCCCATCCCAGCGCCACGCCCCATCCCCACTGCAAGGGCTGGCGGCTGCACGTTGAGACCGCCCCTGAAGTCTCTCGATCCCTAGGGTGGCCATCAGTTTTCAGCCTCTACTTTTGGTTTTCCATGGTTATGTTTAAAATGTATCCTAGTTCGGCCAGCTTGGCTCTGCTGGTCACAAGAGGCAACTTGACTTTTAATCCATAGTAACTCGTTGATTTTGTGAAATAGGATTTAGCGTTTTAATTTCTCAAAGGCTAACTGTCTAAAAAGGAGAAACACCCATCAGCAAGAGAGGCCACACGCACCCCCTTCCATCATCGTATCTGGAGCCGGACGAGCTTCCATAGCCTCTTCTCTTCTTCACATCTTGCTGAAGCAGAGTTTTGAAACTGAAACAAGGGGCAGAAACAACAGAGGTATCACTTTCCACACCATTGTCAAGTATATTACCATGACTGTAATTATCATCTCCGGGAGAGGAGACTAACCCAACTTATTAGCTCAAGCCTACACTTCCTGCTGGCCATATCTAGCTGGACAACATCCAGCTAAGTATGTCTAAAACAGGAAGAGCCATGAGCGATGCCAAAGCCACTGTCCCCCACACCTCTTGTCTGCTAGCAACTCCCGTAGCAGCCTGAAACCAGAGTCCCCACTGCTTTCATCCTTCCGGTTAGGTTTCAACAGAATCTATTTTTTCAGTGGTTTATAGCCATCACCCCCACTGACTTGGTCTCTGGGTTTCCCAGTATCTTACAGTCACCAAGACTGCAATCCCTATCAACAGCCTACCTGATTCCTCCCCACAAAGGCGTGTTTTTGGTTCCTTGTCCATGAACACGTAAGAGTCGGAGGCAAAGAAATGTGGATTTGCAGAGATCTGGGACCTGCTTGCTCCCCGCAGGCTCCGGATCAGCTGTCCCACAGAGAAGCAGAAAAAAAAAAAAAAAAAAAAAAAAACAGCCTACCTGAAATCTCCCAGAGGAGGGAAGAGATGAAGACATTGAGTTTCTCAGAATACCAAAAACTGCAGCTTTCTTTCTGTTGGTTTCTTCCTCCTCCTCCTCCTTTCTAAAGACAAGGTCTTACTATGTGCACAGCCCTGGCTGGCCTAGATTCTCTATGGAGACTAGGTTGGGCTTGAGCACTGCCTGTCTCTGCCTCCTGAATGCTGAGATTAAAAGTGTGTGCCACCACACCTAGCCCAGTTTTCTAAAAGTGCTAACTAAGACAAAACAGCAAAGAATTAGGTTAGGTGAGATTTCTAAAAGCCATTGTGCTGGTAAATTCAAGGTAGGGTCTTATCTTGTCCCTTCTCGGGTGACTTTCCCTGATGCACACCTTGACACTCACCTCGCCATTCCCTGTAATGGGAAAACAGTTACTGATCTTATGCGTGCCTTAGTTAGGGTTCCTGTGGCTGTGATGAAACACCATGATCAAAAGCAAACCGGGCAGGCGAGGGTTTATTTGGCTTACACTTCTACATCACAGTCCATCACTGAAAGAAATCAGGAGAGGAACTCAAGCAGGGCAGGAATCCGGAGCTGATGCCCAGGCCATGGCAGGGTGCTGCTTACTTAGCCTGTTTTCTTATAGAACCTGGGATGTCCCCATCCACAGTGGGCTGGGCCCTCCCACATGATCATCAATTAAGAAAATGCCCAGGCCGGGCGATGGTGGCGCAAGCCTTTAGTCCCAGCATTCGGAAGGCAGAGGCAGGCGGATCTCTGTGAGTTCGAGACCAGCCTGGTCTACAGAGCTAGTTCCAGGACACGCTCCAAAGCCACAGAGAAACCCTGTCTCGAAAAAACAAAACAAACAAACAAAAAAAAAAAAAAAAAAAGAAAAAAGAAAATACCCAACAGGCCTGCCTATAGCCCAATCTTACGGAGGCATTTTCTCAATCGATAACTTTCAGATGACTCCGGCTTGTGTCAAGTAGACATAAAACCAGCCAGCACAGCATTATATGAAGAGAGAGAGGCTATTCTCCCACACCTGCTCCTTACAACTTTGTAACCACGAGACAAACTCAGGATAAAAAAGACAGCCCGTAAAAGACAAAAGGCAAAACAGAAAAATAACCCTTAAATAAGGAACTGCTTGACATGACTGGCCAGTTTAAATGTCTCTACTATTATTGACCTCTAATCTTTCATTAAGAGTTCAGACCCAGGAGTGTGGTACAGTCCTAGAATTTCAATATTTACGAGGGTAAGGCAGGAAGATTACAATGAATTCTAGGCCAACTCAGACTCTCTATGTAACACTAAACCAGTTATTCAGGGCTATATAGTAGCACTTGGTCTCAAAAGGCAAAACTAAACCAAACCAAACCAAACCAAACAAACAAACAAAAAAAAACCCAAACCAAAAAGCAATCTGACAGCAGAATGGATGGATCTGGCTATAAGCTGACAAGGTTACCACAGAGGTTCAGGCACAGTCGAACTCACTAACTCAACATGATATTTAGAATCATAAGAAGCCTTAATTCTACTTTGTAAAGCTATTTAAATTAGTCCTTCGCTTCTCTGCGCAGCGGACCTGTGAATACAGAGACTCGCGGCTGGTCTACGGCACGTTCAGCCACGAGTGGGTATCTGTATCACACACTTCCTCCCAAAGCTCGGGGAACAACATGGAAAAGGGGGAGAAGAGTCTAAGTGCCAGAGATTGGAAGAACTGGGACAAAGCATGTCTTTTACACATTTTGACACATTTTGCACCTATGAATTCTCCAAACCTGTGGGTGCTTGCGTACCCCTCATAGGATCAAGCCAGGCAACAGTGGAGCATGGATGTGGAGAGGGCACATGAGCCCCTACTCCTAACTGAAGAGCTTGTGACCTCTGATGATTGCTAACGGGAGGGAGAGTTGTTTCCTTTGGGGGTGTGGTCCCAGACAGTGTTCCTGGGGATGGGCCCACACCCATTTGGGCAGCAGTAAATATACTTGTGGGTCATAAAAATAAGAGAAGGAAGGGAACAAAGGTAGGAGGGGACATGAATGGCATGGGGGGTGGAGAGGAAAAAAGGGGATGAATACCATCAAAATACACTGCATACATATATGAAATGTTTAAAGATAACCAATCATCGTAATATAATATAATTTGATCTGCTTAAGTATAAATACAACTAACTAAATGTTTTTATACTTACAAAAAAACCACAAATTCTGCTATTCCCCAGAAGAAATCTGTTATAAAAGACAACCTCCATGGGGACTGATTCCGGCTGTCCAACACTTGTCCTAGAGAGAGAATAATAATAATAAAAAAAATAGAGTAAGTGCCACAAGCCCACAACTTGGCATTGCATTTAATCAATAAGCTCAGGTTTTAATTTGCCCACTGTTTCAAAATAGTCAACATGAGAGGTCCGTTATGAGTGAAGTGAAATTCTAAGATCTAGAGTCATCACTTGGGCGGTATTCTGAGATCTAGAGTCATCCCTTTGGCAGTATATCTGCAGCCATTTACCATCTTTGAGTGCACAGTTGTATAAGCACGTCCACAAACATCACACCGCATACTTCCAAAACTACTTGGTTGTCCCCAGCTGAAATTCTACCCCTTCAACTTTGGCTTCCATGACTTCTTCCCTGTAACCCTTGGAAACCACTGGTGTAGGAGGGTCTTCTATGTGTTACTTTGATTGGTTAAATAAAGAGACTGCCTTGGCCTAGTTGATAGGGTGAACTCAGGTAGGTGGGGAAGACAGAACAGATTTCTGGGAGGAAGAAGGCAGTGTGGCAGACGCCATGACTCTCCTCTCCCAGATGGACACTGGTTAGACTCATGCCAGTAAGCCACAGTCAAGTGGCGATACACATTAATGGAGATGAGTTAAACGAATATGTAAGAGTTAGCCAATAAGAGGTTAGAACTAATAGGCCAGGCAGTGATTTAATTAATACATATTTCCATGTGATTATTTTGGGCATAAGCTAGCCGGGTAGCCGGGACGACAAGCAGCCTGTCGCACAAGTGTAAGCCAGTCAGGCAGCGGGCACAGCCCGCTTCCCTCTACAACAAACCACCAATCTTTTTTTTTTTTTTTGCCTCTGTAAATTACTGTAGAATCTCACAAAAGGAATTAAACCACGTCCATCTTTTGTGATCAGCTTGTTTCACTTAGCTTAATTTAGGGTTTAGCCATATGACAGCCAAATCAAAATTTCTTTCTGTTAAAAAGATTGGCCAATATTCCATTATATATATACACATACATACTTATAATCCATTCACCTGCCAAAGGACATTTCAGTATTCTATTATGAATCATGTCACTATGAACATAAGTATACAAAACATCTTTTTTTCCCAAGAATTTTCAAGAAAATCAATGGGTTGAATGAGATCCTTACGCTGCCTCCACTTCTTTTGAGATAGAGCCCCACTATGTAGCCCTGGGTCCTGGGGGAATTAAAGGCACTGCCCTCTATGGCTAACTAGTGTGGCTAGCTCTGCACTCTGATCTTCGGGCAAGCTTTCTTTGTTACAGCCCAAGCAAAGTATCACTACACCCCTATACTCTGGAGGCAGAGGCAGGCACATCTCTTGAGTTTAAGGCTACCTAGGGGTTAAAGGTGTGCACCAACACAAGTGACAACATCTACTTTCTTAAAGGTGTCCAGAGAATTTCTCTTCCCACTTCTAAGATCTCTCGCCTGTACAAAAGGTTATTTAGATACACAGACCTTTAGAGTAACTATTTTGATAAAATTCTTTACAGAGAGTCTATATGGTCCAAGCACTGACAGGAAGTTAAAATACCCAGCATTTTCTGTAAAACTGTGCTCTTGAGTCAAATAACAGACTCTTCTTTATCACAAGTAAAACTGAATTCATATGATAAAAGCTAGTTTCAGGCTTGTACATCAGGAAGAATATTCTGGTCGGGGAACAGCAGCACATGAAACACCTGTCTTCTCCATTATCTGACGGGCTCTGCCAGTTTCCCCCACCCCTCTTTCGGGGCTTATTTCTCCCTCCTTTACCAGCTTCTTCATTCGTTCACTTGGATTTAATCTCAGTGAAGCAGAGAAGAAAAGGGCGAGAAAATCAAAGGGTGAGTGCTGGGATAAGAGGCATCATCTGGCGTAAGAATCATCTATGAAGCACTGATACATTAGTCCTACGAAGATGGATCCAGCTGGAGCCCATCAATTATCCCCTTGCCATTCTAAATAACTACCTGCATATCTGCCACTCCACACGGCTCTTCGCACTCTCTCCTAAATTCTAAAGTGCACCCTGCCATCAGAATCCTCCTGGATCCCTTAATCTCTGGACATACACATTTGAATCAAATAAAACCACACCTACTTCCAGGGACGCAAGAGAGGCTTCTAGGATTGCACCAAGGATTTCCACCTACATCAAGCAGGTTCTGGCACTGAAGTGGCCCGGACATGCGTTATCTCTTCTAAGTTTCTTTGTGATTATCTCAGATTTTCTATTTAATTAGAGACTCCCCCCCCCCCCAAGTTCTTTCAAACTGGGGCAAAACCTTGAGTTTGGAACTAGCTACGTCTTAGGGGAGGAAACCTATCAAAACTTTTATTTTGCCTGACGTGGGGGTGCGATCTTTTAATTCCAGCACTCAGAAGACAGGTAGGAGGATCTCTACCTGACATACACAGTGAGTCCAGGGCAGACAAAACTACAAAAAAATCCTGTCTCAAAATTTATTATTCATGTTCGTGCTAGTTCTGCCTTATTGTCGTCGCTGTTGCTATTATTTTACACATTATTGAGTCAGCCTGAGTTCGAATTCGACTGAAGCCATACACTCCCTTTGTGATCGTGAGGGTGCGTCTCAGCCTGCATCCGAAAACCTGGGATAGTAAAATTCTATCGGAACAGGACAGTTAAAGAGATGAATGAGGTCGCAGAGAATGCTGCCACACTGGCCCCAAACAAAAGCGCTCTGGATGCCGGGTTAGAATCCCTGTCATTGCCGGGGAAGAATACCCGCGCCGGAGAAGAACACAATCGCAAATCCAAAGTCGGAAATTCGCTACAGGAGGAGGCTGAGGCCCGCGGGGCTCCGGTGATCGTGCTGGTCCGTGACCAACCGGGACCACCCAGCGGGATGCGTCTCGGGTCCCTCCGCCTCTGCTTCCGCCTCCTCCCGGCCACCGGGCAGCGATGTGCAGGACCCGGGGGACTAGGACTAAAGAACCCCACGGGAAGGCCCTCACTCACCATTCGAGATGTAAACCATCTTGCCTCCGGGTGCCCGCTTCCAGACGCCGGGGGAGACCAGCCCAACTCGCCTCCCGCCCCGCCCTTGACGTCACAGGCCACTAGGAGACAGGCTAGAGGTGGGCAGCGCCCATTGGCTGTGGGCAGACGCGTCCCGACCGGAAGTCGCGCCCAATCGCGGAAGTGAGTTCCGCTGGCGTGGAAGCCGTGCCTGGCAGGAGGGCGGGTGTGACGTTAACCTCTCTGTTTGAGGGGGCCTCTTTTCTCTAGTTTGTTTCCGGTTTAGTGGTGGAGCCTTCGAAGCCACGGCCGCACCGACAGGAAGTCGCTTTCTAGTGGGTAGAGAAGCCCAGGGTTTGGGCAGGCGAGGCGGTCAGGTGTGCAGTGACTCGGAGATCCTGGGCGGCTGGAAATTCCTCAGCTTTCCAAATGTGTCACTGTTTGATGGTGTGGAAGGCACAGGCCCAGAGGTGATTGGCTCGAGCGTGAAGAACCCCTGCGTCAGGCTTTGAGGGAACTCACTGATAGGTCCCCTCGACGTATTTATTCCCTTAAACCAGGATTTCTGCTCTGAGTTCACAAGGCGTGGTTTTTGTTTCGCTTTTTAAAAACGAGTATCACTCTGTCATCCTGGCCTGGAACTCACGTTGTAGACTAGGCTGGCCCTGAACTCAATGATTAGTCCTGCTTCTGTCTCCTGCCTGAGGGAATGTGGTAGGTGTGCCCCACCACACCCGGCTTTGTTTTTGTTTGTTTGTTTGTTTTGAGTTGGGGCAGGTATCCCAGGCTGCCCTGGGACTCTCTTTGTAAACCACGCCTTTAATCCCTGTACTTTTGAGGCTGAGGCGGGTTGGCTCTGTGCGAACTCCTCAGGAAGTAGCATTTTTTTTTTCTTTTGCTCCCTCCCCGCCAGGCAGGGTTTCTAGAAACTATTTGAATGTATCTCCGTTCTGCAAAGTTGCAGGACAGCTATCCAGTTTTTCTTTTATAGCTACCCTAGCAAAACCCTTCTGCGGTATTGTGAGCTGAGGGCAGTCTGGGCCACATCGTTAGTTCCAGGCCAGGAGTTGTTCCAGAGTGAGACCTGGTCTCTACACACAGCACCGGAGGCACACAAAGAAGGGAACAAACACCAGCTTCTGAAGTCTGGACCCTTCCTCTTCATTCCTTTAGTTAGAGTTTATTCCCGAGTCTTAATGCAGTGATTCGCTAGGAGTTATCCCCTAGCCGCCCTTCCTTCCCGCCCGTGTTACTTTCAGCTGCAAGTTCAACCTAGCCTTACAATTTTCCTTCTCACAAGTCTTTCTAGCCGCCACCTGCGGAGAGCATATTTGCTGCTTATATCCACCTATTCGCTCTGACTTCTAATTCCTTAACGGACCCGTTGTTTTCCTGAATTCTTGCTCACTTGCAACCTTCCTCTTGATGAGAACGTTTCCTGCCTGCTAAAAGTTTACTACAGGGTTGGAGAGATGGCTCGGGGTTGAAAGCACTGACTGCTTTCAATGTGCCTGGTCCAGTCCCCCAAAGTTTTTCCTCAACTTGCAAACATGTTACTCACAACATGTTACTTTATTTGCTGGGAATATGTCTGTCTTGCTTTGAAGAATTGATTAAACTTAAAGATTTTTTTTTTTTCGAGATAGGGTTTCTCTGTAGCTTTGGAGCCTGTCCTGGAACAAGCTCTTGTAGACCAGGCTCTCAGAGATCCGCTTGCTTCTGCCTCCTGAGTACTGGATTAAAGGCATGTGCCATCTTGCCCAGCTCTAAACTTAAACAATTTTAAATGTGTATGGGTGTTCTGCCTCTCTGTAAGTCTTCCTATTTGGTGCTCATGGAGGCCAGAAGAGGGAGTCAGATCTCCTGAGCTATGGATGGTTGTGAGCTGCCATGTGGATTGCTGGGAATCGAACCCTGGTCATCCGAAAGAGCAGTGAGACCACCTCAAAACCAGAAAATTACAATATTTTATTAAAAGTAACTTTATCTTCCTACATCTTTATATGATTACTAGAAACATTTAAATTACATCTATGGCTCACATTTATAGTTTAAAGTAAACTCCTAATAGACACGACTGGTCTCATAAGAGGACATCATTGGACCGACACAGAAAAGGTGAAGTAGAATAAGGTAAAAAAAACATTTGTTAGACTGTTTATTTAGTGATTTGCATGTTGTTTGCCAGCTGTGAGTTCACTTGCTGCCTGGAACAGAATGACCTGGACAAATAGCTGAAACAGTTGTTTGTCCTTCATGACCTGCTGACTGCCATGGGCATTTCATAAAATCTTGGTGCCTGCTCACCTCACCTTGTGGTTTTAGAGTATATGAGAATACAGACTAGATGTAGCACAGGGCCTTTCACGATGGAGCTTTGCTTTGGTCCCCTGGTGGCGTCTTCTCTCTTCTGCTCCTGTTGGTGTCTGCATGCTTCTTCTAGAAAGGTCTCCACAACAGAGGCACTCAGAAAATATCTGTGCAGTGGATGAATGGGTACAGAGTCTGAATATTGATTCGCTCCGTTATCACCATGACAACAGTGTTTGTGTGACGACCTGTGCCAAACAGTATTCTGAATGGTTTTCGTCTCCATGCTAGTAAGTGGGTTCTCTTACTATTCCCATTGTACAGGTAAGGAAACCAAGTCATAAAGACCTCAGGCAGAGATGTAGTCTCTGCATCCTGTAGTCTGTGACCTTAACTCTCCACACCAGGGGAGATATCACCCTGAGATTCAGTCAACCAGAGTACGCTTGTTATAGAAAGGTAGATCTGTTCTAGAAACTATTTGACTGTATCTCCATTCTACAAAGTTGCAGGACCGCTATCCAGTTTTTCTCTTCTAGCTACCCTAGCAAAACCCTTCTGAATGTCTCGGAAGTGGGTTGCCTTCTTATTTCTGCAGCAGCCACATCAGGTGGCTCCTACCCACCGGTGACACAGCTCCACGAGATCCGATTTCCTGTTCTGACCTCAGTGTCACTCCAACACCATAGCATTCACACACTCAAAATAACCTTAAGTTTCTAGCCTTAACTTTTTGGTTCTGTGGAGGTTAATGCTGAAGGTCAGTTCGATGAGATTTGGAGCCACGGTGGGAACGTGGTGGGCCATGCCTATGGGGAGTGTTAAATTAGGGTACCTGAGGGGAAGATCCACCCTAAGTGTGGGCAGCACCATTCCATGGACTGAAGCCCCAGACTGAAGAAAGCTGAAAGCAAGCCGAGCATGGGCATTTCTCTGCTCCTTGGCTGCAAATGCAGTGGATACAGCTGCAGCTGCAGCTGCCTGAAGCTCCTGAGGTTGACGCCCTCCCAGTGATGGACTGTGTCCCACAGTGTGAGTTCAAATCAGCCCTTTCTTTTGCTTTCGTCACAACAACGAGGTGAACAACTGGTCCAAATTTCGTTACTAAAGGAGAAATAGCTGCTCAAATGGTGATTTTGTAACCTTTGCATCCATCTTGCTCTAGCTACCCCAGCGACTAATGCAAACTGCAGTAGTTACAAATGGGTTGTATTGGTCTCGGTTTCCACAGTAAACCAGAAGAGGTGTAAGTATTGATTGCCTTGTAGGGGTGCTAACTCGTCACTGAAGTTTTTCTTTTTCAAAATTGTGTTCTGTTGTCCCCAGATGCTCTCCAAGCCAAGTAGAATGACTCAAGCATGTGATCCCAGCTAAACTAAATTCTCTCTTTCATTTTGTCTGGGAGGGGGAGGCAGAAATGCCATGAATCGCAGGCCAACATGGGATGCAGTATAAGACCCTGCTTTTTTTAACTTTATATTCCTATTTATAGAGTACAAGAAACAAGAGAAATATACATTTCATTAGCATGTTTATGGGTCTCAATATATCATCAATCTTTATATTTAATAAATTAGAATATAGATTATGTGCTATGACACTTCAAGTTCTATATTATTTACTACTTTTATTAATGCACTGACTTGGTACAATACATATTGTGGTTCTTTCATCTTGTGTTGCTGTTCTGTGACACCTATAGTAATATTGAAGTAAAAAGATACAGCGCATACTGTGATGTCCCTACAACAGGATTCAAGGTTCAACTCCATGCCTTAGTGAGGCTGGTGTAAGCAGTGCTTAGCAGATCCTACCGGACAGTCGGATAGTCGGACAGTCGGACTCCACTGACCAGTGAACTCTGAGTCCTTGGATCGCTCAGAGACATTTTTCTTTCTTTCTTTCTTTCTTTCTTTCTTTCTTTCTTTCTTTCTTTCTTTATTTTTTTTATATTTTATTTGGTTGATGTGTGTGTGTGTGTGTGTGTGTGTGTGTGTGTGTGTGTGTCCATGCCACTGTATGCATGTGGAGGTAAGAGGACAATTTTTGGGAATCGATTCTCTTCTAGCATGTGGATCCAGAAAATCCAACTCAGGACAAAGACTTGGTGTCAAAAGCCCTTATCCTTGCAGCCATTTTGCTGTACTGTTTTGAGATGGAGCTCTCCTGTGTAACTTTGGGCTAGCCTCAGACTCACAGTCTCCCACCTCACCCTCCTGTATAACTTAGGGCTAGCCTCAGACTCACAGTCTCCCACCTCACCCTCCTGTATAACTTAGGGCTAGCCTCAGACTCACAGTCTCCCCCACCTTGTCCTCTCAACACTGGGAAAACAAGTGTGTGCCAGTACATCCAGATAGCCTGATTCTTTGGTTTATTTTGTGGTTGGCTCACACCATTTAGCCCAGGCTGGCCCTCCTTCATCCTCCTCAGTGCTCGTTACTGCTGTGTGCCACCAAGCCTGGATTCTCTCCCCTGCTGACCAAGCAATTCCTCATTTGATCGTTAGCTCTCTAATTTTGAAGAGCCCTTTCTCGTATTGTTCAGAGCCTTTCAGTTGCCTTCGGGAGGACAGTTAGTATATATTACTAATCCTCTTGGACAGAAGTGGAAGACATCACATGTGTTTTCCAAATCAACATGTTAGATTCGGGCTTAGATCATCAGATGCCGCGTGGGTTCGACTTTTGAATATTATACTGCTTATGTGTAAGCTTCCCAGGTGAGCTACTGTCTTCCTTGTGTGGTCAAACACATTATTGTAAGCAGAAAAGAGTTAGGATAGTAAACTAAAATGTGGGTGATTTAAAAACACATTTATCTTGCAGTAAAGGTTCATGAATAAGAGACAGATAGGATCTGATTTTCTTTTTTTTTTTAAAGATTTACTTATTTATTTATTATGTATACAGTGTTCTGTCTGCATTTACATCTGCAGGTCAGCAGAGGGCACCAGATCTCATTACAGATGGTTGTGAGCCATCATGTGGTTGCTGGGAATTGAACTTAGGATCTCTAGAAGAACAGCCAGTGCTCTTAACTGCAGAGCCATCTCTCCAGCCCCCCTCTCTTGGTTTCAATGGGAAGTCCGAAACCAAAATTGGAACTGCAATCTCGCAATTGAAGAAGTGTTGCTTGATGTTCTTTCATTTTTCTTGAATGTCTTTGGGTTCTCCTTAGTGGCACCCCATCTTTCATGTTCAGACTGAGGTATTTCACAAGTATTGTGGGGCCCATATGTGCAGAAAGTAGATCTGGGATCTGGTAGGCTTACCAGGAACCCGGGAATCAGTCTCTGGGGCTCTTCTACATGGGGAAGCCGCCCAGAATGTGCCTCTTGTCATTCCAGTCAAGTCGCTGTTCTTAGAAATACACGATTCCAAAGACTCCATGCTGCAGTGTGTGTTTCACCCTAACTTTGGAAGTGTTCACGTCTTTAACCCGGTGTTTTCAACTTCGGAATTTAAAGAAACAACAAGGAATGTGCAGAGAGATCTGTGTGCAGGGATATTTATCCTAGCTCTGTTAGAAACAATAAAAAAAGGAAGTTACAGTTTGTTATATAGTAGAGATTAAATTTTAGAATACAGTGGCATACTATACCTTAAAATAATTCACATTAAGTTAAAGAAAATGAAAACAACATATGCAAATGCATATGCAGAAATGCAAACACAGAAATATGTTTGTGCAGATATATTAACAGGGTGATGACTTAGAAGCTGTAAGTTTTCCTTTGTATGGTTTTTGTTTACAACTTTCCCATAACAAGCTTGCTTTCCTTTTATAGTTAGAAATAAATAATAATACTTTTTTGTTGAAAGTCATACGTGCTAGAAACTGAGAGTTCATCTCAGTGGTGTGAGTCCTTCCTTAAACTCTTCCTGTCTGGCAGCAGTGAGATGGCTCGGTAAGTAAGTGCACTTACTGCCAAGCCTGAGACCCATCTTCCATGGCCGGGACCCGCAGATAGAACCCACTGACACACACTATCTGCTGACACCCCAGTGGTGCACATCTGTCAGCAGTAACTTCCTATAAATCAAGAAAATTTAGGAATTTGGTTGACAGAAAGGCAAAACAAATATATCCTCAAAACAAAACAAACCTTTGAGGTTAATGTAACCCACTGCCTTTGAAAGAATTTAGAAAGTATAAGAAGTTGTCTCTTAGCCTGGTGATGGTGGCACACGCCTTTAATCCCAGCACTCGGGAGGCAGAGGCAGGCAGATCTCTGTGAGTTCGAGACCAGCCTGGTCTACAGAGCTAGTTCCAGGACAGGCTCCAAAGCCACAGAGAAACCCTGTCTCGAANAAAAAAAAAAAAAAAAAAAAAAAAAAAAAAAAAAAAAAAAAAAAAAAAAAAAGAACTGGGAAATAGAACGAAAATCAGTGATGTTACCTTCTCTGGAATGCTCTCTGAAATAAAATTCATGAAGAAATTATGAAAATAAGGAGTTTAAATTTGAACACAACAAAATACAAGAAGAGCTGCTGCCTTCTAAAAGGTAAAGGACACGGGAGCAGTGCGCGCGCACACACGCACACACACACACACACACACACACACACACACACACACAGATCCAAACATCGTGCTTAAGGACTTCTGTCGTTGGTTCCCTTAGCTCTTTCCCTACAACGTTTATCTCCCCCTAGCATGCGTAAGGCCTAGAAATCTTCAAGGGCTAAGGGAACCTGAGGAGGTGTTCTGCATGGCAGCCCGGACTACTCTATGAGCAATTTATTTTCTCTACCCAGACCCTAGGGAAATGGTGCTTCAGCTTTATGGATGAATAAACGATTTTTATTTATTTATTTATTGGTTTTTCGAGACAGGGTTTCTCTGTGGCTTTGGAGCCTGTCCTGGAACTGGCTCTTGTAGACCAGGCTGGCCTCGAACTCACAGAGATCTGCCTGCCTCTGCCTCCCGAGTGCTGGGATTAAAGGCGTGCACCATCACCGCCCGGCTGAATAAACTATTTTAAAACTATTTCTATTTTAGACAAGTTGCAGAATTGTATAATTCAGGAAGAGAGCTTCCAAAAGGTTTGACCCCTGGTTTTGTTCTAGATCTTAGAGACCCATTCAATGTTCCACACCTTGCTTTGAGTAACTTTCAGTATCTCGCTGGTGTGCACGTCATTATTCAAGGCAGTGGACAGATAATAGGGTAGCTAACGTTCATTTAGCACTGACTACGGTTCAGATGCTATTCTGAACATTTCCCATGAGCAGTACTGTGTGGGGCAACATGAATCATAAGTTGAGATGAGTGACCCCACTTGTGTGCCCGCCACTCCTTTGCATCTGTTCGGTGGGGCTAGTTCTTCCATATTTCTGAATGAAAACTTGGGTAAACCTTGCAGCTTCCTTGTCTTTCCTTGGGTCATACATGTTATGTCAGTGTACTTAGACTGTCTAGTACGAAATTATCTGAAACCCCTGGTCCCTTGGGCAGGAGTGGGTGATGCTCCTCCCTACCGTGGCCCTGCTGTCCCTGTGTTTTACCCCTGTAGCTGACTTGTGGAGTGGCTTCTTGCTCTGGAGTGAACAGAAAGCTTGGTGGAGCGCAGTGGTCCTAAACCTCTGATGCTTACAATCTAAGTTCTGGGTCTTGGAATTCAGCTTGAGGAGACGGAAGGGAGGAGATTCTCTCATCTGCCAAAGATCACTCACAAATAGCATCTCCGCTAAGGTCCAAGAAGCGATCCCTCATCCTGACTCTGGCAAGCTCATAGCTCCTCCTTCCTCCTGGTAATTTTAAACTTCCTCCCACATGTTCTACTCGGATGCTTTTCCCCTGCCAAGCAGCCTTCTTGACAGGATTTGCCCAATGCCAGTTTCCCCACAACTTTTGCTCAGTATTCTGGGAGTGTTAACCAATTCAGCTCTCTTGCTGTCTTCCCTAGGGCCAGTGATCTTCCTCTGTCAGAGAGGTGCGGGATCCGGCCAGTAGCTATAGTTTGCCAATTAGCCTATCGAGGGGCAAAGAAATTTGTTTGTGTGTGTGCTTCTTATTTAAGTAATAGTGTATTGGTTATTTGATAATTTCATATGATGAATGAATTCTTTTGCTCATATCCACCCTCAGTTCCCCCCAGATTCAGCCCCACCTCCTTACCCATCCAACTTCACACTTGGTTTTTAGCCCATCAAGTCCAATTTAGACATGAGTATCATGATACTATTATTACTTTTAAAAAATATTTGATTTCATTTAATATGTTTAAATAGTATGCTTGCAAGTTTGTCTGTTTACCGTGTGTATGTCTGGTGCCTGAAGAAGCCAGAAGAGGGTGTTGGGTGCCCTGGAACTGGAGCTACAGGTTCAAGGGTCCTCGGGAAGAGCAGTCAGTGCTCCTAAGCACTGGGACACTATTATTATTTTGTATATGTATGTTTGTATGTGTGTGTGGAGGGGGGCACTTGTACATTTGCTGAACAGTCTGATATTTTTGTTTTTTATTTGTGTGTATGCACATGTGCACATGCCATGCATGCCCTGATTCATATGCAGAGGTCAAAAGACAAGGTTTGAGAGTTGGTTCTCTCTTACTTTGGGTTCTGAAGATTGAACATAGGTGGTCAGGTTTTCTGAGTAACTGGTTTTACATGTTTAGCCATCTCTACAGCCCTGTGTGTGTGTGTGTTTTGACAGGCTGATTCTAGCTCAGTCTAGCTTGGAACTCACTATGTTGCCCAAAGGCTGGCCTCACACTCAAAGCTCTCCTCGGTCTCAGCTTCCAGGGTGCTAGGAGTATAGGTGTGAGCCAGCACGCCTGTCTAGCAGTGGATTTTATATGCATCACTTGGACAGAGCAGAGCCAATTCTGCCTTCTGTTGCAGTAGTAAACCATTGACCCAAAGAAAAGGGTTTATTTGCCTTACAGAATACAGTCTGTCATCCAGGGAAGCCGGGAAAGGAGCTCAAAGCAAGAATCTGAATGCAGGAACTGAAGCAGAGTCCATGAAAGAACCCTGCTTTGCGCCCTTTGCTTGCTCAGCTAGTTTTCTTACACAGCCCTGGCTCACCCACCTAGGGATGAATTCTCTCTCTCTCTCTCTCTCTCTCTCTATCTCTCTCTCTCTCTCTCTCTCTCCACACCGATCCCCAGGCCTGTATGCACCCCCTCTAATAAACGCCTAAGGTTTGTTGCATATTCCGTGTCCAAGTCTGGGACACCCAAAACCCCTCTGTTGCTAAACAGCATTCCCCCATTGTTATCCAATTACAAGATCCTACTAAGTACATTACCCAAGCTCAGTACCCCCTCTCTCTCCAGAGCCTTAGGGGACTTAATCCTTTTATCTCTGACCTTTTAAGAAAAAACCTACTTTGCTCCCCCTCTTCTCCCTTTCATACCCCTATACTTGCCATTAAAACCTAATGGAACCCATCGCCTGGTTCAAGACCTCCGGCTCATTAATTCTGCAGTGGTCCCTCTTCATCCTGTAGTGCCTAACTCTTACACAGTTCTCTCCGCTATTCCTCCAGGAACCTCCCACTTCTCAGTTCTAGACCTCAAGGATGCTTTTTTCCCCTCTATTCCTCTCAGCTCTCAATCTCAAAACATCTTTGCCTTCACCTGGACTGATCCTGACACTCACCTCTCCACACAGCTCACCTGGACTGTTCTCCAGGGATTCGGGAACAGCCCATACCTGTTTGGCCAGGCTTTAGCCTCTGACCTTCTCTCACTCTCTCTCCCCAAGTCTAAACTTATACAGATGGCTATGGGTAATAAGCCACAGTATCACTCTTAGTATCACTAGTTACAATAAAAATGTATCTCCACTGTGGCGAGAGCCATTCTCACTGACAAACAGCAAGTGCTGGCACAGAATTAGAACACCTCACCCCCAGCCAGGGTCACAAAAGTTTAACAGTTATTTGTTGTAGTTGAGTTATATCCACTCCATAAATAGATGAATGAATGACTTATTTGGGGGGGGGGAAGTACAGGCTAAATAAATTGTCGAGTCTCAGTCAGTCCTCCTGAGTTCTAGGAGGACATATGTGTGTCACCAACCCCTAAACTCAGATGCTGCAGTCTAAATCCCAGTGTGGCAGTGGAGTAGAGACTAGAGAAGCCTGCACCAAGATTGACATGAGTACTGTATTGTGTATGAAGTTCTCAAAAAATAAGATTTTATA
>NW_026067980.1:3082737-3099246 GCF_014885135.2 Alexandromys fortis
GCGCCACCACCGCCCGGAGATGTGACCATATATGGAGATAGGATCTTCACCGTGTTCTCCATTCTAAAGTAAAATCATTAGGGTGAGATTTAACCCTGTTATTGCTGTCCTGCTGAAAGAGAGATTAGGGGACAGAGCCATGCATAGAGGAAGACAGTACAGAGCAACCTGGTGATAAAACAGCCAGGGTCAGGCCTTGGAGAAGGTCTGGAATGGATTTATCCTTCGGGGAACCAACCCTGCCCCTACCTCGACTCTCAGCTTCTCCTGGTCTTGGGACTGTGAAACAACGCATTTCTGGTGATTAAAACCATCTGGTTTGGGTGACAGTTATTACAACTGCCCAAAGCCAACCAGCACATTATTTCTAGAATTTTTAAAATAAGCAAGCTGACCCTTAAGTTATAGACATTGGAGGTTTGAATAAGAATGGCTCCCATAGGCTCCCATATTTGAATGCTTAGTCATCAGGGAATGGCACAATTTAGAAGGATTAGGAGGCATGGCCTTGTTGGAGGAAGTGTGAAACTGCAGGTGGGCATTGAGGTTTCATGGGCCCAAGCCAGGCCCAGTGGCTCTTTCTTCCTGCTGCCTGTTGATCCGGATGTAAAACTCTTAGCTACCTCTCCAGCACCTTGTCTGCCTGCCTGCCGCCACGCTGCCTGCCATGATGATAATGGACTAAACCTCTGAAACTGTAAGCCACCCCCAATTAAATGTTTTCCTTATAAGAGATGCCGTGCTCATGGTGTGTCTTCACAGCTATAGAACACTGACTAAGAAAGATTTTGTGAATATTTTTATTTTGCCACTTTTGAACTTCACAGGTGTGTGCAGGTTGTTTCTCTGTCACACATGTAAATAGAATTCTGGGTCTGTGGACCGAGGAAACAAACATTACGCTTGCCTCATTTCTTCCCATTACCCACAATGAGTCCTGAGCTTCAGTGTTCTCAGGCAGACTTCCCCTTTCATGAGCCTTGCTGGAAGGGAAAGCTCTCTTTCGAGGTCAGTCTACTGAAGGCATTTGTGCTTCTGGATTCTCAACACACAGCCCTGCAGCAGGAATAGCAGAAATGCCTTGCCCACTGACGACTGGCCACTGAACATTGCTAGGCTGGAAAATGCCTGATTTGAAAGGAAATGGATATTATCAGTCCTTCCTAGAATACCAAAGGCTGTAGGATACGCCGCTCACAGACTCCAGCGACTGCCTAGGAAACCATCTTCAGAGCAGCAGCACATGAAGCCTGCTGAATTTTGATCATCTTTACAAATCTGTTATGGGATCATTTGATTTTTGAAACTGTCTTCTTACATTTCATGGTCTGTTTGGTAATTTGCATAGACAAAATGCAACCTTCCAGACTGTGGATCTTGTTATTTTTGGTTGCTAAATTGTGCGTGCATGCTTTGTGTGTGTGTGTGTGTGTGTGTGCGCGCGCACGCGTGCACACGTGCACATCTGTGCTACCATAATCCTCAGAGCAGAACTGACAAGCAGGCTTGGAAGAAATGAGCTGATTACCACTTGTGATGAGAGCTTAACGAAATCTATGTGAGCACATCTCTGAGGGATTATCTTGGTATCTGATTGATACAGGAAGACCCAGATGAAGTGTGAGAGGGAACTGTTGTCTGAGCAGGGCATTCTGGATGGTGTAGTGTAATGGGGAGAGGGGCCTGTGCAGCACTCATGCGTTCATTGCTCTCTTCTTGGCTGTGGATTATTAAATGATGTATTGGTCAAGTAGAAACAGGTATAACTGTCCTCTTCTCCGGGTCATGCTGATACCATAAGGAAATGAATCTCCAGTGGTCACACCACGCTGTCCCTCAGGACACCTGTGCAGCTCGCTAACATTTGAGGTTTGGGCTTGAAGATCAGAAGAAGGGAAGTGTCAAGATGTATGAAGAGAATGTAAGACTGGGTATGAGGGTGAATGCCAGTAATTGGAGCATTTGGAAGGTGAAGGCAGGGGCATCAGGAGTTAAAAGCCAGTTCACACTACGTATCAAATTTGAGACCAACTTGAAATACTTGAGATCCTGCATGGATACAAACAAACCGAACAAAAACCCAAACAATAAAACTAAGAGAACTTTCTCATAGCGGCTATTTGACTGAGTTAGTGCTCACATAGTAAATATTTCAGATAACTGATACTTAAGCATTGAACTTAACTATCTTTTCTGTTGGGAACATTTACAAACTGTATAGTTTGTCTCGACAGTATGGGGCACGTGGGCACTATACTGTATACGACTTAACCTTGTTAACTCGTTTATCATAATTTCCATTGTTGTTCTGTGCTAGAATAAGAGATAACATACCTTCGAAGGCTCTTGCAATGCACACTTTCTACTGTATGTGATCCTGTTCAAAGCAGTTTCCTCATGTGTACTTAGACTGTTTTGTAGCAGTCTTTCTCCATCCGCCCACCAGCTCCCAAATAACAATATGGAGACTTCTTATTAATTATGAAAGCTTGGCCTTAGCTTAGGCTTGTTTCTAACTAGCTCTTGTAACTTAAATTAATCCGTTTCTATTAATCTACGCATTGCCACGTGTCTTACGTCTTTTATATCTCCACAGCTGGCGAGCCCTTTTTCTCTTCCCAGAGCTTTTTCTGTCCAGAAGTCCTGCCTAGACCGTCTGCCTAGATATTGGCCATTTAGCTTTTTATTAAACCAATCACGATGACATCTTCACACAGTGTGATAAAATATCTCACAACACTGTTCTAACAATGCACATGTATGTATATATACATATGTGTGTATGCATATGCAGTGTATTTGTATAAACTAACTGTATAATGTATTTGAATGCACCTTAGCAATGTCTGTTGTTCACTGGGACATACCAATCCATGCCACCGGGGCTGTAAGGCATCCTCTCACACTGTTGCTGCTATCTGCCCATTGGTCACTTAGCGGTCATCTCTGCTTTTCAGACCGACTGACGCAGCACCACGGTGCTTAAGTTCAAGTGACTCTTAACCTCCAAAGCACAAGAGTAGTAATGAGATTCTGCAACTTAGACACACCAAAGAAAGTGGTCCAGCACCTCCTGTGGGTGAAAGGATGAAAGTCCTCAATGTTCCTGTTCTGAGGCTGCTGGGCTCTCTACCCGTGCAACTGCGGAAGGAAAGCGAGCCCATGCTGGTTTGGCATTCCCACTGCAGACTGCAGAGTCCGGGCGACAGCGTAGACACCTAGTCATTCACCTCGCGTCCTGCCAGCACAGGGACTCTGCCGTGAGAGCAACAACATACCAGGGCATTCTCAGAGGAATGTCCACACCGTCCTTGTTACAACATCTTGCTGGAGCTGTTCTACAATATTATTAGTTGTCAGTCTCTTCCTTACTAAACCTGTTTGCTTTTGCTTTTGTTTTGAGACAGGGTCTTGATATAAATTCCAGGCTGACTATGGCTTGTTACTTACTCCAGGCTGGCTTCAGACTGGTGGTCTTCCGCCTCAGCCCCAGAGTGTTAAGATTAGAGGCATGAATTATCACACCTGGCTCCAGTGCTCTGTTTAAAAACTTTATTATATGTATGCGCATATAAAAACCCCACAGTATGTGTCTTCCAGCACTTACTTCCATAAAAGAAGCTCCAGGGAAGAGCCCAACATTGGCAGGCAAGGACATATGCTCCCCTCATGAGGGTTGAGAGCAAGCAGATGAGATGTGTATACTTTTAAAAATGAAAACCTAAGCATCTTTGAACAAGAAGAATGCCTTTGGCTAATGAAACAAATAGACAAAGATCAGTCACTGGTCCCTAAGCTGAGTCACCCGGAGCTGCATGGCACTGCTGGCATCTTTGGGGCATAATGAAAGGTGACTTACTGGGTGGAACTTCTGGCCCAGAAACGCCTTCCTTTCCTATCCAAAACCCTGTCTCCTTCTTGATAAAATGACATTCTCTTTACAAAGTCTTTGCGTCCGAAGTGTCTGACTGAAAAATTAAGAAATGGTCAGAGTCTAAGCTCGTGGAACATCGGTCTCATCTGCCTTTGGCCTGAGCTTTGTCCACTTTCATCTCTGGCTGCTGGTGTGTGACAGGTTGACGAGGGACAAACGTAAGCCTGGATTATCTGGTCTTGAAGTGTGGCAGAAACCAAACAGTTCTTCTGCCCCATTAGGGGATTTAATCATCCATATTCCTACCCTGAGTTTGTGTCTCTGAATTATTTAACTACAAACCTTTCCCGCCCCCACTTTTATCCTAGGTGAACTACATCGTTGTTTCCAGTTTTATGAACCTCTTCAACTGGCTGTTCGTTTGTCTACCCAACGATATCCTCTATGATAATCCAGCTGCAGTGAAGCCTTTCCCGAGGCGTCTAAGTTGTTTTAGAATTTCCAGTTGAAGAGACAGTTGTGGGAACCACGCAGATGAGGCACCAGTTAGAAGTAACCGTCATGACCTGGGACTAGGGACCGGTGTGAGACTCTGGGGTGCCTTGCACTATGGGGCCCTTACCTTGTGGGCCTGCTGCGAATCGCGTTAGCTACTGAGTTGGATGGAAGGGTGCCCAGCTGCTGTTGGGGAGCTGGAGTAGCCCCGGAGAAGCTCCAAGAATCTGACATCAGAGAGAAGGCAATTTGGGAGTGGCAAAGTGTCTCATATTCCTCTAACTTCTGTCTCACCTCTCGCCTCCCAGACTCCATCTCCCCGCGACCTATGCTCCATCTTCATCAGGATCTAGATATCAGCTCATTGCTGTCACCACGCAAGGAGTTCCAGATCCATCTAACTGGATCTAATATACACATTTTCTTTCAGATTCTTTAGTAGTCAGTTTCTCTCAACCTCGATTCACCTTTCTTCCTCCGAATGTTGGTGAAGCTTAAAGCAGCACCCAGGTATGGTGAGCTCTTTGACTTCCAAAGGAAATGAGTCACACAATGGTAGCATATTGACACAGGAAGCAGGGAACATTCAAGGGGCAGCCAAACCTCTCCTGAGTCCCTGGAGCCAGACCTGGCCAGACAACTGCTACACCACCCTGCCTAGTCCTACTGCTTTTTTCCTTAAATGAAAGACTCGTCTGTAATCTGAGTGGCCCACAGGCAAAAATTGTCATTTCCACAAGGGCACATTGGCAGATGGAACAAGGTTTATTAACTTCTCACGTCTCTGTTTAGCAAAGGAGGAGATGGGAGAACACGTTGAAACTGGAACTGGTGGCCCTGAGGAGCAGTTTCTCTAACTTCCATGACCCCTTTTTGCGAGTGCTACCTCTATATTGCCCACTAGGTGGCACCATAGTACTCAATAATGAGAAAAAAATGATAGATAAGGTTGCTGTAAGGAAATTCTCTAGATCAGAGAAACAACGTCTTTCGATTAGCTGTAAATTGGGTGTCATTAGTTTATTTAATAAACGGTGTCGTCTTTCAAATAGGGTAATCTTGGAGCTGAAGAGACGGCTCAGTGAGTGGTTAAGAGCACTTGCTGCTCTTTCAGAGGACCTGGGTTTGGTTCTCAGCTCTCACACGGGGTGGCTGAAAAGCTACCTTAACTCCAGTCCCATGGGATTCAACAAATGCACGTGGTACATTTACAGACAAGTATGCACACACCTATAACATAAAAATACAAATAAATAAGCCTTTTCAAATAGATATGACAATCTTAGTCACGCTAGGCAGTCAGTAACCTCGTTCATTCACGTTTACTCCTGTAAACAACAGAGAGGCTTGAAGCTACTGATTCCAGCAGTAACAGCCTTGCTGGGCTAAATCCGGACCCTACCCGTGGACCTCGTCCTTAGGGCTGCGTTACTGCCAGATCCCTGTATTGCTAGGGCTGAGCTCTCAGAGTGGCTGGGGTTAGATTTGAGCCTCCTCTACCGTCAGGGCCTTCACGTACTTCTCCAATCGTTCTTTTGTGAGGCCCAGATACGATGCCAGAGATAAAGGAGGGGCAAATGTGGCCACCTCTGTAGCATCTTCTTCCTGGTACCCAGCAGCCGAGCTATCCTGTTGACAAAATACAAGATATTCTTGGTTCCCCTGAACCCCATCCTAAGCAGGACATGCCCACATAATGTTTCTCTGCCCCACGTTCAGTCCAATTCAGGATGAGGGTTACTCAGTGGGAAGCAGAACCCAGCTAGTCCAGGGTACCTGCCAGAATGGGTGATGTTGAGAGATGCCTGGTGAGAGGTATCAAAACCCAGCACCACTTAACTGTACTGGACCACAGACCTACTACAGGCCACATCCACCCTCCCTAGGATAACAAAGTAACACACAGCATCAGCAAGCGGGTGGCTCAGAATCTGTGTCTTGTATTATGGTCTTTTGTAGATGCCATGCGTGCACACCCTTCCTTTTGGTGTGAAGCTGATAGCTTATTTCGGCTGTGTCTGGGTTGGCCATGGAAATGTCTGGGGAGCTTGTAAGCTCTCAAAGAGAGAACGGGGAATTCGCTCCACCATTGGCAGCCAGCAGCATCTCTAAGGCATTCATTTGTGCCTCACTCAGCATGAGTATCATGTGCTCCAGCCCACACAGAACACTTCCCTACGCCTTCCTCTAAGTAGGAACACAGGCTATGCTACAGCTTCTGAGGTTAAGGGTGCACACCTCTGCGGGGGGAGCGGGGGGCTCATTTACATCGTCATTGCCATAACCATCACGGCAGATGGCAACACCCCAAGAGAAAAAGATAGAGTTTCACTAAAGAAAAAGCTATCCTTTTCAGTTTTGAACCATTACTGGGACATTTCTCCCTTTTTGGTGAGAACACAATTTTGAAGTCATGCGTTCGACTTCGGAGTTGTCCTTTCCAACAGCCATCCCATCTGAGACTGTGGAGTGACAGACGTCACTGTCTTCAGTGCGTGAGGGCGTGTGAAGGCGCTGACGCAGTTAGACTCTCAGAAACACCTGGAGCAAACATAGGCGCACGCGGAGTGGCAGGGAATCACAGTTTCAGCAAGGGAACAGAACCAGCTACCAAACACACACAGCGCTTCAACCAGCGATCTCACGTCTACATTGTTATCAGATCTACTTTCAAATAAGAAAACTTATCTGCAGACGGAGCCTTTCACTGTAGCGTCAAAGCCTAGATGCGACTTGAGTGTTCAGTCAAGAAAAAAAAAATCTCTCAAGGAACATGGAACCTGAAGGTACCAGCAGGGAAGGACCTCAGGGTCCTAGGAGGAGAGCCAGGACAGAACTTTGGGAATATAAGTCATGGGTGTGCCTTCCCTCCATCCACCCACATGGGTTATGTACATATGTATTTTTCTGCTTGCATTTGCAATAAGAAAGCCCTGTACGGCTACCCTAGAAATGAACAGCTTGGCTTGACTACCGGGAGAGACACTGAATAGCATGGGCAAGAAAGAAAACACTTGTTGGGTTCCTGTTGAATTTGTGTTAATGGATATGTGTGTTCATGTGTGTGGGTGCTGGGGGAGGTCAAAGGATGCTGTCAGGCATCAGGTGTCTCCTGCAATCACTTTCCCTTTTATTTATCTATTTATTTAGAGTCAGGGTCTGTCACCAAACCTGGGGCTGCTTAATTTGGCTAGACTGGCTGGCAGCGAGTCTCAGAGGCCCTCCGCTTCCGTGTGTACTATTAAAGGCAAGTTTGACCACACCTGTTTGGTTTTTTGATAGCTTGTTTGTTTTTTGAGACAGGGTTTCTCTGTAGCTTTGGAGCCTGTCCTGGAACTAGCTCTTGTAGACCAGGCTGGCCTCGAACTCACAGAGATCCATCTGCCTCTGTCTCCTGAGTGCTGGGATTTAAAGGCGTGCACCACCACTGCCCGGCATCATTCGTTTGATTTTAACATCAGGATTGAACTCAGATCCTCTGCTTACGAAAGTGTTTACTGAATGAACTGTGGCCCCAGCTTCTCCTGGTGAGTTTTGAACCATGTAAACGTATTTACCCATTTAAGCAACAACAGTGAAAGTCTTTACTAACACCCAGATCCCCCAACAAACAAAACAAACTTCACCAAAAGCCAAACAATTCCAAATTCACAGACATACTGTCACAGTCTAAACTATGATGACATCATAGCATTGCCGATTTAGGGTCATTTCCCATCGGCTTTTTTTTTTTTTTTTTTTGTGAGTGTGATTCATGATTGACAAGACCATGCAAGATTAGGTTGAATCTTTCTGTTAAATTACAGTCCTGTCATTTATATCTTTGTGTCCCATCTTGCATTTTAATGGCCGGTAAATCCTACTTGAGAGGGTTATTGCGAGGACTCCCTGAGTCCACACCTGTAAGGCACTGAGTGAACGGAGAGCCAGCTGTGAGGCTGGCAGCCACGTGGCACACACGGGCTGCAGTGCTGCGATGCTCAGTAAGAGACTAGACGCCGCGGCTGACACACAGTAGGCAGGAGCGACTATCAGTTCCCCCACAGCCCTGCTTACAGGGCTTCTCTGTCTTGCTATGCTCTGGCTGAGAGACTCTGAAGTAATTTTCCACTGAACAGCGTGTGCGTTCTCCATTTTAGTCTGCAGGTGGCCCCATCGAGCTGCTCTGGCGGGTTCAGGCATTTTTAAATACAGAATCTGTTTGGCTCTATTATTTTCATGTCAGTTTCTTAGGTTTATCTAAATAAACATTTCCATATTCTTTCTGTCGGTGTTTCTGCGGATTAAGTTACGGCACGGGGAGTGCAGTATGCCGTGACGCACGGCTTCTACTCAGCCTTCGGAGTCAATGAAGAAGTGCCTTAGTGACTCTTAGAAGAACAGAAACAGCCCTTGGATAAGGAGACAACACGTTTAAAATGTGGGGGACACCCCTCGGAGGCTTTATCTCTAACTTCTTTGGGAGAATCAGCATGGCCGGATTAAAGCCCAAACTTAAATCATTTCAGGCCCCACCTTCGTATCTCCCCTTAGGCAAATCACCATGAAACAAAATGCATAAGCCTTAAGCAGACATTGATTATAGGAGATGATTTTCTAATTGAGAAGGGACTGCCATTCCTTTTTCTGTTTCTGTTTGGTTCGGCTTTGTCTCTATGGAGCCAAGGCTAGCCTTGAAATCCTGATCCTCGTGTTCCCTGAGAGTTGGGATTACCGGGCTGTGACACTCAGTCAAGGCTTCCGGTTTATGCACGTGGGTCTCCTATACATTACTTAGGAACAGTTCCTATATCCGCCCCGTGAGCTAACAATTATCCTCATCTTTCAGATGAGGGAAACAGTCCTTGAAGAAGTTACGTTGTCTGACGTTACAGAGCAGGCAGGGAAGAAGGAAGGCGTTTGAGCCGTCTGCCTCCTCCTGTAGCATCCAGACACAGCTCAGTATGAAAGAACCTTCCATCTTCGCTTGCGTTTCCCTCAGTCTCTGCTGAAGTATGAGCTCAGGGTCCTTGACACCTCCCAGCAATCTCTTCCTATTGGTCCGGTAGCCCTGTGACTAAGAATATAAAAAGGCTTTCTCATTGCGGTTGTTGGTGCACGGCTTTACAGCCGTGATACCAGTGCTCAAGGGCTGGGGAGAGACCGCACAGCAGTTGAACTCTGAGCCTTGGGGATGAAGATAGTTGGGCAGTGCCCAGAAGCTGGGAGGGTGGAGTTCTTCAGTATGCAGGATCACCGAGTGTCTGATGTGTGCCAAGCGAGGTGCTGAACACACCCCAGGGATCGTTTGGCTTAACCATCATGGCACCCCTGCATGGGGAAGCCGCTGCTACTCTCGCTTCACATATGAGAACTTTAGATTCTGAGAAGGTCAGTCAGCCCCTTCATCCAAAGTCCTTCAGCCAGTAGGAGCCGGAGTCATGATTCAGTGCTAGCCACTTTGGTGTGGGAACTTGTACCTTGTCACTTGCTCTGGTGACCCTGATGCCAATTGAATTACCCACCCGTGCATTGCCCAGGCAGGTTGTTCTCTGTGCAAATGCACTGACGTGCATACTGTAAACGAAAGTGGGTTGTGCCTCTTGGGTGATTTGGTCACGATTCTCTCTTGACAATTCGCTCTGAAGTTCCTTCTTCCTTCCAGGTGAACTTGCCTTTCGCTCTTGGCATCCTTGAGGGAGGCAAGGTGCAAGGGTACCAGGGTACCAGGGCTGCTTCGCCTCACTATTTAATACACACACACACACACACACACACACACACACACACACACACGCCAGAGCCTTTGAATGACCCCAGACAGCCAGAAACCCATAAGCAAAGAGAGAAAAACAAAGACTTTTCTTGGCTGTGTTTTGTAGCTTCCATTAGCTTAACTGTCATCAAGAACAATGCTGACTCAGGCTCTGAATTATCTCTTTCTCTGCTTGGGCTCTTGCCTTTGGCTTGCTGCCACCCTCTGCATGCCACCAGGCATGAAGACAGGTCTCCACCTCATCTGTCTCTCAGCAACGGGACAGATAGCATATATTCTGGAACGGGGAGCAATACAGCTTATTGCTTGGGAGAGTTCATCCAAGTCCCGGCTCCGACAGGACACTGCAGAGCTGTGTCCTTGAGCACATTGCTTAATCAAAGGTTTGTCTTTCTTTCTCTGTCAGCCACAGACTCCGAGGCTGCCTCCTTGTGATGACCATGTCAGGGTCCATATGGGAGGCGGGGACAGTGTTCAGGGTAGAGCGCAGCCTGGCTGTAAGCTGGGTGGTGGAGATGTCTGTACCTGAGCTTTCTTTGACTTCCTGGTGTTAGGGTGGTGTTGTGCTACACAGCAAGGTGCCCTTGAGTTCTCTGCCAAGATGTGCATGCTTCACTGTGCCGGGCCTGGGGAACCCTGGGCATCTGTGAAATGCTAGGTTCGTTGGCCTCAGAGCCTAGCCCGTCCTTTCTCAAATGCCCAGGATTACGTGTAGAAGACTGATCCACCATTCCACCTTGATTTGGTCCAGGATACTTCTCAGAATCCAACAGCACTCTGCTTTCGTTTTCTGTCTTCCCTTCTTTGCTGTGTCCCCATTGGTACCAAGCCCATGTGGTTTTCACAACGCTGGGGAGGGTGTCTAACAACTGGCTAAACCATCTCTTACCATACATTTTCTTCTTAAACAGTACTTAAGTGCTGATGTGTGCAGAAGCACAGTAAACACTCAGGTGGAGGTCAGGGGACAGCTTCTCTCCTCCCACCAGGGGCAGCCCTGGGTCAGACTCAGGGTGTCCGGGTGTCAGGTCTGTTTAGGAAGCAACCCCTCCTCCCCCGCGGAGCCATCTCAGCAGCCTCAAGCTTACTCTTTTTATCTCCCCTTCTCTTCTTTCCTCTTTTAAAATTACTGTTGTTAGTTAATATGGAAAACGATGGGTCTCATTATGGCACTCCCATGCATGTATACATATCGCGGGACTCCTGCCACACATGTTTGTGGGTCTAAGGCGACGCTGGGGTTCCAAAGTCGAGCAGCAGCATGGGCTGCCGTCTCAGAAGCATCCTGTCAGTCTCTGGGATCTACTTCACTAGTCAATGCTGGTCTCGCTGGCCTCTGCCCATGTGGCTACTGTAGATCCTTGAGCAGGTGCTGCAGGGGACCGTGAGCGCATCAGTCTCTCACACATGTCTACATGCAATAGGTGTTGCATCCATGCTTGCTGAGCGATGACGTCTTCCATGAGAGACTGTCTGCTCTAACTGCCAAGTGTGATTTTTTTTTTAAGGTCCTTCATGCAGTTTTGTACACAAAAGCGATTATTCAGAATTAAGTTAGGCTTTAAAATTGGCCTTTGAATTATTATGAAGCTTAGGTTTAATTTGTGTATCTTGGAGCTTTTAAGTTAAATTATAAATATTTTGTTTATCTGTCCAGCAAGTTCTAGCAATCGCGTTTAAGGGGGATTTTTATTAATGCTTGGCTCTATTCACGAATCTGGTCAAATGCCTTTTAAACTGCTCTTATGAATTCAATAGAGTCTATTTCTTTTTAAGTATTATACTTGCCTTACTTAAAAATATTATGAATACTTAAATAACTTGTATAAATTTATTATGTTAAGTTTATAAATATGGCAGACCTTTAGTTTTTAAAACTATTAAGCTCTGTATTGGATCTATTAAGATTCATAATTTTAAATCACTCATACTTGTAAAATTAGAATGACAAGCTGATATCTTATTCTTTTAGATTAGGTTCTCATAAATGTCATAAATATATAAGATGCTAAGGTTCCACAGACTTAGCGGCTATAGCTATGCCTGACTGTGATCCCAGCACTCAGGAGCCTGAAGTGGGAGGATTGAGACTTTGAGACCAGTGTGAACTGCAAAATTAAACCAAAACTTCAAAACCCCAAGGAAACAAAAATGGAAGATTCCAAATCTCTCCCCAAACCTAGTCCTTGAAGATATTAATACTATATATTTTAGGTTCTTAAATAATTCTGTGCTTGTTTTTAAAATATTCTAAATCAAAAGATACTGATATGGAGAGGCCCCCGTCCAGGGTCAGCCTTTGCTAGGCCTGAGTTCACTTTCAGTTTCTGTACCCCGCTAGGTCTCAGCTTTGGTTTCAGTTTTGCCAATCAGGTTCAGGATGACCTAATCCCCTTTCGCAGCCATTTTGTTCTCTGGCTGGCTGACCCCAGCATGCCGTCATTAACTACACCCTTGCTGATTGCATATGTGAGTGACGGTCTTTGCTTTGTGGGGTGTTCCACGGACCCTAACAATACACTGGGAAAGCCACTGTGGATCTGAAATAATCTTCCTTCTCTTTTCTTTTTCTCCTCTATTCATTTGTTCTCCCAACCAACCTGATGACATCACAGTAAAGGTTTTGGGGCCAGCAGCTTACGTGACCGTCCACATGACTGTCCACTTAGGCTTTCTGCTTCCATGATCTCTGAGGTCTTAGCCATAAATTTGCAATTCTTATTTTAAGTGTATTTCCAAATGTGTTTCTCTATTTGAACCAATGCGAAGGAGCAGAATTACTGAAAACAGAACATCCGTTACTTGTGTAAAGACCCCATCAGAGAATGCTAAAGACCACGCATGGATGCCTGCTCTCCCCTCGAAACGTTGTTGCAGAGAGATCCTAATGACCACTCGGCCCTTTGACCAGAAGTAATCAGGACTTAGGTCCGGAAATGTGTACCTTAGAAGAGTTTAAAACCAGGATGATCTATTTGGAGATTGCCTGGTCCAGCTTATTTAGATAACCCTGATTGCTGGGCTGTACCTTTGCCCCCATTCTAAGGGGGAGGTGAGTTGATGGAATTAGGTTTCTTCTTTTATATTTTTATGGGAAAAACATTTTATACAATATATTGTGATCAGTTCCTTTCCCCCAACTCATCCTGGAGGGTCCCACTTCCCTACCCACCCAATCCACACCCTTTCTCTTTAGAACACAGTTCAACCAACCAACCAACCAACCAACCAACCAATCAACCAACCAACCAACCAACCAACCAACCACCAATCAACCAACCAACCAACCAACCAGAATTTTAAAAAGGAAAGAACAGAAGAAACACACATACACAAAAACACAAAATCCGAAGCTGTAATATATAAACAAATGATCAGCAAGAAAAAAATAAGCCCCAAACAAAGCAATATGAGACGAAAAGTCTATAGAAATACCGTTGAGTTAAATTTTGGTTGGCTATGGGGCTTAACCTTAAGTATGGTTACTATACCTAGAAAGACTCCATTGGAGAAATCTAATTTTTCTTTTTCTTTTTTTTTTTTTTTTTTTTTTTTTTTTAGCAGTTATCAGCTTCTTGGTAGGGGTGGAAGCTGTGTCCCCTACCCCTCTCAGCCTGGTGTACCTATCAGGCTCCAGGGCAGCCAGGTTGACAGAGTGAGATCCCGTCTCAAAAGAACAAAAGAAAACTTCACCAAGAGAAATGTTGAAAGATTTACAAAAGTAAACGGGGCAAGGGGGAGTCCATGTTATTATCTGCCAACTCTCTTTGTATTGGTCTAAAGATAAAATATAAAATGAAATATCAGAAGCCCAGCAGGCTTGCCTTCACGATTAAGAAGTGAAATGCCTCAGCTCAGGCGGGTGGGCAGAAGATAGTGGCAGAGACTCGCCTGCTGCCGGTGCCACTGTGACGAGCAAACATGTGGCCGAGAAGAGGCAGAACTGGAGGTGTGACCGGGGAGGAACAAGCAGAAGTGAATAGTTGCCCTGCATCCTGAGGCCATGTGATGTCCGGGCCTGTGTTGCCTCCAAGGGCACGTCTGGGTTCATGACCCTACCATAGGCAGGGTCTGTGTTGATGCCATGTGGATATCCACGCTCTGTGTTGCCACCTGAGGCCATGTGATTGGTGTCCAGGCCTGAGCAGCAAGCCAGGGACCATGTCTGGGTCCATAGACCGTGTTACTACCAAAGGCCACGTGGATGCCTGCAGTCTGGACGTTTGAGGTGCTGAGCTGGTCCCACCTCTCACGGGAGAGCCGGCCCCACTCCTCGCTGACCACCACATGAAGGGAAGCTGCCCCTGCCCCTTGCAGGTGCATGTAGTCAGAGTGTGTGTGGGAACAGTGCTGGTCCTGATGGCGTGGGCATGGAATAACTGGCTGTACCCCTTGCCTGAGGTGGGGTAATTCCTGATGGAGGCCTGGGCTTACCAACTCGGTTACTACCAGGCCCACATCCAGAGCTTTGAGTTGGCCCATCCCAACATCTACCCTACATATGAACTCCTAGAACACGTGCACGGTCCTGTGGGATCATAGTCACAGGATCTCCATGACTTGGGGCAGCGGCAGGATATCCAAGAGAAGGGTCCAGGGTTGATGGTGTACCAGAGCCAGAGGCCCTGAACCAGACCAACGACTCACTGCAACGAACATTTGCAAGTAAATCTGTTTGGGCAAAAGAGTATTTTGTGTGACACACAGCAGCTCCCGAGGCCACCACAGCGAATGAACATGTGCTGGAGAGATGGGAGAGACAGAGGAGCAAAGTATGTTTTATTTTGTTTTGTTATTTTTTTCTTTTCTCTTCGGGGAGCGCGGGGAGGGAAGATATGGAAAGACTGAGAATTGAGTGAGATTGGGGTGCATGGTGTGAAATTCCCAAAGGATCAATAAAAATTAGGCAAAAGTAGGTAAAAATGAAAAGACAAGAAACAGACTGAGAGGGTATGGTTGTAAAACACACGCAATAAAAGGCTGTAGAGAGTTTACATAGAGCAATTATAACCTAAAATTTATAAGAAAATAAAGTCTCAAATGGACAAAGGACAGAGGCGTGTTTTTTTTTCCAGCAAAAAATGATGTGTGTGTGTGCATGAATAATGAAAAAAGAGGTCCTGAGTTATGGTCATTAGGGAAATGCAGTTTAAAACCATAATGAGAGATAACATTTCCCAGTCCTCAATGGCTCTTGAAAATAAGGCAGTGAGAACTGTTGTTGAAGAAGTGGAGAACCAGAAGCTCTATACACTGTCTACAGAAATGTAGCACAATATGGAATACTTTGTAGTTTCGCAAAAAAAATAATTAAGCATAAAACTCGTGTATAACATTGCCATTTCACTCCCAGGTGGAGAGAAATGAAAGCGTCATTGCAAGAAAGACCTGGCCAGAAATATAACAGTGTTACTCATAATAGCTCAAGACAGGAACAATCCAAGTGTCCGTGGACTGGTGAGTAGATGGACAAAACCCCAGTATATCCATACGATGGGAGTACCAGTAGTCAGTGAAGAAGGATGAATGAATGACATTCTGTGTCGTGGATGAAACTCAAAAAGATGCTAAGTTAAAAAAGGCCAGTTGTACAAGATATATACTATATATCTATGATTTTGTTTTATAAAATGTTCAGGAAAAGCAGACTTACAGAGACTGAAAGTAGATTAATGATTTCCTGGGGTAAGAATATGAGAATAAGTTAACTATGAAGAGCATGAGAGAGTCAATTGGAGGGATAGAAATGCCTGGAGATGATTTATGGCCACAGCTGCAGCACTGGACAATGTTACTAAAAGTTATTGAATTATACACTTGATTTAATAGCTCCAAAATATACACCAGTGAAGTTGTCAGAGAAAAGGCCTGGACAGGGCCCTGAAAAGATGTCTTCACTTTTCCCTGCTTTAGTTTATCCACTTGTGAAATGAAGATGAGAGTGTTTTCCTCACAGGGACATTGGGTCCAATTATATCAGAGAGTAGGGACCTACAGTTGAAACTCTGAATGCCTGACATGTTGGTTTGAATGAGAATGACCCCCAATGACTCATATGTTTGAATACTTGGTCACCAGTTGGTGGAACTGTTTGGGAAGGAGTAGGAGGTGTGTCTAGGGGCCAGCTTTGAGGTTTCAGAAGACGATACATCTTGCCCCTTGGCTCCTTGCTTATGTTACTTATTAATATATTCTCATAATTCTATGGTGGTAGAGAATGTTTTTCCTGTATTTCCTCCAGTAGCATGGTGCTTGGTTGTGTGAATTTGCTGTGGTTTCCTTGGATAGTTTCCTGGTGATAAATGGTGATGCCTCTAGTATCTGACTGCTATTCATGATGCCACAGCTCATGGTCTTGGAGATGCAGCAAACTTTATATATATAT